>NC_051312.1:94105681-94425681 GCF_015220235.1 Choloepus didactylus
CATAAATGTTTTGGAGATTTTAAAAATCTATCCATTCCAAGGACCAAGCAATCAACTCTAGGTTTTATTAATAAACTAATGTTGGGTCTTTCTATAGAAAGCAGATAAAGTAAAAACCAGGCCTGCTTTCAAATGCTGAGGCTCTGATCTAAGCAGAATCATGAAGGAATGTCATCTCTCTTTCCATGCACAAGAGTCAAAGCCTTGGCCTTGGCAACCATAAGATCACTAGAATGGAAGTGTCTGAAGGGTTTGCCCATGTCTTAGGTATCTCTGCAGCTCTCTCCTCTCCCCTCTTCCCTGTGTTTTGCCCACATTCAATGAATATCTCTTAAATGGGCTTGATTTTAAGTCAAAGTATATGATTCTATCTGATTCACCATCTTCCCTACTGTCTAATGTTTTAAAATAAATTTGCATTAGCTAGCATTATGGACGTGATGGCTTTCCTTTATTTATGAATATTTCCTCTTAGGTTCTTTTCTTGAATTTATAAAAAAAAATTAATTGTAGGTTAGAGAGGCTCAGCTCTTCTGTGGCTACATCTCTGCCCTGCTCCCTGAATCTACTTTGCCTTCAATTGAGTTTTTAGTCCATGGAATTTGGTTAAATTGCACACACAGACACCCTGTCTATAGGGTCATTGGGATGGAAGTTGGAGATGGGCCCATCTGTGGAGCCACCATTTCCTTAATTTAATATTTTTTTAAATTTATGAAGTTTATTTCCTTTTCTAAACAAAAAGTAAATTCATAAAATTTGGTCTTTACCTTGGTAAAATAGCAGAATTTACAAACAGCATTTTGTTCCTTGTAGTACATCTTTCAAAGGGTATCTTCATAAAGTAGATAACATTTCATGTCAAAGGAAAAAAACCCACAGCAGAAATGACATGTTAAGAGTTCAGTTTCAATAATCTTAAGCTAGTAAGATGTAATTTTTTTTTCAGTTTGCATTGATTGCATTTTTTCCCCAATACTACCCTATTTTTAACACCTTGCAAGGTTGACATTCATTTGTTCTCCCTCATGTAAAACATATTTGTACATTTTATCACAATTGTTGAGCACTCTAGGTTTCACTGAGTTACATAGTCCCAGCCTTTATCTTTTCTCTTTCCTTCTGCTGTCTCACATGCTCCTAACCTTCCTCTTTCAACCATGCTCATAGTCATCTTTGTTCAGTGTACTTACATTGCTATGCTACCATCACCCAAAATTGTGTTCTAAACCTCTCACTCCTGTCTTTTCTTTTCTGTCTGTAGCACTCCCTTTCGTATTTTCCTGTAGAGCAGGTATCTTGTTCACAAACTCTGTCATTGTCTGTTTGTCAGAGAATATTTTAAACTCTCCCTCATATAAGAAGGACAGTTTTGCCAGATGTAGGATTCTTGGTTGATGGTTTTTCTCTTTCAGTATCTTAAATATATAACACTACTTCCTTCTTGTCTCCATGGTTTCTACTGAGAAATCCCCACATAGTTTTATCAAGCTTCCTTTGAATGTGATGGATCACTTTTCTCTTGTTGCTTTCAGGATTCTTTGTCTTTGATGTTTGATAATCTGATTATTAAGTATCTTGGCATAAGTCTATTCAGGTGTATTCTGTTTGGAGTATGCTGCGCTTCTTGGATCTGTAATTTTATGTCTTTCATAAGAGATGGGAAATTTTCATTGATTATTTCCTCTATTATTACTTCTGTCCCTTTTCACTTCTCTTCTCCTTCTGGAACACCCACGACATGTATATTCATGCGTTTCACATGTCATTCAATTCTCTGAGACACTGCTCATATTTTTCCATTCTTTTCCCTATCTGTTCTTTTGTTTATAGGATTTCAGGTGTCTTGTTATCCAGTTCCTGAGTGTTTCTTCTGCCTCTTGAGATCTGCTGTTGTATGTCTCCATTGTGTCTTTCATCTCTTGTGGTGTGCGTTTCATTTCCATAGATTCTGCCAGTTGTTTTTTCAAACTTTCAATTTCTACCTTATGTTCGCCCAGTATTTTCTTTATAGCCTTCGTCTCTTCCGTTATATTTTCCCTGAACTAATTGATTTGGTTTTTGATTTGATATAGTATATCTTTTTGAAAATTTTTAATAGATTGTTTCATTAAAGTGAAACAATATCTCAACTGTATCTTGATTGAGATGTAAGTTTGTTCCTTTGGGCCATATCTTCATTTTTCCTAGTATAGATTGTAGTTTTCTGTTGTTTAGGCATCTGGTTTCCTTGGTTACCCCAGTCAGATTTTCCCAGACCAGAATGGGTTCAGGTCCCAGAATGGGGTTATATTTAGGGTGTATTTTAGAAGAATGACAGACTTTCCTTTGAGGTTTCCAGTTGCTGTGCTTTTCCTAACCTGCCCAGTAGGTGGCGCCTGTCAGCCTGTAGCTCCTGACTGGTGTAAGGGGGTGTGGCCTCCTTAGTTTCTGTTTTGGCTGTTTTCCGCCAGGCTCTGGGGTTAAATATTAAGGTAAGAATTGCTAGGTTAAGTAGTGGGCTGCTTTATTATGGTTTTTATTTTATTGTTATTAAACCTTTATCACCTATTATGTTCCTGGCACATTATGTATGTATTCAGTCAAAGAAGTTAGGTTGTTTTCCAGAATTGGCTCTCCCCTAAAGGTCAAAACCATCTGCACCAGCCCTAGTGAAGATCCACCAGCTGTCCAGTGCTGGGAGTAATTTTTGGCGATCTTTTAGTGATTTTTTGGCAAAGTCCTAGCGGCGCTAGAGTCTTGGACAAGTTATCCCATCTCTCCTGCTAGACTGATGAGATCAGGCATTACTCGAAAATCCTCCTTGATTTAATTTTGCTCACTGAACAATATGCCTGGAGCATAATGATTAGTTGTATGTGAAGTGTTGATGGACTCACTTTGGTGAAGGACTGGGGCATGGAGTGGAAGGAGATCAGCAGCTCAGGGATTTGCTGGGCCCTATTATCTATGCTAAGGAAGGCACAGAGAAAAATAAAAGCTTTCTTCCTGCCCTGAAGGAGATTGGATTTCAGTTGGGAAGATAAGACTAACATGTGTGAACAGTCTGGGTCCTGCCTACATCTGCAGCCTCATCCCCAGCCATTCCTCTAGTTGCTGCTTCAAGATTCCTTTTCTTTGAACATGGCATACCTTCTACCTAAATGCCCTTCCCTATCTAAAAATCCAAGGAAGAGTGACCAATATACCTAGTGGGGCTCAATAACTCGTTAAATGTTGTTAAGAAGCATGGGCTTTTCAGATGTGGCCTCTCTCTAAGCCAACTCAGCAGGTGAACTCACTGCCCTCCCCCCTACATGGGACCTGACTCCCAGGGGTGTAAATCTCCCTGGCAACAAGGGATATGACTCCTGAGGAGGAGCCTGGACCCGGCATTGTGGGACTGAGAAAACCTTCTTGAGAAATTCATCGGAATTGAAGTGAAATGAAACAAAATAAAGCTTCAGTGGCTGAGAGATTTCAAATGGAGTCAAGAGGTCACTCTGGAGGGTATTCTTAGGTGCTATATAGTTAGTTTTTAGTGTATTGGAATAGCTACAAGGAAACACCTGAAATTGTTGAACTGCAACCCAGTAGCCTTGATTCTTGAAGACGATTGCATAACTATGTATCTTACATGGTGTGACTGTGTGATTGTGAAAACCTTATGGCTTGTACTCCCACATTTTTATGGACAAATGAATAAAAAAATGGGGACAAAAATAAATGAATAATGGGGGAAGGAGGGGTATGGGATGTTTTGGGTGTTCTTTTTCACTTTTATTTTTATTTTTATTGTTTGGAGTAATGAAAATGTTCAAAAATTGATTGTAGTGATGAATACACAACTATGATGATACTGTGAAAAACTGTTGTAACTTTGGCTGATTGTATGGTATGTGAATATATTTCAATAAAATTGCATTTAAAAAAAAAGGAAGAAGAAAGGGCTGTGAAGTAAAAATGTCCTGGTTTGAACCTTCTCTCTGTTACCCTTTAGCTGGGTGACCTTGGAGACATACTTAAGCTCCCTAAACCTTTGGGTTTTCATCTGAAATGTGGGGATAGTAAAAGCACCTACTTCTCAGGTTGCTGCAGTGATTATGTGCCAGTCACTTAGCAAAGGCTCAATAATTGCTAACATTGTTATTATGCTATTATAATTTTATTTAGTAAGTGTGCTGGTTTGAATCTATTGTGTACCTCAGAAAAGTCATGATCTTTTGATCCCATCTTGTGGGGGCAGACCTATTGTGGGTGGGACCTTTCAATTAGATTATTTCCATGGAGGTGTGACCCCGCCCATTCAGGATGGGTGTTAATTAGTTTACTGGAGTCCTTAGAGAGCTCAGAGCCCACACAGACCCAGATGCTTGGAGAAGCTGAGAGAGACATTTTGAAGAGAGCTCAGAGATGCTTAGAGAGAAGACACCCATAAACATTTTGGAGACAGCCATTGAAACCAGAATCAGGAGAGAAGCTAAGAGATGAAATCCAGAGTTTGCCCCTGAGAAGCTAAGAGAGGATGCTTAGAGAGAAATGCTGGGAGAAATAAGCAAGGACACACAGGAGCTGAGAGAGAGAAGGTAAGAGATACAGAAGCCCAGAGATATTTTGGAGAAAGCCGGGAGAGAAGGACCAGCAGACGCCAGCCACATGCCTTCTCAGCTGACGGAGGTGTTCTGGATGCTATTGGCCTTTCTTCATTGAAGGTATCTACCTCTTGATGCCTTAATTTGGACATTTTCATGGCCTTAGGACTATAAATTTGTGAACTAATAAACCCCTATTGTAAAAGCTGATCCATTTCTGGTATATTGCATTAATGGCAGCTTTAGCTAACCTGAACAGTAAGTACTTACTGTGTGCCAGACACTGTCCTAAAAGTGTCCTTTACAAATACTAGCTCATTTAATCCTCAAAAACATTTCTATAAGGTAGGTATCATTATTACAGATGGAAACCGAGGCACTGAAAGGTTAACAAAATTGCCCAAGGTCACACAATAAATGGGTGGAGCCAGAAATTTGAACCCCAGACAAACATGTTTTAAACCACTATATGTTTAATTATTTATCACAATTTTCGGTTATTAATAATTAATATTCATTATTATTAATGATGGGTGGCTGGCCAGATAAGCCTCCAGGCAGCTAGGGTGGCTGGGATGGGATTTGGGTTGGTGGGGTGTCAGGGAGCTGGCCAAATTCATAGAGGTTCAAGATGGTCTTCCAGTCCACTGGGAACCAAGGAGATGAACAGGAAACCGAGGCAAAGTTCAATACGCTATGCTGGGCCAATGTGGTGGGGGTAAGCGATAAAGGGAGTGGGGAGTGGGGTGTCCATGGTCAGCCTTGGGCATCCTGTGGACCCGAAAGGAGGCACCAGAGCACCTGGGCCCCAACTTCCAGTTGAGGCTTCCGCTGGGTTCCCCACTGCCAGGGAAGGGCCCCAGTGACTCAGCAAAGCAGGGCTGGAAAAGGCGTGGGCTAATGCCTCCTTCCTGAGAGACCCTGCATCCCTTGCTCATGAGGTCCCAAGGACTCTGGGGCTCAGAACTGCTGCTTTAGCTTTGCAAATCTCCTCTTCTAATGTGGAAGCAGATTTCAGGAAACTCTGTTGATCGAAGCCAAGCCAGTCATATTGCCACCAGATGTCTGAGTAACAAACAGTTCTCCCCTGGGGACCACGGCCTGTCGTTTCCAGCTTCATCATTATTGGTGATCAATTTTTTTTTTTTTTCTGGACTTCTCCTGCTGCTGATTACTACCAAAAACATGCTGACTTTAGCTTTCTTCTGGGGATTTCAGAGTCAAAGATTTTGTCTTTTCTCATTCCTACTTGGCTTGATTTCATTTTTTGTATGTGGTCAGGATGGTGTGAAACAACTCAGGATGAGAAAATTGTGCTCTGACCACAGGCCTCAGCCCCAACAACCCAAAAATCTCCTGTGGCTGGGTATGGCCAAGAGCAAAATCCCAATATGCTAACAGGCCTTCCAAAGGCTAGCCATGCCCTCCTCTAGCAACCTCATTACAGCTGAACATCTGCAAGTGCTCCCCAGCCAGGGACACTCTACATCAAGTTATTTTCAGAGTGAAATAGTTTTCTGTGCTGTACAGCAGAGATAATGATGGTTTTTATTATTTGCCTAAAAATATGGAACACCCAATAATGTTCCAAGTTGTTACACGATGATGTCATTTTTTTCAAACAGGCCCACAAAAACCTTGTGAAAGAATGTTTTTAATTTTTAAAATGAAATTTTTTTTAAACTTACACTTTAAATTTTAAGGCCTCTTCTCCAAAGATCAATTTTTCCAGTCGGCATCTTTGTGTTTCAATTACTGACTGTCAGACCCAACTGAAGGGGCAGCGGGAGGAGCGGGAGGAGCATGGGCCTGACCTATGCTCAAATTCTGGCTCTGACTTTAATGGGTTATGTGTCACTAGGGAAGTTACCTAAACTCTTTGAGGCTTAACTTCCTCGTCTATGAAATGAAGGTCCTTATTCCAGCTTTCCAGGGCTGCTGTGAGAATTATATGGGATAGTTTCTCCCAAACACCTAGCCTGGGCCTTCAAGCCAGAGTTCAACAGTGCTCACTGCTGTTATAATTTCTTCTACTAATGATGGTCAGTAAGACATGTTCCTTGCACTGGGGGCACAAAGAGTAGTTAAGATGAGGGGAATCTGTGCTCTGAAGTGGGATCCAGGAAGGAAGGGGTCAATTCTATCAGGTTGGGAATGGGCAAGACCCATAAGCACAGTCTTTGCAAAAGGAAAAGGTCCCAGCATGGAGGTATGAAATGTGGACCCATTCTAAGACATGCAAGCAGTACAAGGCTAGATAGGACCTCTGAGAGGGTGGTGGGGACAAGGATGGGAGGCCTTACTGGCCAGGTTCTAGCAATGGGATCATCCATTGGGGGATTTTAAGTAGAGCAATAATGGCCAGATTTGTCCTTGAGACCAGTAACTCTGGCCCCAGTGAGGATGGACTAGAGGCTGGGAGTGAGGCTGGAGACAGAGAGAGCTATAAAGCTGAGACTTATCCAGGCCAGAGAGAAAGACCCTAACTTCATTCATGAGGCCCTGGTCATCCCTTGCCATGCTCCTCACAGCAGCTTGACTGTTGCTGCCCAGTTATCAAAGGCTGTGGGCATCACAGTTGCTCTGAAGAGGTTCCTTCCAGGCATCCCCTGCAAAACTATCCACCTGTTCCTGTATGACTTGGCTGGTGCAAGACATCCTTTGCTACAGGCCTTCAATCCTCATGCCTTTTCAGAGCTCCTGCTTAGAGCCACTGGATGTGTGACTGAAGCCACTGCCCCCATCTTCATTAGTCATGTTAATTCAATCCCACTCAGTTAAACAATATTTTTATGTGTTGACCCTATGCTGTCTTGAGGGTAGTAAAAGATTGTAACAGACAAGGTTGCAGGCCCAAGTGCTTTATGGCCAAGGAGATATATCTGTGTTGTAGCACAAAGCTGAATGCTGAAGTGTGTTCAAGAGAGGGCTAAGTGACAGGACTGTGAGGACAAGAGAGACAGAGCCATGAATTCTCCCTGATGGAATCAGAAAAGCTTCATGGAAGAGGTGGCACTTGCCTGGACTTTGGAGACTAAGAAGACATTTGACAGGCAGAGAATAGAGAAGAAGGCATTCTAGGCTGAGGGAAGGCATGTGTGGAGAAAGTGGTGTTGTCTGCTCTGGCTGGATTGCAGGAAGTGAAGAGGACAAGACATGAGGTAAAGGAAAGAGAAGTGGGATGATGTCATGCTGGAAGGGGCCTGATGTCATTTTCTATTTTCTTCTCTAAGACATAGGAGCAATCATCACATAAGGAATGGCAAAGGAGTAAATTTCATTAAGCACCTACTATGTACCCGACAACGTGCATTACAGTGAGTTTAAATTAACTCATTTAATTTGACTTTTAAAACCATCCTGGCAGGTAGGTATTTCACAATCCCTGTTTCAGAGTTGAAGAAACTAGGGCTCAGAGAAATTACAGACCTACCCAAGGCTACCGAGGAGTAGAAACCAAATTTCTGAATCAGAACCCAGCAATCCTCCTGCTATACAATACTATCTCCCTAAACAATGAGCCAATGCTTGCTATGCTTCAGACAGCCAAAAAAAAAAAAAAAACGAGAGTTATTGTCATCACCAATGTCTTCATCATCCTCATCATCACTGCCATCAGCTCCAAATTCTATTTCACAAGGGAGAAAATGTACCTCAGTGTCTCTTTACAACAGAATCGTATAAGATTCCTGAGGGTATATGTTTAATTAAGGTCACTGCCTGCTAACTATGGGCTGGGTACTTACATTTCATGTTCTTAATAACATTCACAACAACCCTATGACATAGGTTTTACTCCCCTTACCCCTCCACCCCCAATTTAATAGTTGAGGACATGGAGGCTCAGAGGGGTGATGTGATTTGCCCAAATTATGAGGAGCAGCAGAGCTGGAACTAGAAGCAGCATTCCTGGAACTTGGAACCATATATCAACTTCAAACTCAGCATGTCCACAACTCAATCCTTATGCTCTCCTCTTCTGATCCCCATCTCAGTGAATGCCACCACTTTCCACTAGCAGCACAAGCCAGAAAGCCAGGTACTCCTTGACACCCCTTGGACCTTCACTTTACCCTCCATATCTAATCCATTGTCAGGTCCTGCCGGTTCTAACTCCTCAGTCTCTCTCACTTCTGTCCACTTCTCTCCATCTCTGCCTCCACTACCTAGTCCAAGCCAAAATCATCTCTCAAGTGAACTTCCACAATGGGCCTCTCTGTATCCCCTCACGTCCTCGCAGGGGATGAGCTTTTGAAATGTGCCATGATGTTCCACGGCTCCCCATTGCCCTTAGCAGAAGATTAAACCCTATCATGGTTAAATTGTGGTTAAACAATGGAAACACCTTTATACATCCCACTTCCCACTCTCCAAGGGACCCTCCAGGTCTCCCCACAATCCAGAGAGTGCAGAACAAGCAGAAGGCCCCCAGGCTCCCAATCGGACATTACGGGACGGGTCCATCCCAATAGGCCTGTGCATGTGCAGTACTTGTTAAATATTTCGTATGTTGCACTTGCTCATGGTCTTACACTTATCACTTATTTATGTGGGTGTACTTATTTGTTTGGGTGACTGTTTGACTCATGAACTCCAGGAAGGCAGGGATCACAAAAGTTGGGCTTACTATGTCAAGCCTCCATAAAGATGACCTGAGTAAAGTAATGAATTAATTTCTGTGATGGGAGAATGCTACTTCCTCCACTTTTTTGGATGCATCAATTTTTCCGACCAAAGAAGAAGCTGGGCTGATGCAACCAAGCATCAACAAAAGGAAGGCACTGAGGAGGGGCTACCTGTCCTGCCGGGGTGAGGTCACTGCCTCTGCTACCTACAGACACCCAGGAAATGGTAGGAGGGAGGAGGCGTTCTGGGCTTGACATTTTTCTGCCCTCTAGTCCCTTTATCCACCTTCTAAAGAGCTCTTAAATCCAGCTTCAGCTCTTCCTCCCTCAGCTAACACCTTATTCCAAAAGACAGTCTTGTCTCATGGTTGCTATTTCCCTGCTCCACCTCTCCCTCCCTTAGATTCATTCTCCACAGTAAGCATGGTCTTAAAAAGTGCATCTGAGCTTGTCTTTCTTCTGTTAAAAGCTCTTCACTGGCTTCTCACTGTGCTCAAGATACAGTCAAAAGCCTCACCATGGTTTACAAGACCCTTTATCTCTGGCTTCTTTCACCATCTGCATCTTTTGTCACCATATGCTTCTCTCCTCCATGCTCTCTTCTATTTATTTCCTCAACATACTTCTTCCTGCCTCAGGTCCCTTGCACTGCTGTCCCACTTTCTGGAACAGTCTTTTCCAGTTCATTTCCATTTGTCTTGTGGGTTTTATCTTAAAAGGCATGTACTTAGAGAGGCCTTCCCCGACTAACCCAGCTAGGTCAGCTCCTCCTCCTTTTGTTACACAAAGCACAACCTGAACTAGCTGCTTAGTGTCTGTCTAGAACAGAAGCCCCATGTGAGCAGGGACTATGCCATCTTGTACATCGCTAGGCCTACCCCCACTGCTCAGTCCAGTGCCAATGCCAGAATAAAGGATCAATCAATATTGAATAAAAGAATAATCATATGATGAGGTTGCAGTCTTGGACCTTTCTCTTCTATCTCTAGGGTCAAAGCAGAAATGCCAATTCCAGTGGGGTATTATGGAGATTTCAGAAATCAGCCAATCATTTTACCTTCCTTCCTTCTGATGTGTGGAAGAGATATGAAAATCGCAGCAGTACAGCTTCCTCAGGGACCAGACTGAGCTCTTAGGGGAGAAATTGAAATATAAAATAAAACAAAAGAGAAACAAAAGGAAGGAAGGAAGGAAGGAAGAGAGGGAGGAAGAGAGGGAGGGAAGGAGGGAGGGAGGGAGGGAGGAAGGAAGGGGAAAAGTAGAAGAGAAACTCTCAGAGAAAAATCCTGACTAGGAATGTTCAGGAAAAGACTAACTGAAGATTCATCTTCAAAGGAAAAGACAGCCCCATTGTAAGCTGAGGACTCAGTGAGACTATTCCGGAAAACACGCACTGCGCTGGCCTGGGTGGGTTCCAGTCCCTTCTGTGACCCTGACAAGCCGTGTGACCCAAAACCAGGCATTTGTCCTCTCTGCGGCTCACCTTCCTTCCCTGCAAAGCAGGTTATGGTTAGGCCCTCCAGACCTGGACTCCCCCACAGGGTCTGCAGCAAAGATCCTGGGCAGGGGAAGGCTGAAAGGGGAGGGCATGGATCCCAGAGATCCCAGCACAGCAGAGTCCTCCAACACTGGAGGCCTCAGCGGGCAGCCAAGGCCCGTGGGAGGGACAGCAGCTTCCCTCCCCTCTTCCTCTGCCTCATCCCAGGCTTCTCTAACATCTTCAGCCACCAACAAACCGGGAGATGTCGGTCTGATGTAACTGAATGTCAACCACCCGCGCGGAGCTCAGGGAATTGCCTCGAGCTGCTGCAGTGTGGAAGCAGAGGGCTGGGTGACGGGCAGGGGCGGGGTGGGCTGCGGATTGAGTACCCATGGGCCAGAAACTCACGGAACCTGGAACCCCAGGTGTCTGAGTTGCTGGCAATCTGGGGCAAGGGTCTTAGCCTTTTTATGTACCATGGACTCCTCTGACAGACCCCTGAAAGTTTTGACGCCTTCTCAAAATAACGTTTCAAAATGCATAAAATAAAATCCATAGGATTATAAAGATAACCAATTATATTGAAACAGTTATTGAAATAAAATGAGAAATTTATATTGTAGTTATTACTTTCACTTTTTTTAAAAGTCAGAACAAGATCTAGTGTCAGGTCTAATAACTACCATTACCTTGAAGTAGTGATGAGTGCAAATGATATTTTGAGGTATCGGCAACAATTATAATGGGATACAAAAATACCTGCTTTCTTATGGTGACAAAGTCCCACGGACTGTTAATGCTACTGTGGTTTGTTGCCTATGAGAAAATACTTTCAGTTATCTTTCCCCATATGTTGCTCACATTAAGAATCTCTGATCTGCCCCCAAAGAATTGAAAGCAGAGACTCAAACAGATATTTGCACACCAGTGTTCAAAGCAGCATTGTTCACAACAGCCAATGGGTGGAAGCAACTCAAGTGTCCATCAACAGATGAATGGATAAACAAAATGTGGTATAGGTGTACAATGGAACATTACTCAGCCATCGAAAGGAATGAAGTTCTGATACGTGCAACAACACAGATAAACTTTGAAGATATCATGTTGAGTGAAATAAGCCAAACACCAAAGGACAGATATTTATGATCTTACAGATATGAAATAATCAGCAAAGACAAATTTATAAACTCAGAAACTAGAGTGTAGGTAACCAGGGGTTGGGGTGGGGATATGGAATGGGGAGTTAATGCTTAATTAGTGTGGTGTTTCCATTTGGGATGATGGAAAAGTTTTGGTAATAGATGGTGCTGATGGTGCACAACATTGTGAATGTAATTAACACCACTGAATTTTGTAATTGAAAGTGGATAAAATAGGAAGTTTTAGGTTGTATTTATGTTATTAGAATAATTTCGTTTAAAAAAGCCCATAGAACTGTACAACATAAAGAGGAACCCTAATATAAACTATGGACTATAGTTAATAGTATAATCATAATAATATTGTTTCATCAATTGTAACAAGGGTACCATAACAATGCAAGATGTTAATAATGGAGAAAACTGTATGTGTGTGTTTGGAGGGTGGGGGATGGTTTATGGGAACTTTCTACTTTCTTTGTGTTTTTTCAGTAAACCTACAACTGCTCTAATACAAAAATTAGGAGAGAAAAAAAAAGAACCTCTGATCTAGGGCAATAACCTCAGTTTATAGAGGAGGAAAGTGGAGCCCCAAAAGGGGAAAGGACTTGCAAGGGCAGCCCAGAAAGTTAGAATTAGAACCAGCTAAAGTACAGGCCTCTTGCTGCTTCCCAGGCCATGCTTTGCCCACTCTTTAGAGCTACCTCCCAAGTGCAAAACTCTCCAAACCCACTGCAGAGGACAAATCATCTAACTTCCTTGAATCTCAGTTTCTCTTCTGTAAAAATGGGAACAACTGCACCCTCCTCTGCAGGCTGCTGTGAAGACAGGATGAGAAAATGAGCAGGAAAGGGCCTTGTTACCTGGATAGTGCTCTGTACTCTATCTGTAGATATGAATAACATGTACATAATTAATATATGTTATCTCATGGGAAACCAGAAGGTAGGAATTTTGGGTTTCAGTGAAGGGGTAGGTCCAAGGTGACAAATACAATTGTCCATAGGGCTAAGACAATAAGGAGGAGTGAGGACCATGTGAACTGAAGAATGCATGCCCTTCTGAACGGGGCAGTTAGCAGTCAGTACCAGTGGAGGATGCCACCCAGGAAATCTTACCTTCTAAGAGATGGTGGAGATCCGTATTTTTGGCAAAATGTCATGGTTTTTATATTAAATTTCTTGATATTTTAAATAGTGTATAAGCCCTAAAACATGCCTGAAGTCTGTCAGTTTGCAGCCTCTGGGGTATATAGTTAGGGGAGTTCTACAACTTGGGAAAGGAATGAAATACATCAGTGTTTCCCACAGCAGACCTGTGCAGGCTGGGCATTCTTGCTGGGGCCACAGAGGCCTCCTGAACAGAGAAAGCTGGTTTTAAAGTTGTGCTCACAGCTCCTTGCTGCTGGAAGGCTGCCTTGTTTTATTAATAACCCCAGATCGTGCTCACAGCACATCAAGGTAAACAGAGACATTTCCAGGGCATGTTATGCAGGCAATTCTAACAGATGAAGGAACCAGCTTCCAAATATAAATAGGAAAATAAGATAAATAGGGATCCAAGACTGCTTCACACTGATTTGCAGACTCTGAGCCATAGTCTTGAAGAATCATGGACCATTTGGGCTGGAAAGAACCCTCATTGGGAAGATGGGAAACTGGCCCAGAGAAGGAAACAGACTTGTCCAGGATCATAGTCATCATTTGACTACTTCATCATGTCAGGGTCCTCATCTGAAAACTCTAAGAGGCCACTCACAGTTCCCTGAATATGTCATATTCTTTTTGACCCAGTGCTGCCCCCCAAGTCCTGCCCTCTTTTATTTGGTCGTCTCCAACTTGACCTTTAAGACTCAGTTGAGTCTGCCTTTGGAAAGCTTCCCTGACTCCTTCAGGCAGGAGTGGGCATGACTCTGCTCAGGACCCACAGCCCTCTGAACCTCCATCTACCACAGCACACGCCACTGAGACGTGTCAATGTTGGGATATGTGTCTGTCCCTCCAGCTAAGCTGGGAGCTCTTAGAAGGTGGGGCCCTGCCTTATCCATCTCTGTCTACTCAGAACCCAGCACAGGGCCTGCACAGGGTGGGTGCTCAACAAACTATGTAGAATGCAACAATGCACAGTGCATGCTAGGAGTTCCTCTAGCAGTGGCATTAGGAAGTTGCAGGTGAGTTCACCAATAGTATCTCAATTTCAAGATAATATGCCAAAAAGTCCCAAGCCTAAGGTAAAATAATTAGTCACACTGGTCCCTAGCATCAAAGTCCAGTGAAAACTCAGGTGAGGAAAGCACATTGCTCTTTGCTAATACCCTCTTGTGAGCAAAAGAGGCAGGCAAACTAAGGAGCTATTAAGGATCAGATATGCACCAGACATCCCACTAGGTATTTTCACACACTGCCTCATTTAATGGCCAACACAAATTTTTGAAGTAGGTATGATGTGCCTATTTTACAGGTGTGGAATGAGGAAAGTGAGGCCCAAAGGTGAAATAACACATCCTGGCAGAAAGGAGAGAAGGCAGGACTCAAGCCAATCCACACAATCCCATGGTTCTTTCCATTCTATCAACATCACAGTTTATTCAACAATGGACTTCATTCATCCCGCCAGACATAGACCACTCCTATCACAGACATGGGAGCGGCAGGGGGTGGCTCTGACTAAATGATCTCGTACTCCCTCCCCCAGCCAGATCCCAACACCCCAGACCAAGACTGAAACAAGCTGGGGGGCTTGGGAAGAGAAGGGCATTGCAGGGTCTCTGGTACTTTCCAGGAAGAGGTGTAACAATGAGGAAGGCAGAGAGAAAGCTCAGATTCCCCCACTCACCGCAGGCATGGACTAGGAAGGAGAGAGAAGGTTTTGTTCCACTTTTTTTCTACATTATTTTTAAAATATTATTTACCTTTGTATGCCCTACCCTGAGAAAACTTTGGTTTAAGAGAGCACTTGCTTGGAGACAGAAGTCCACAGGTTAATACATTTCTTCGTTGGCCTAATATTAATAACTGAAGCAGCAGAAAGGACACAAAAGGGTGTTTGTGAATGTCATGGATAAATTAATGGAAACCACATCAATAAGCTCTGTGTATACAGTGGGCAGTTCCGGCTTCTAATTGGACAAAACACTGTATCTGAAAATGATGTGCACAATTACTTCCCTCAGATCATAAACAAGTGAGCCAAAGGCCTCGAGTCAAGGAGAATCAAATCTCAAACCCATATAACCTCTCTGATTCTCGATTCCATGCCTGTCTCTGACAGGGTTTTGATGACGATTGGGTGAGGTGATGCAGCCCAAGTAGCCAGCACAGTGTCCAGGGTCCGGCACATTAAACACTGCTTCTCCTCTGCTCCCTTTCACTCTTAGGGTCTCAGCAATGGAGGCAGCTGAGGCACAGAGGGCAACAAAGAGAGTGGACAGGCTATTTATTTCCTTGGACTTCATCTCCATTGTACCTTCTTAATCCTACTTTGTGGATTGGGCCAATATTTATAAGGCCACAATACATAGGTTTTACTAGCCCATAAATATCTGAGTAAAATCAAATTCAGCAGTTACTCAGAGCCTTCAGGATTAAAGCCCATCACTCGAGCTCACCCTCCAGGGCTGTCTGTCATCAAACGGGCCAGCCTTCTTTCCCAGCATGCACTTGGTAGCCTCCCTTCCGGTCTGCTCACCCTTCTCCAGGCAGGTGCTGCCCATCCCTGCCTCTGCTCGTTCGCTGCTGTTCCTTTTCTGGGGAAACCTCTCCACAATTCAGACCCTTCCAGTTCCAGCCCCTTGCCCCTGGAGAGAAGCTTTTCCTAGCAACTGCCTTTCCCTCCTCTGAACCCATTATGCTCGGAGAAAGAGTCCCCATTTTACTCCCTTCTTTCCTGGATCTTCTCATTTGCTGCAGGGCCCTGGGTGAGTTTCAGGGTCCCCCATACTCTCATGAGAACAAGGCATCCTCCAAGGCAGGGCCCGTGCAGACCCTCATCCTGCTGTCTTCACGTGAGAAATTCCTTCACAGCCTTCAAAGCCCACAGCAAGAGCTCCCTCCTACAAGCTTTACTCAATCTGTGAAGCCGGTCATGACCTTGTCCGTCTACTCTTCTCCACTGAAGTCCACCTGCATCCTTCTCAGAGGATGCGTCGCTTACTGCCATTAAGTCATTTATGTGACTGTGGGCACATAAGGGCAGGAGCAGGTCCTGTTCACTGTCATTTCCCCAACACCCAGCACAGCACTTGACATAGAGTGGGGTTTTAGTAAAGATCTAATCTAGCAATAACAACAATTATTGTTACAACAGCAGCAGACACCTATAAAACACCATGTATCAGGCATTCCTGTAAATGTTTTATATATATTAACTTATTTAATGCCCACAGCTTCCCTCTGAGGTCCATCCTATGATTACTTTTGTATTTCATATGAAGAAACCGAGTCACAGAAGGGATGAGTAATATGTTCAAGGTCGCAGATCAAGCAAGAGGCAGAGTTTCTAAATGAACCCAGACCATGTGGCTCCAGCAACCATGTTCTTAACCATTGGACCAGCCATCTCTGAATTCATCTTTGTATCCCCAGTGCCAAGCAAAGAACCAGGCAGTCAGCAAGGGCTTAATTAGCATGTGTTCCCAATACCCTTTTACTGGACGGCCGCCACCAGGCATGGTGAGTTGCAAGATGGAATGAGCACCTGGCAGAGTGGATGCAACCCCTGCCAAGCCTGCCACAAGCACATTCTGAAGTGCACTGATTCCCTTCTCTTAATGAGATGCACGAACTCCCACCCCACGGAGCCTTCTCTGCCAGGGCAAGCAAAAGCATGCTATGGTAGTGAGTCTAGACATGCAGGCTGTGTGCTTTCTTACCATCACAACTGGCTACCCACCTATTTCTATATCCACTAAGGCTTCCTTACACTCGATTTATCTTCTAGAAGACTCCATCCTTAGCCATTGTCAGAAATAATCAGTTTATGTGACTGGTGATGCTCACTGACCCAAAACCAGAAGGCAAGGAAGTAGATCCTACATCATGCTTTTCTGACTCCAGTTGTTTTTATAACCCCAAGCCCCATATTCATAAATGCAACATTAACTTTTCCTCAGATTACAAGTCAGGGAGTTTTCTAATGTTTTAGTATGTGATCCCAAAGCCAAGTGAAATTAATCCTTTGATTTATTCCCAGACCTTGTGCAAAGGAAATGGGGCTCTAGGAAGACAAAAAAAACCTTGACTAATGGTTCTGAAGATGCTGACCCTCGTCCCCCTCCCCCCAAGCTTTCCACTACAAAGCACAGTGAATTACATACATCAGATACCCCCTCCCTCCCCAAATATATCCCACATAATGCTTTCCAAACAGATAATCCTTGCTAAATCCTATACAATTGTTTCCAATGTTTGCTGGTAATGGACACCAGGAAGCTAGGAACTTGCTCAGCTCTAAAGACACTGGCTAATAACTCTTTCATGGAAAAAAGCTTCATTCCTGCTGATTTCAAGGCTTTGGAAATCAGACTCCTAACAAATTTCCTTTGACTTTGTTTCACATAATCCCACTTCTGTCTGCTTCATGCTCTTCTCCAAATGTGCTGGATCCCAGCAGGCCATTGTCCTTCATGAATGATGACTTCAGTCTCGACAAATGGCCCCCCATCTATCATCGCAGAGCTCCAGTGGCAACAACAGAGGCTCTTGTGTTTCCCTTCTCACGCAGGCAGAGCCAGGGCCCTACCTCAGACTTGCCTCCCCCATGTCTTGGGAGGGAGAGCAAGAAGCTGAGAGTTCTGGGGAGGCGGTAAAGGCTGACCTATTTCCACTTTCGACATGAAGCCCTTCTGGTCTGTGGAGACCCCATTTATGTTCTCTTCTCCCAGGTGACCAATCACCACAGCAAATCCATCCTGCACTCTGCAGCCCGAGCCTTCCTTCCAATCATGTCATCCATCTCGCGGTTAAGCTCTGAGAAGCTAATGAGATAATCGTGCTCACAGGGTTTTGCAAATGTAAAGTGGGCAGAGTGGTTAAGAGCAATGGCTTTGGAGTCAGAAAGGCTTCAGTTCAAACCTGATTTGACCACTTTCAGACTGTGAGACCTTGGCAAAGCCACAAAACCCTCTAAGTCTCAATTTTCTCATCTGCAAAGTTGGAATAATAATTCTTGCCTCATGGTGTTACCATGACGCTCAAATGAATAATGAAGGTAATGGATATAAATTACTAAGTACAGTGCCTGGCAAACAGAAAGCCCTTAATAAGGGGTATCCTTATTTTAAAAAATAATAATAAAATAATATTAATAAGAATACCATGTTTCCCCTAATTCTAAAGAAATCGGTGGTCAAATTGGTGAGCTCCTTGGCAAAAGGAGCTCAAGTCTGAGAAGTCTGGCAGAGCCCCAGACCCATGCTAGATGCTAGAGGTCCCTGTCTTCAGGCCTCACAGGACATATCTGGGAAGATGTTTCAGAAAAGTTGACTCTCTGAGATGAATTAACAAGGGACTCTATGGCAGTCAACAGTATATAGTCAATGGAGAGAAACAGGGAGTGTTCCCTCCACCCACAATGTGCCAGTTTGGATGTATTATGTCCCCCAAAATGCCATTATCTTTGATGCAATCTTGTGGGGGCAGGTGTATTAGTGTCGATTAGATTGGGACCTTCTGATTAGGTTGTTTCCATGGAGATGTGACCTACCCAACTGTAGTTGATGACTCTATGGAGGTGTGGCCCTGCCCATTCAGCCTGGGCCTTTATTAGTTCATTGGAGTCCTATAAAAGCTCAGACAGAAGGAGCTCATTGCTACCTGCAGATGAGAGACAGTTTGAAGATGGCCGTTGAAAGTAAACTTTTGCTCTGGAGAAGCTAAGAGAGGACAAATGCCCCAAGAGCAACTGAGAGTGACATTTTGAAGAGCAGCTGCAGCCTAGAGAGGAACATTCTGGGAGAAAGCCATTTTGAAACCAGAACTCCAGAGTAGACACCAGCCACAGGCCTTCCCAGCTAACAGAGTTTTCCGGATGTCATTGAAGGTACCCGATTGTTGTTGATGACTTACCTTGGTGGACACTTTATGGCCTTAAGACTGTAACTGTGTAACCAAATAAATCCCCTTTATAAAAGCCAATCCATTTCTGGTATTTTGCATAATGGCAGGATTGGCAAACTGGAACACCCAAGAAAAATACAATTCAATGGTCATGAGGATATCTCTAAAGCCACATTAGCAAGATATACCTTAAGTTAGTCTTCCCCTTCTTAAAGATTCTAAGATGGTGTCTTAGTTTCCTAGGGCTGCTGTGACAAGTACCACAAACTAAATGGCTTAAAATAATATAAATATATTGTTTCACATTCTGGGGGCTAGACATCCAAAATCAAGATGTTGGCAGGGCCATGCTCCTTCTGAAACCTGTAGGGGAGAATCCTTCCTTGCCTCTTCCCAGCTTCTGGTGGTTTGCTGGCAACGCTTGGTGTTGTGTGGCTTGCAATTGTAGCACTTCAATCTTTGCTTCCATTGCCACATGGTGTTTTCCTCTATGTCTGTGTGTCCCTGTGTCCAAATTTATGTCTTCTTACAAGGGCACCAGTCAAATCGGATTAGTGCTTACCCTAATCTGGTTTGGCCTCATCTTAAGTAATGACATCTTCAAACTAACAAGATCACATTTCACAGGACCAGGGGTTAGGACTTGAGCATGTCTTTTTGGAGTACACAGTTCAATCCATAAAATATGAGTTCTACCTATAAGAGGTGTTAGAAGCTGCTTGATTTTCTTCTCTTCCAGTGAAAGCAGTGGTTAAGTCCTTGCCTGGTTTGGCCTGTGGCTGAGGGTGGAGGTGTGGACAAGGAGGGGCAGTTTCAAGCTCCCTCTCCTGGAACAAAGGAGGGAGGGCTGCTGATCTTGAGGCCCAGCAGGGCTATGGTGGGGAGTGAGCCCAGCTTTGAAAGCCAGGAGGTGGGAACTGACTGGATGGTGAATGCTCAGCAGCTTTTGGTCAGCTCCAAATGGAAGCCTGTGGGTGCCTCCAAGGCAAGTCACCTGGATCTGGAAACTTTCTAAGTTACTCTAGAAAGTAACACAAGAGATGCACGCCGCCAGTAAGGTCCACTCAGTTCTGTCCCCACAGTATGCATTCCAGTTGTCATGCTACTTTAATCCAAAGAAATTTAAACTGGGCTTTCACAATTTCCAATAAGGCTGTGTGTTTGTTGGGGGTGGGGTGGGAGGGCAAGTCCTCAGACTGAAAATCAGACAGCAAAATTCCAACCCCAGCTCCATGTGCCCCTGGGTCAGTATAGCCTCTGACACCCCAGCCCAGTCTACTTTTCATTTGTAAAATGGGAAGAGTCACATCAAAGTGACAGATTGTTGCAAAGATTAAGTAAGATTATGTAAATTGTGTTCCTAGGCCACAAAGCCCAACACACAGTAGGTATTCAATAAAGAGTGGTTGAATCTGAACATGCTCAATTCTGTAGCTACAAGATTTTTAGAAAAAGAAGGGAGTAAGATCCATATGCTTGCAAAGGAGAAGAGTCTTTTGCACTCCTTGGCTATTAAACCAAACCATTTTTTCACTTTAATGAAGCTTGACAGCAATGAGCAAATGCTGGGCATTTTGAGTGATCATCTTTCTGTCCACTCTGGGTTGAGGCCAGAAGGTCTGTTTGCCCTTAAGCTGCCCTTGCTCAATAATCTCTGAGGGTCCATAGCCCAGGAGATGGGCTTGTTGGCATGTGCAGGTTGCTTTATTTGCCTATCTCTGCTGTAGGAAGATTTCCAGTTCCCTGAATCAGCCACCAAGGCTCTTTTAGTTCTTCAAGGAGATGAGTAACATCCCTGAGGAGAGGGCTTAAGTCAGAAGTTCTGGGCAGTGGTGTGCTAGCATATCTTTAATAACAGGCTCTCCAAGAAGGACAAATCCCTGATTCTTTGGCATTTTAAAAAATTTCTGTTATGTAAATACTCCCATCATGATCAATTTCAAGCTGCTGTCTGATGACTTCGAACACAGAATAGTCGGGAAAATATGCACACAATCAATTCTCAAGAGCCAGTTCTAACCTAACTGGCTCCAACACACCACTGGATCCAGCTCAGATCCTGGCTCTGCCACTGACTCTATGATCTTGTGGCTTTAACTTTTCTAAGCCTCAGTTTCTTCCTCTGCAAACTAAGATAAATAATATCTACCTCACAGTACTTTTGTGAGTATTAAATGAGGTAATGCAGATAAAAGGCTAGCCTTTAGTTCTTGTCATATAGTAAGTGATAAATAATTTTAGGTGATATTAACATTATTTACACCTTTATCAAACACTTAATGGGAGTCCAGGACATTGTGGTAGGTGTTTAAAGAGTTACAAAAAAAAAGTAAAAAATAAAAATAAAAAGTAGGGAGTGTGAATAAGGCATGATCCCTTTCTTCATGGAGCGCACAGTCTAACACAGTCATTCTCAGCCCTGGCTGCATTTTGCAGTCACTTAGGCAATTTTAAAAATATTGATGCCCAGGACCCTAGAGATTCTGATTTAATTGGTCTGAGGTGAGGCCTGGGCATCAGTATTTTGCAAAGTTGCCCAGGTGATTCTAATGTGACCAGAGCTAAGAATGACTGGGTTTCTTTGCAAAGACATGAACACATAGATGCTTTTAATAAAACATGCTTAGGGCTCCAATAGAGTCACCAGAAAGAGAATCTGAAAGATGGGCATTCTGAATCGTTTCTGTAAGACTCCAAATTAAGACTGAGCCACGGCGAGTCACAGGCAGGAAATGGAGCAAACCAGGGCAATCAAGAGGGAAGCAAGAAGAGCTGCACTGATACCCATGAGCTGAGTCCTCTGGGGATCCCAGCTCTACCCACTGCACTCCAGTCCCTTTCCCAGGGCTCTGCACTGAGGGCTTTGGCACTCTCAGAACGCAAAAAAAGGGAGAGTGCTCAGCACAATGGGCAGAGCTGGGGCCACTTGCCTCACTGTGGGGCCAAACACCAGAGGTCAGTTGGTTGGTTGGGGGTGGGGGCAGGCACACGTTTGCCTCCTGTCCATGGTGCTGAACATCCCTGAGCTGGAGGACCAGGCTGCTCATAGACAAGCCATATTAGTGTCACCTGGGAGCCTGTTAAAAATGCAGCGTCTTGGGCCCCACCCCAGACCTACAGAACCAGAATTTGCAATTTGAAAATGTCCTCAGGTGTTTTTTATGTACATTAAAGCTTGAGACGCACTGCTCTAGGCCAGTATTTTTTAAACTGTAGGTTGGATCCCATTCATGAGTCATAAATTTTAGTGTATCAAAAACAGCATTTTTAAAAAGAAAGGAATGGAATGGAATAAAACAGAAAAGAACAAAACAATGTCAGAATGCATCATATATAGTTAGAAATTCTGTTATATACATATATGGGTTTCTGAGTAGGGTCTAAAAAGTATTTTTTAAATGTATATGTTATGAGTTATGCTTTTTAAAATGTCTGAGAGCCACAGCTTGTTTTTCCTACTTCTGGGACCCTAGTGATTCTTATCCAATATCTCCCAAGATTCTGAGCCAGGTGAGGAAAGGGGCAGTGGGATTAAAGAGGGATATAGCTCGGCAGAGAAAGAGAAAATAAGAGAGCAAGACTGAGCCTCCTGGAAAGGTGTATGCTGAGAGATCACCAGGGAGAAAAAACAAAATCAAGGCTGGTTTGGATAGCATTTACCAGTTACCAAAAAAGAAATAACAACCAACTGTGGCTGAAGCATCAAATGACAGAAGCAGTAAGACGTGAAGCTGTGCAAATGTCCCCATGGATAAACAAGCCTGCGTGGGTGAGGAGGCAGAACCTAGCAGAGGAGGGGGTCCTGACTGGAGTGTTGTCTGTGGGATTACTTTAATGTACTTTTAGTTTTCCTTTTTATTTTGATTAAGTTTTGTAAATTTTTACACTGTCCTTAGAACAAATATTGCAGTGCCTTTGTTTCCCCGAATAAGCAGCAATTGCAAGTACTTAAGAACTCCCTCCTGTTTCTGCAGGTTTGCTACCACCAGCCCCAGGGAAGTTGGTGGAGGCAAAGGGTGGGGAGTGCTAGGCCTTATAAGGGGGCCTTATATAGGGGGAGTTTTCCTCCCCCGCTGCAGCCAGGTTTCTAAAGTTTCCCACTGCTCACCATCAACTAAAAAAGTTAGAGGCACAACTTTAGAGACCTTTGGAAAAAAAGAAATGGAGGCCTTTTTAAAATGCACAAGGCACTCTGTTTGCTTCAAGGGGTGACATAGCACAAAATGTCAAGAGTAGAACTGACAACGTGATTTTTCTTCCTTTCAGAACGGAGCAATGGGAGTTATTAACCTCTTGCCACACGTTTGTTATTTCATTTATACAACAGTGTCCTACATTTGATTTTGCCTAGAAAATTGGCATCTAATGGAAGATGACAAAAAATGACTTTTCAAATAATTTCCTCCCAGGCTAGTGGAGTTTATAAAACACAGAGCTCAATATTCTCACTTTGGGAAGCTTTGCAAGGAGCGAGTGGTATGGGACAAAAACATTGTTAACACCCACATAGCATCTCAACTTCAAAGACGATATATCCCTATGTACCCAAACTTGTGTTTGTCCTACTAAATGGCAGAAACAAAACCACTGTCTCTTTAGTAATAAGCAATGGTAAAGTCAAATGGGACAGTTTTACTTCATTTTTTAAAATAAGGAAATGACAAAGTAATATATATCTGCAACCTATGAAGACAAATTGTGTTTGATGCAGAAAGGGAGCCTAAATTTTAGGGGCATTTTAAATCCTTCAAAACCCTAAGTTGGTTGGCATGGCTCTTGATATTAGATGTGAAGTGGCTAACACTTACTGGCACCTACCATGATCCTGGGTCTTCATATCTTTATCTCATTTACTTCTCTTGACAAAAAATGAGGTGAACATTACAATCCCCACTTTCACAGATGGTGAAATGGAAGCTCAGAGAGTTTAAGTGATCTGCCAAAGATCACACAGCTTGAAAGAGTTCCACAACCAGAATCGGAACTCTAGCATGTCTGACCCTAAGGCCCCAACCATGCTGGCCAGGAGCCAACTTCTTTAGTGCCTTGCTGCCTCAGTGTCAAAAGCCCTAGTGTTTCATGGGCTTATGGTTATTTTCCTGATTTGCCACTTTCATCTCTCTGGGTCTGGCATCTGAGCAGGCTGACGTTTCCCCATGGTTCTGTCTGGCACTGAAGGAATTGTTCTACCTGGGTGGCTGGTTACTTACAGAGAGGAGTTTCTGAAAGGGGACTGGTTTTCTACAGTGACCCAAAACAAGATGTTTCCCTTCTATTTAGTCAATGATTTTAGAAAAGAGTCAAACAATGTATATTCATAGTCAGAAGAATTAAGTAAAAATCAGCTTTGAGACTGGATTTCCTCAACATCACAGTTCAAGCATTTCTAAAACTGGTTAATGCTTAGAGGGAAAAATCTGAGAAACGACATTTAAAAATCCTGATCTGAATATAGACGGTCAATTTAATACAACAGTAATTTCTCAGGGACCAACTATGCTCTACACACTGTGCTGGGAATAGGGGGGATACAAAAAGGTACCCCGATATCACCTTAGACCAGGGTATTTGCTTGCCAGTTTTTAAAAATTTCACTGAAAATTCTAACAGGTAGAAGCTAGAAGGAACACATTTCATCTCAACATAATGAAGAATTTTCTGACCATCAGGACTTGCCCAATCTTATTAGTTAGTGAGCTTCACCCAAAGGTGTGCTGGTAAATATTTAACAACTGGTTCTCCAGAAAAAGAAAAAAAAGTGCTCATTTGTACTGCTTGTTGATTTCTGTGGTGTAAATATTCCTATCATGGCAGATTTCAAGATCCCAAAGGCAAGTTGCTGAAAGTGAAATTGGGAAGGAATGCACGGTAGCAACCACCCTATAGTTTTTCCACCACACAGATAAAAGATGTAAATAACCTCAAGAACACAGTATAATGTAGTAAAATAATCAGGAAGTGGTGAGTTTCATGCATTTATTCCTTTGTTTTTAATATAATTTATTTAAATATAAGTTTATATAATTTAATTTTTAATAATGGATATGTTTAACAACTAGCTCACAAAATTCCTGAAAAAAAATTTTTTTGTTGAGCCAATATGAGGCAGCTCCTGAACTCCACTGGATCTTTAGCACGTTAGAGAGGGGTGAGCCATCAAGGCTGGATGGCCATTTGTCACGGACTTGGTTACCTACATCTTTAAGTCCGTCCAACACAGGTGCGGAGGCAACAACACCTTTTCTGCCAGTGACAGGACTGAGAGCTTGGCCTGTGTTATCTCATTTATCTTGATTAAAACCCAATGGCATAGAGTGGGACTAAGGTCACCCTCACTTTATTGATGAGGAAACCGAGGTTCAGAAAGATGAAGTAACTCACCTACAGTCACCGCAAGATGAAGTAACTCGCCTAGCAAGGGGCAGTGTTGAAATGCTTGACTTGAAGTCCCTTTTATTTCAACCAGGACATTACACTGATATTATAAGGAATTTACTGTATCTACTGGTTCACAAACCTCCATTATCTTTCAGGACAAACTAACTATTTTTAAAGTATCAGAAAAGGAAGAGATGGCTGTTCTCAGTTACAGATTTCAGAAGAGTTGTTTTACCCTTCTAAATCCAGATCCCTAAATTGAATCTGTAGCACTAAAGGTAGTGTTTAAGAACAGTATGTTCTTTTCTTCATTTAGAAATAAACAAACAAAAACTAAAATCTTAAGGTAAGCAGATGCTTATAAAATCACCATCTTCATAAGCAAAAAAAAAAGTCATATTATCACAAAGACAGGCAACTTTATTTTGTTTTCACCTAATGGACCATTTTGATCATGCTGAAGGGACTGACAACATACAGCCTGATCTGAAATCCCGTGCATCCATACTAATGGATAACAAACTCTTTTTCCTTTATCCAAAAATTTAGGAAAGGAGTGAGCAATGCGATCAAACCTGATACCTAATGAAAGCAGGCGACAAACCTCTGCATCACAAAGATGCAGGTGATTACAGAAGTCTTGCCCTGGCCCGACCACCCCTGTTTCTCTACTATGTAGTAAAACAGTGCAAGACCCTATGCTGAGCCAGCCTGTCCCATCCTAAAGCTCCGTCCCTAGAACCCAAGGCCATACTAGGTGTCTACCCAGATTGGGCTTTCATTTGGCTGATGGGATGTTCGTACCTGAGAGAGACTCCACTCGTGAATGATGGGCCCACCTATCCTCTACGGCGATGGAGGGTCCCAGAAGGGCAGGAAAAGTGCAGCTCTGGGTGAGGCAGGCAGAGCCCAGATCTCACTGGGATAGGGCACAGCCCACTGGCTCCTCTTCCTTCCTTCTTCTGCAGTCTGCCACCCCTGATAACATTCCCAGGCTTGCAACTGAATGCAAGACTATGCGCTCAGTTTTTAACTGCAAAGGCTGTGGTCGCCCACTTAGTCAAGATCCCTGGGCTGTGTATGTTGGCTGCTTTTTCATCATGCCTCCATAGCACGGAATTACTGAGATAGGGCTGCATGATGCAAACTACCTAAATCGCAGGCAATGGCTCTCGTAGCAACAGACACGGGGTGTGGGGAGGGCAGCTTAGCTCCTAGCCTGGAGGAATTTTACTTTGAAATCAATCAAAAAAAAAAAAAGAAAGAATGATCACCATATATGCTTGTGCATAAAGGATGTGACAGGAGAGTTATTTCCAGTCCTTCTAAGCAGCTCTTGAAGGTAAGTATTACCATCCCGCTTCTTGGAAGAGGAAACCAGGGTTTGGAAAACTTGAGCTCTCCAGCATCACACAGCCTGGAAATGGCAGAGCTTGGCTTTAAACTTATGTTTTTTCAATATCCAGAGCCCTTGTTCTAGCTACTTCACACCTCTGCCTACACAAAAGGGGAAAAAGTAATTATTAATGGCTTACTCTGTGCCAATAATGATGATGAAGAGGAAAATGATACTAAGGAAAATAGCTCACATTTATATAGTACTTACAGTATGGTATTCTGCTTAAGTTCTAACAGCACTCCAGGCACTTAAATTCAGGATTTTTAATCCCCCCAACTGCCTTCATTTAATAGATGAGGAAACTGAAGCTCAGAGAGGTCACCACCTGCCCAAGGGCATACGGCTATGGACTATGCCAGGTGCCTCTTTATAAATCCTTCTCTTAGCCTCCTCTTACCAATCTTGAGAAAAGGTGGTAGCATCCCCCATTTATAGATGAGTAAGGTGAGGCTTGGAGATGTTAAGAGACTTGCTCAGAGACACACAGCTAAGAAGTTTGAAGAATTTATCCTAGCAATTATTACATTTCAGGAGTAGACAAGGGGACTGTCTCGGGTTTAGCTCAGCCATTTACTCGCTGTACAACCTTAGACGAGTTCCATGGCCTCTCTGGGCCTCAGTTTACTCATGAGTAAAGTGAGGGGCTTTAACTAGGGGCCCTCTATAGTCCCTTCCAGACTGAACACACCAGGGCCTCTCAGGTGCCAGAATGAGCTCGTGTGAGATGTTTAGCTCTCTGCTGAGGGAAGGGGAAGAAATGAGCTGCTCTGAGACTCCACACACACATGTGCCCTCATGACTCGGCTTTTACATTTTCAGGCAAATAAACAGTGTCAAATGCTTCCCAAATCACTGCCTAATGCTTCCCTTCAGAGCGTGATCTTGTTTATGGATCTGTAGGAAGGGTTGATGGCAACGCTGTTGATCATGCGGTGTCCCAAATGATTTATCAGAGACGGTGATGTAAAAGAGCTGCAAGAAGACGCAGGGAGGAGGAAAGGGGTTCACTACCCAGTTCTTGCTGGGAACCACAGATGCAGACATCGCCGGGAGGAAGTAGGCGATCTATCTGAGATCAAACAACTCGTCATAGAGTCTCCTTTGATGACTTTCTGTACAGACGGGGAATGGCAGAAAATGGACAATCTGGGAGGTGCTGAAGGAACTGACAGAAATTCCTGGGGTCTGTTGATGTCTCAGTCACCCACAGAGGTAGGGGCCTCGGGGCTTCCCCATCTTAGTAGCTAGTTCGGGGCAGCTGGAGCTTGAGGGGTTAATAAGGGGCCTGTGTATGATCCCACATCAACCACGACTGTTTGACCTGCCGTAGTGCACTGTGGGAGTATCAGGCAGCATAGTAGGAAGGACAAAGGGCAGCTGCAACAAGACAGATGAGGACGTACTGGGTCTTGAGCAAAATGTGAGTAGAGGGGAGCTGGAATTCAATGAGATCAGTTTCATGCGGACCGTCTGGGACTGGGATTGATGTAAATTAAGAGGTAACAGGCCAGGCAATTTATAAAGCCCTGCTGACCTCCCTGCATCTGCTCCTGCTGGGACAGCCACCTTCCTGTGCTCTGCTGGCAAAGTCCCACCCTTTCCTGACCTAGGAAGTCTCCTTTCCCCAACCAGGGCTGGTTTCTTGGGCATGAGACCTGTGCAGAGCTGAGAAGGGCCTTGCGCTTGGTTTAAGGTTCTGATGTCCCCGTCTTCAAACTCTTAATCACTTTCGAATAAGGGGCTCTGTGTTTGCATTTTGTACTGTGCTCCACAAATTATATGGCCAGACCTGTTCCCACCCCTGGAGGCTAAATCTATTGCTTTCCCCTCTGTGGTCTCGCAGCACCTTGTACGTTCTCCTGTAGGACCCAGCATTGTTTTTTATTGTTTGTGGGTAACTTTCCACCCTGCCTTGTTGACCCCCACCCCCACAAAAAAGAATTTTAACAGTTAAAAAGGATGCAAACCACAACAGCAACAAACAGGAATTTGGCATAAACTGATAGAAGATGAGAAAGAAAAAAAGACAAAGAAAGGTAGGTACCCCAAATCAAGGCAGGCAGCAGGCTAATGTAAAAATGCAGATTATAGAATTCTCTTAACTAACAGATCTCAGATTTTTAGCCTATACTCCCTAGTAGGCTAATGGGAAAATGAGACATCCTTCGTCACACAAGTTCATGTTTAGAAGACAGAAACAAACCCACTTCTCTGGAGAAGCACATTTATTCTTAACACTGAGAAGAGATGAAGTTTCTCCTGAGACTCTTCATAAAAACAACCAAGTAACCCAGAGGGGCTTTAACTTCGTATCTGCACCTCCAGAAACAGTCCACAGCATTCTGTATGTGTGGGGAAGGCCCCATGGCTCATGCTGGAATCTCAAATGGGCCCAGACTCACAGAGGATTTGGATTCACAGAAAGTGCTGGAATGACCGGCATCTCACAGCAGATGACTTCTCATAACAACTCGCAGTACAGGCTTATGGCACTGCTACAAAGCACCGTTCTACACAAGTCTTATTGATCTGGCATTATTTGTGTATGGGCCCAACTCCTGAAGGCAGAGGCCTTTTCTTTCTCATCTCTGATCCCAGGGGGCCCAACCCAGTGCTCAGCATATAACCAGTGTGTAGTAAAAGTGGACGGCCGCTGGATGGACAGCTGTATGGATGGAAATGAATAAGTGAACAGAACTTCTAACACTCCATCTGGTGCTCTTTCCATTCTAGTACTCTGAGGACTGAACTCTTGCTCAGACACCTCTCTCTCCAGCCGCCTATGTGGGGATTAATTTGCTGGGTCTGGGCATTCAGCCCTTGGGCTTCCCGAGATAGGAGCCTTGCCCTATCTTAGTTCCCAGGAACTAAGGCTCTTGATTATTCTAAGTAGGGGGCAGGCTGCTCTCCTCTGGGGGCAATCTCCCTCAGGGGACTACTAAAGGGGGCACAGAGGAAGAGAAAGGGAGTTTCCAGAACCAAAATGAGTGTGATGAATTAGCTGCTTGGCCTTAGGGGTCGGGTGAAATGGAAGTCAGCAGAAACCACTCCCAGCTGCTCTGTGCCTTCATTCCCTCTAAAGAAGGGCCTGGCAAATGCAAACTGTCACACAGCCAGTAATGGCTTTTGGACACTGATCTGTTCTGGTGGCCCTCACCCCATCTACCAGTGTACGAATACATTGCTGAGATACCCCAAGTTGGCAGGGAAGGGAAGGAGAGGGGAAGGGTGCTACAGGGAGAAGCTGGGTCTGCCCAGTTCCTGAAAAGTGAGCACATCCTCTGCTGGGGGAAGGGGTCCCCAGCCTCGAAACCCTGAATGACTCCCCATGAGCAGCGAACCTCTATGGGATGTCTGACATGGGCCATACCTAGGCTAATTTGATCCTCTGAAAGATAGTATGAAGGAGGAATGATTACACCCAGTTTACAAATGAGGAAACTCAGAAAAGTGAAGTGGCCAAGATGGATTTGGAACTCAGAGCCATTTGATTTAAAAGGCTATACAAACTTCCCTCTGCTTAGTCCTCTGTTCACCATGTTGCACCCTAAAAAGAATACCCCATTGATATAATGTTGGCTCCACCAGTTATTGGCTGTGTGATCATGGACAACTAACAAGCCCTCTCTGAACAGCAGGCTCCTCTGCCAAATACGTGTCTCTCAGGATTGTTTGAAATATTGAGAACATGGTGCCTAGTACTTGGTAGGCACTCAAGGTACAGAGGATATTGCCATTATTTTAAAATTCACTAGGTCAAAGGTAAGGATAAGACACTGAATTGCTATCATCATTGAATCTCTATGATAACGTGCCCTAATGGCTCCGGCATTAGAACTTGCACCATCACACTCTGCAGCTCCTGCCACCCTCGAGGGAGCACAAGACATCAGCTCCATCAGGGAGTGTTCGCACCAGGGTGGGGGCTGGGGAGTAATGTGAAAATTAGGAAACAAAATCACTGTGTGAACTCATTAAACGTGTGCCTGCTCGCATCTCTGCGTGTCTCTCCTGTTCCAGCTTTGGGTCGCATGACTATTATTAACTACCACCTTCAAGAGGAAACGTGAGCCTTATCCCAGAAACATATTGTGGGGGGAGAGGCTTCCTAATATAGTGCAATCAACAAGTTTTGTGGTTTTTTTTTTAATCCCACCTCTCTGAAGTAGAACCTGGTTCAAAAACCACCTTTGGCTCCCCATGACCTGCAGAGTACAGTACCAGCTCCTAGACGGACAGGGGAGGCCTTTATCACCAACTCCCCCAACTCTCCGTTCCAGCCTGGCTTCCACTTCTCCCGTTACACATAACCCAGCCAACCAGACCATCCAAAGTTACCCCAACGACCTCGCCCACATCCGTACCTTTGCTGTTGTCACCACTGCCTGGATGCCTTTCCATCCCATATCTTTGCCCATCAAGTTCCTGTCCACTCCTCAAGGCCCTCCTCAAAGGCCTCCTTTTCCTCCAAGCCAGTCTGGACTCTCCAGCCCAAAGGAACCTCCCTTCACCTGAAGTCCCACAGCTCATGGTCTATTTATCTTTCTGGGCACTTACTCTATTATATGACAAATTGTCACTTTTTTGTCTAATTCTCATCCCTTCTAACTGTCCTGCTCAATTCCAGATTCAGGTAGGATTCTCCAATGGCAATCATGCACTGGAGATGGGATTTATAAGCAGCCCCCTTCCCACCAGCACCCCAACATTCCAACTTGGAAGCCTGGAATTCCATGCTCAGCTCCCATTCAACTCTGTCTCTTGCTCCCGTTCACTGGAGCTTGTACTATTCGTGGCTGTCTCCGAGTCAGGAAGAAAGCTCCTTTGGGGAAAGGATGGGGCCTTATTCATTTTTGTCCCCCAATCCAGAGCCAGTCATATAGTAAGTCTTTGTAAACATCTATTAACCATCAAAGTAATTATGAAACAAACAGACAAATTAGTAAAAATGAAAAAAATCTGGATCATGAGCTCCTTTAGGACAGTAATTGCTTCTTACTTATTTTCCTCTCTTCCCCGTGATGCCCTGGCTACACCAGATACTCAGTAAAACACATGGGGTCACCTGAACCTAACTATATTCAGGTCTTGATACTTAAAGCATAATATTAATCTTCACAAACCCTCAGACATTTTCCCCCCAGTCTTAGCACAGTGAGGTTACATAAGTCAGCCAGAAGGTGAAGCAAAAAGACTATGTTGACGATTTCAAGTGCCATAGAAATAGATAATTTTAATGGATACAGTATTTCTACAGAAATAAAATACTATGATTGAGATAGAGGCCAAGGATTTTACTACTGGATGACAGTGAAGTTTAATTTGAATCAATAAGGAAGGTCTACAAGTCAATTGCCTGTCATTTCATTCCCTTGCAGCATATGAAAGTTTGGAGCCAATAGCAAAAGCGCACTGGGAAGGATCATTTACAATTTATCAACTCATACCTTACCACCACCACCATGAAAATTCTATATAAAATATTTCCTTATTTATTAGCTCATTGAATTTAAGTCAGTCTCAATCTTAAGTTTACCAGCAACCCAGTGAGTTGTCACATTATCATTCCCATTTTACAGCTGAGAAAACTGAGCATGAGCAAACTTGTACCTCTTGCCCAAGGTAACTCAGACACCTGGTTGGGACAGAGGCAGAATTTGAAAGGAGATACTTTTTTGACCCCCAAATCCTGCGGCCTTTGCACAAAACCAGACCTACTTCAGGAACCAATAGAAGAAGGTGTAGCGGCAAAAGACAGCTTGGGGAAAGAAATCTAAGCCCAGTGATCTGAATCCAGATACCTCTGAGGTCTCTGTGTCGATCTCCAAAGAAGCAATTCCACCACTTTCTTTTTTTTTTTTTTTTTTTTTATTAAATTCAGTTTTATTGAAATACATTCACACACCATACAATCATCCATGGTATACAATCCACTGTCCACAGTATGATAACATAGTTATGCTTTCATCACCACAATCTATCTCTGAACATTTTCCTTACATCAGAAAGAACCACAACAAGAATAAAAAATAAAAGTGAAAAAAGAACACCCGAATCATCCCCCCATCCCACCGCATTTGTCCTTTAGTTTTTATCCCCATTTTTCTACTCATCCGTACACTAGATAAAGGGGGTGTGATCCACAAGGTCTTCACAATCACACTGTCACCCCTTGTAATCTACATTATTGTATAATTGTCTTCAGGAGTCCAGACTGCTGGGTTGGAGTTGGGTAGTTTCAGGTATTTACTTCTAGCTATTCCAATACATTAAAACCTAAGAGGTGTTATCTATATAGTGCATAAGAATGTCCACCAGAGTGACCTCTCGACTCCATTTGAAATCTCTCAGCCACTGAAACTATTTCATCTCATTTTGCATCCCCCTTTTGGTCAAGAAGATACTCTCAGTCCCACGATGCCGGGTCCACATTCATCCCCGGGAGTCACATTCTACATTGCCAGGGAGATTTGCAACCCTGGGAGTCGGGTCCCATGTAGGGGGGAGGGCAGCGAGTTCACCTGTCGAGATGGCTCAGTTAGAGAGAGAGAGGGCCACATCTGAGCAACAAAGAGGTACTCAGGGGGAGACTCTTAGGCACAATTACATGCAAGTTTAGACTCTCCTTTGCAGTAACGAGCTTCATAAGGGCAAGTCCCATGATCGAGGGCTCAGCACATCAAACCGCCAGTCCCAATGTTTGTGACAACATCAATACCAGTCCAGGTGAGGATGTCCAACACATCTGCACCTTCCCCCAGATCCTTGGGGCTGGGGAGGGGGAGGCTGTAAATATATTTTTTATTATCTGCCCAAATTACTTTGGGATGTGTCACTATTTCACTCCAGCCTATACTAACCTACCATATCTCACTTCCTATTCAAAGTTCCATGCAATTGTGACCACCACTGTCTTTTAAATGCCACTAAAATGGGGAAGTTGCCGGGAGCTAAAGGTTTTTAGGCTCTGTCCGTGAACTGTGAAAGGAAAAGCTTCCAGGGCACAATTTAGTGACTGTCTGCTTCAGTGCACTTCATGACAGCCCAGCGACCTGTCCAAGCCCCCGTGTCATCCCAAGGGGCCTAAGGGAACATAAGCATCAAGAGATTATTTGAAAAGATTGTTTAGCAAGATGTCTCTTTCCCTTGTTTTCTGGAAACCAAAGCATTTCTCTTTCAGACCCATTCAACATATAGTTAGAACTTCCACTTCAATCAGTAACCCAAGGAAGGAAGAGAATAGACACTTCTACGAGGCGTTTTCCATGCATGATCTCCTTATCTTTCCAAAATCCTACAAGGTAGATACGATCATTCTCATCCACCCAAAAGGAAACCGAGGTTCAGAAAGCTCAAGTGACTTATCCAGTGACCAAGTAGAAAGTGGTAGGTCCTGAGCTCCAGCCCAAGTTTTTTGGTCTCTAAGCCTCTTGTCATTCCTCCCCCAGGCTGGGGAGAAAGTGTTTTGTCTTTGAAACCCACACAGTTTTCAGAAAATCACACCAGATTTGAGGACAGAGTCTGTCTCATAGGTTTTGCAAACCACCCAGCTGACTCCAGGGAAGCCCCTCTCTCCTGGTGCCAAGTAGCTTCTCATTCCTGCAACAACAAACCCTCCAGGGTGAGACTCTGTCCCTGTACCAGCTATAGCATCAAGTTCAGAATGCCTGTCCAGAGATAAAGGGCACAGAGAGAGTGTGGGAAAGGGTCCATCAAACAGCAATGAAATAAAGGAGAGGATCATCTTTTAGAGGGTGGGTATATGATTCACAATTGGAGAATCAAGGAAGAGAAGAAAATAACATTTACCGAGCTGTTCAAAAGCCACAGAGAAATCTGAGTAGGTGGCAGCCCTAGCCAGATAAGCACTTTTATTTTCCCCACAACTGATCTCTCCTCTTCTCTCTCATCATGTGGATTTCTTGTCCACTTTCCCCTGATCTGAAACCACCCTCATGGGTGGCACATGGGTAGAAATAGGAGAATTTCCTCATACATGGCTGGGCACTCCAAGGATTCAAGGGGACTGAGGCAGTGCTCCCAACCCAGCAGTGAAAGCAGAGATCTTCTCCGGGAGCACCTGGTCTTGGAAAGGTGAGACTTCCATTCATTCAGCAAATATATGCTAAGCACCTCTGATGTCTTCCAGCAGAGGAGCTGTCCAATGAAGTAGTAATCAAAAACCATGGGGAGCCTCTTCAATAAGTGGTGTTTGGAGAACTGGATATCCATAACCAAAAGAATGAAAGAGAACTCCTATTTCACAGCTTATACAAAAATTAATTCACAATGGATCAAAGACCTAAACATCAGAGTTAAGAACATAAAACTTTTAGAAGAAAATGTAGGGAAATATCTTAAGATAGGATGTGGTTTCCTAGACCTTATACCCAAAGTGCAAGCAATGAAAGAAGAAATAGATAAATGAGATATCCTCAAAATTGAACACTTTCGTGCATCAAAAACTTTGTCAGAAAAGTAAAAAGGCAGCCTATGTAATGGGAGACAATATCTGGAAACCACGTATCAGATAAGGGTTTAATATCCAGAACATATAAAGACATCCTACAACTCAACAACAAAAGACAACCTAATTAAAAAATGGGAAAAATACACTGACAGACACTTTTCTGAAGAGGAAATACAAATCACATGGCTGAAAAATATATGAAAGGATGCTCAACTTCTCTAGCTATTAGGAAAATGCAAATCAAAACCACAGTGAGATTATCATCTCACACCTATCAGAATGGTATTAGTTAAAAAACAAAACAACAACAACAAAAAAACAACAACAGAAAGTTACAAATGCTGGAGAGGATGTAGAGAAAGAGGCATACTTATTCACTATTGGTGGGAATGTAGAATGGTGCAAGCACTCTGGAAGGCAGTTTGGCAGTTCCTCAGGAAGTTAAGCATAGAATTGCCATAGGATCCAACAATCCCTTTACTAGGTATATACTCAGAGGAAACGAAAGCTGGGACATGAATGGACATTTGCACACCAATGTTTATAGTGGCATTATTCACAATGCCAAAAGACGGAAACAGTCCAAATGTTCATCTGTGGATGAGTGAATAAACAAACTGTGGTATATACATATCACAGGGGCACAAATGGACATTTTGGTGTTTTTGGCGGCAGTGTACAATGGGATATTATGCAGCGGTAAAACAGAATGAAGTCATGAAGCCTGTGTCAACATGGATAAAACTTGAGGACATTATGTTGAGTGAAATTAGCCAGAAACAAAAGGACAAATACTGTATGGTCTCACTAATAAGAACTAACATTAATGAGCGAACTTTGAGAGTTAAAGTTGAGAACACAGGTTATCAGGAGATAGAAAGAGAGTAGATATCAGGCATTTGATGCTGAAGGACTACAGAATTTTCACCAGGATTGATTGTATAGAAATGGACAGCACAATACTATGTGATGGTAGCATGATATTGTAAGTACACTGAACAAAGATGAATGTGAGTACAGTTGAAAGAGGAAGACTAGGGGTATGTATGACTCCAGAAGGAAAGAAGAGAAAGATTGGGACTGTATAATTTAGTGAAACCTAGAGTGGTTAATGATGGTAATTAAATGTACAAATATAAGAATGTTTTTACATGAGTGAGAACAAATGAATGTCAACATTGCAAGGTGTTGAAAATGGGATGGTATAAGGGAAAAATACACTCAGTGCAAACTAGAGTCTACAGTTAACAGTAACATTGTAATATGCTTCCATTAATTGTAACAAAGGCAGTATATCAAAGCTAAATGTCAATAAGAGGGGGATATAAGGGAGGAGTACAGGATTCTCGGTGCTGTCATTGTTGTCTGACCATTTTATTTTATTTTATTTTATTTTATTTTCTGTTTTAATATTTTTATTCTTCATCTATTTTTTCTGCTCTTCCTCTTTCTTTGCAGAAGAAATGGAAATGTCCTCATATAGATTGTGGTGGTAAATGCATAAATATGTAATATACTGGGAACCACTGATTGTTTATTTAGGATGGCTCATATGGTATTGGAATAAAACTGCTGAAAAAAATAAACAGAGGGATACAAGTGCTGGAGAAAATGTGAAGAAAGGGATGTACCTATTCACTGTTGGTGGAGAAGTAGAATGGTGCAGCCCAGCTGGAGGGCAGTGTGGTGGTTCCACAGGAAGCTAAGTATGTGGGTGCCATAAGGTCCTGCAACCCCATTATTGGGTATATCTGTACTTGGAAGAACTGAGAGCAGGGGCACAAATGGACATTTGCACACTGGTATTTATGGCAGCAGTATTCACTATTTGCAATGGATGGAGGTGGCCTAAGGGTACATCGACTGATGAACAGAATGGTGAACTGAGGTGAATGCATACAATGGAATTGTGAGTGGCTGCCAGAAGGAATGAAGTTGTGAGGCATGCAATTAGGTATATAGACTTTGAGGACATTATAATGCCTCACTAATATGGACTAACTATAATGTGCAAACTCTTGAGAATTGAATCTGAGAGCACAGGTTATCAGGGGAAGGCTTATTATAAAGATTCCTTGATTGTAAGCTCTTACAGCAGTCACATCTATTCATGAGTTGTAATGGTTATTTCTAAATTCTGAGGTGGTGAGCTCTTTGTGCATAATTTGGTCAGTCCCTGGAACTTGGGGTATCTGTGTGACACCTAAGACTCAGAGCCAGAGTTCAGCAGCTATGAATGTTAGCATTACCCCATACAGGAACTGTTAAAGATGCTGAAAAAGAAATCAGACTTCAATTAGAGATATGAATGAAACGGACTTGGTTAGGACTAACTAAGGTAAATCAGACTAAAGGGTAAAGGATGATATTGACTGTGTTTTAAAACTTTAACTTCTTTGTGAGACAAAAGGAAGAAATGTTTATTTGGTGCAAAATCTATATTTTCTCTAACACACTATATAATTTAACTTGTATGGTCAGTTTATTCAAACACCATGATTACATGGAAACCTGAATGGGAGTGAGATATTGTTGGCTTGCACAGGTTAGTGTGAAGCCCCAATGCATCCCAGAGCAATTGGGGCAGAGAATAAAAAAGTATTTGCAAAGTTCCCTTGAGTGACTGGGGAAAAATGTGGAAATATTAAACTTTCCCTCCCGGGGAATTCCTGATATTCTCACAAGCATTGGGAACTACCAGTTTAGGAGGCTGAGCCCTCGATCTTGGGGTTTGTCCTTATGAAGCCTGTTACTGCAAAGGAGAGGCTAAGCCTACTTACAATTGTGCCTAAGAGTCACCCCCAGAGAACCTCTGTGTCACTCAGATGTGGCTTCTCTCTCTCTAAACCCACCAGGCAGGTAAACTCACTGCCCTTCCCCCTACGTGGGGCATGACTCCCAGGGATGTAAATCTCCCTGGCAATGTGGGACATGACTCCTGGGGATATGCCTGGACCCTGCATCGTGGGATTGAGAAAAGCTTCTTGGACCAAAAGAGGGAAGAGAAATGAAACAAAATGTTTCAGTGGCTGAGAGTTTTCAAATGGAGTTGAGAGGTCATTCTGGAGGTTATTCTTATGCATTATATAGATATCCCTTTTTAGTTTTTAGTGTCTTAGAATAGCTGGAAGGAAATACCTGAAACTGTTGAACAGCAACCCAGTAGCCTTGATTCTTGAAGACAATTGTATAACTATATAGCTTATACAGTGTGACTGTGTGATTGTGAAAACTTTGTGGCTCACACTCCCTTTATCCAGTGTATGGACAGATGAGTAGAAAAATGGGGACAAAGAGTAAACGAATAATAGAGTATGGGGGGATATGGGATGTTTTGGGTGTTCTTTTTCACTTTTATTTTTATTCTTATTCTTTTTTTTTGGAGTAATGAAAATGTTCAAAAATTGATTGTGGTGATAAATTCACAACTATATGTAGATACTGTGAACAACTGATTGTACACTTTGGATGTTTGTATGGTATGCAAATATATCTCAATAAAATTGCATAAAAAAACAAAACATGGGGAGCTGTGATAGAAAGTGACTTTGGGCAAGGACAAGAGTTAGTGACAGGAGGGCCCATCTATATAGTGCAGGAGGGTGGTCAAGGAAGGCCTCCCTAAGGAGGTGGCATCTGAATGACTAGAAAAAAGTCAGCCATGGGAATACTGGAGGCACAGCACTTCCAGCAGAAGGAAAAGTGCAAAGTCTTGAGGTGGGAAGGTGCTGGCTTTTTCAAGTACATAAAAGAAGGCGGTGTGTTGAAGGCCAGGCTAAGCAGGGGAGAAGGTGAGATGAGATCAGAGTCAGCAGGTCCAGGTAGAATAGGCCTATATGAGTAGTTTGGCTTTTATTCTGAGTGTTCTCAGAAGCCAGGGTAAATTTTAAACAAAAGAGTGGCAGCAGCTGATTTACATGCTTTAAAGATCTCTCTAGCTGCCTTGCTGGGAACAGATAGTATAGAGACAAGCAGGACAAGCAGGGGAGCTGAGTAGGACCTGCTGAGTAAGAGATGAAAGTGGCTTGGACTAAAATGGTAGAGATGCAAATAAAGGGAAGTGGAGAAGTTCAGGTGATGGTGTGCTGCTAAATGTTTAATGCCCACTTTGGGAGGGAAGAAATACCTGTTTGCCCATTTCCAAGGTGTAAATTCTCCCATCATGGCAGATTTCAAGCTATCAGTGTGACATCACTGAACATAGAACTAGGGAGAGCTGCACACCATCAGCTTCCTGAGTCAGTGCGAGCAGCTCCAGCACACCACCAGGCTCAGGGCGAGACCTGACGGGGCCCACTAATGGACTGACCATGGGGGCCATGGGGAGGAAAACGGAGGAATGTAAGGCAGGGAGCTATGAGAAAAGAGTGCCCCTGCCAGGCTCTAGGCTCCCTGAGAGCTGACCCCAGGCCTTAGTCCTCCTTGTTTCTTCAGCACCCAGCACATGGCCTGGTATACAGAAGGAACTCAATAAAGGACAAAAGCAAGAATGAATGAATGAATGACCTCAATGTCCTCAACTACAAAATGGAATGGCAAGGGGTAACTGCGAGAATCAAATGGGAAATAATATAACAGCTGCCAGGGTCGAGTGCTACGGGTCCCACAGGCATTTCCTCATAATCCTCACATCACCTCTGTGAGGTTTTACTAACCCACTTGACAGATGAAGAAATGACTCTCAGAGTGATTAAGTCACGTGTCCAAACCCATTCAGCTAATACCTGGCAGAGCCGGGACTCAGACAACCCTAGGCTGTTTGACTGACATTCTCAGCTGCTGGGGCCACTGGGAGCAGCAGATGCCACATGGGGTCACAGAGATGCGTCAGCAACCCCTGCCTTGCCAAGCTCTACGGGCAAAACAACACGAATAAAATGAAACTCACGCGAGACTTGGGAACCAGATCTTTCCCTCTCCTGGCCAGGAAGGAGTAAAAGAGAAGCCCACTGGAAGCAGAGAGGATTTGATTGTCTATGTAGGAGAAAAGATTCAGAGTTAGAGGACATTTAGGGATAAAGGAATGGTTGCTTTGTCGGAAAAGCCAAAATTGTGCTCAGCAAAATGGCAAGTGTTGTCCTCCTGGTGGAGACAGGCCGACCTGGCCCCAGCTGATAAGTGGAATTCTTTTTTTTTTCCTTTCTTTTTTTTTCCTTTACCCCTTTGCATGGTCAACATTTTTTCCCAGGCTCATGGAGATTTAAGAGCCCAGGCCGTGGAGCTAGAGACTCCTGGGAACAGACTCGGCTTTTGCCACTCATGAGTTGTACGATCTTCAGCAAGTGGCTTATGTAAACACCCTGCACCTCCACTTTCTCATCTGTAAAATGGGGGAGAAGCAGACTGCAGAGGGCCATTGTGAGGACAGAGAGGGCTCCCAGATGTATTAGGAGGAAAGCTGGGATGCAAACCATGGGCTGGCATACCACAGTGACCGCATCTTTTCACCATATTAGAGACATTCCCTTGTTCCCCAATATCAACCTCACAGTGTAAATGGGCTGAGAAGGTGGGGGGAAGGCGGGAAGAATGGTATGAAAAAAATCCCATCAATTCACTTCTAAATATTATACAAATGTGACACATTAGTTCCCTCTCACCCCAGGAAGGCTATAAATTGTCAGATGCTGAATGGAGCCTAATGGTTCTGGTAAATCACAGCACTTCCTGCATCCACGGGGCAGGCGGCAAGCAAGTCTCTTGGGGCTGAGGAGCTCAGCCTGCCCACCCTGCACACGGGCAGGGCCAAGCCAACCCTCCCTGTTCTTACCAACAAACCGGCCGCAGGTGGGGGCTCCAGGCACAGCCGCAGCTTTGCTACATAATGGCCCCAGTTCTAGCAGCCTCTCTGCTGCTCCTGTGGAGAGGACGCTTGTTCTGAAATCATTGTTGTCAAAACCTGTCAGGGTTTTGATGCTCAGGTGTGCCACAGCAAAAATCAAATCAGCCTTACAAGAGGAAGCTTCACTTTAATAATAATATATGACATTTGCTAAGTGCTTACCAAGCGCCTTGCACGAATATGATGCTCACACACCCTTGAAATAGGTTTGATTATTATCACCATTTTATAGCTGAGGAAACGACACCAGGGAGGTTAAATAACTCACCAGGATCAGCACAATGAGTAGATAGCAGAGCTGGGATGTGATCCAAGCTAGACCAATGCCAGAAGCCCAAGTTCTTGCCCATTGCTCCAGGCTCTCTTTCCAGCTCCTCTGTTGCATGTGTGTGCTATTCAGAAATTATAGGCTAGACTTCAAGACCACAATCCCAGATTTACTACAGGGGGCTAAGGTCACAAATCAAATAGCTTCAGCAGCTAGAAAGCAGGCCTGGCCTCAGTTACAAGGAGACAAGAGGACATGGTCAGGAGTATGGAGAAATGAAAAGGGCAACTGTATCTCAGCTCCATGGTGCCACGTGAAAAGGAGGGCCCAGGCACCATATCTTCCAAGCTTTTCTCAAAATAAGTTGAAAACACCTGACCTTTCATGTGAACTCTTAATAAACATTTTGAAATTTTATATTACTATTTTCATTTTCCAGCAAGAAAAGTGAGATTCAGAGAGGGTCAACAATATGGCTGCAATCTTCCAGCCAGTAAGTCATAGAGCTGGGATATGAGCCTATGGTTGGATGGCTCCAGAGCTTATATTCCTTCCATTCACAATAGGTCTCACACTTAACACCTGTTAAATTTTCTCTCCTCTGAAAAGGACTATTGCTTTGGACTACTGTCTTTGATCCAATATCCTGGCAACTCTTTCCACTTTTCCTAGCACAAAGAATGGTCATCCTAAGTCATCTGTAATTCCCCGAGCACATCAATACTGAGCATAGCAAAGTCACTGACTGACTAACTGGGCTTGTGGCTGAAAATAAACAGAAGACCAGCCCTAACAAAAGCAAGCACCAAACAAGATCCAGCCTCTTTCCAAGTAAGGAACTGCTACTAAGCAGGGCACTGATTGCCTTACATAGTCACATACACTCCAGCAGGACTCAGGTGGACCCCAAGGTGGGCTGTCTGGAGGTCTGTGACAATGTCTTTGAATGTGATTGCCCTAGACTGGGGCTGAGCCCCCTGACCTATGCCAGGTGCCAGGGTTCAACCACACAGCCACAGTGAGACACACTTAAGAGTAACTATTACAACAGCCTCGAACCTGAATTCTAGCCTCCAGTCTCAATTCTATGACCTTCCTTCCCTCAGTGCCCTGAGTACTTTCTAACACAGAACCTGCTTTAAACCTTTCTATGACTGCATTACTTTCAGGGTAAAACACAGCCTCCTTCTACGCTGTCAGAGGTTCCTCAGGTGCTGCCTCCTGCCTATCTATCCATCCTTATCTCCAACCATCCCCAGCAACCAACCCTACCCTGTTGGGCTAGCTTAGCATTTTCCTAAGTAGGCTCCAAAGAATCTTACTCCTGAAAGATGGTCTAAGAAAATAGCATCTTGGGAAGTCAGTAAGTCTAGAAAATGCTGCAGACTATTTTATGATCTTGAAGAATCACAATGAACCTTAGCATATTGCATATAGCTGAGAAGCTCCTATCACAAAGACATGTTTAACTTTAAGCCCGAATTTCTTATTTGGTGACAGAAAATCTTGCCTGAAAAACACCCATTAACATCCCAAGGAACAGATTTTGTGATTAGTTGCTGTCGTCACCAAATTCCCACTGTTTCTTTTATACCTTTAGGGTACTTCAAAATGTAGCACATAATACAAATGCTGTATTATTGTTTCTCCACTTGCAAAGCTCTCACTCAGATTTCAAAGTCTGGATCAACTCACAACTATGAAAAATATTCCTCTAAACACCAGACATGATTTTGTTCTTGCCTTGTTGATCGCACTTATCACTTACCACAAGCCTGTCTTTCCTGCTAGAGAGTGGCTCCCTGAGTACAGGAATAAGACCTGATTTCTTCTCTAGAAACACCAGTGTCTGACATAGCTCCCGGAACCAGTGGTCCACAGTCATCATGTGATGGGATATATGAGTGCATGAATGAATGAGAAAGCGAACGAGCCCATTATTCACGACGGGGATTTGGTTCAGCCTGGCCCAGTGGCAGAAACCTGTCAGGGAGCCTGCAGCTGTGACTGAGGCATGCCCCCTCCCTTTGGGAAGGCAACATGATCACAAGGCAATAGCTGTCAGGGCTAAAGGAGTCAGTGGGTCACTTCAGGAAGATTCAAAATAGATGCCATCCTGCTACATCACTTGGCGTTGCTAGGAAACAGCTGGTTTGATACAAGGCAGGTTGATTAGCATTGCAGAGAAGAAACAAACTAAGAAATGGCTGTATCTTCTCACCCTGCCCAAACCAGCCATCAGCACATTTGCATCAATTTCTTATTCTGCTTAGGTGGAAAGGTGAAGTTTGAAGTCAGGATTGAAGCCCAGGACACTTCTGAAGTGTGGAGTTACTCTGAGCACTGAGGCCACAAAGGGACATACTTGGTCCATGAGATCTGACCCTCTCCCCCATCCTTCACGTGGGGTCTTTGTGCATCGTGGCCTAGGAGGAGCCTGGAGGAGAAACAGTCCATGAAGACTAATGTGCAGAGAGAGGGAGGGGGCTCTAGTTGTCTGCTGCCCCCTCCTCTGACTGCTCTGAATTATAGACACCAAGGAGAAGAGCTGGAAGGGCTTCCTAGGGTTTAGAAGTGTAAGAAGGAAATACCAGACTATTAAGAGAGGTAGTCTTACATGGAAGCAGATTGCTGGGTCCCTTTCAAGTGGGCCATCTTGGGAACCACTTCCTACAAGAAGCCCTCTTTGCTGAGTCCTTCTCTAAACTCCCAGAGTAATGAGCTAAGTGCTTTTGTGGGGATTATTACAGCTGAGAAACCTGAGGCTCAGAGAGATAACACTGAATAATTAGCAGGTCACGATTTGAAGCTAAGTCTGACACAAGAATATGAACACTATGATGTCAGCTAGGCCTGAACTAAACAGGAAGCAAACAAATGCAAGTTTCATCTTTGGATTTTTTTTTTCTCCTATCTGGAAGAGGATCTTAAGGTCTGGAAAAGAGGCATAGTTGGGTGCACAGAGCCCCACACTTGTAGTCAAGGGATCTAGTTCCAGATCTGCTCTGCCATTAAAAAGCTTTGCCTTGAGTAAATCCCTATCCTCTGGGCTTCTAGCTTCCGATCTGTTAAATGGGGATAAAGAGCCATCCAGCATACTTACTTCCCTGGATATTAGACGATGAATGGGGAAAAAAGCGTCAAAAAGGAAATCACGCTATGCAATGCTTGGTGCACAGTATGTGCTCAGAAAGAATTGGCTGGTTGAGTGCTTGTAAGCTGTTATTATGCAACAAGGAACCTGAGAGCCAGGAATGAGTTCCCATTTGGTTTCTACCACTTTATGCAAATTACTTAATCTCTCTAAGCTTCATTACTCCCATCTGTAAAATGGGGATTATAATGTCTCCTTGCTAATACTGCTATGAAGATGCAGTAAGTTAAGGTATGTAAAGATCTAGGCCCAACAGGGATGCAACGTATTTGAAGTTCTCTTCATTCTTCCACCTTCTTTCTAGAACCATTGGAAGGCAGAGACAGCCTGCTAGCTGCCTGTCACTCCAGCTGGCCAGCTGCCCAGGAGGCCCCCAGTTGCTGGGATTGGCCAGTGTGCACGACAGCACTTACTCAATCGGGCCCAGCAGGATGAGACAAACTGTAATTTCCAAGGCTGAGCCCTAGCCCCACTCAGGGACACAGCGTGAAGCCACTTTGAGAAATCCACATTCAAGGCACAGTCTCCCCAGGCCCCAGGGACATGCTATAGCTGAGGGAACAAGGAGGTTACCAAGCTAATCGTTCCCTGATTAAAGCAACTGGCCTCCAGCCAGCCAAGCCCGTTTTCGCAGTTTAAGTTTTCTCAGTACCCTCCAGCGATTCTCACACCTCACATCTGTACAGCACTTTACAATATACCCAGGCCTTCTGCAAACAGTATTCATCCAATAAATCCATGCAGAGTACAGAGAATCATCTGGTAGGCACTTTTTTTTAACCTCATTTAATTGGTCAAGGGCAGCCTGGGAGGAGCTGGTGTGTACCAGATGTTTCCTGGTGCACGCCCCCCACCATCACCTTCTAAGAGAAACTGTTCCATCCGCAGCCCGGACATATTTTGTATCATGTGACCGTGTCCACTGTGGTCCCAGCCGATTGGTCCCAACCACTGGCTGGCCAGTAACCTGCGGTTTGTCTCAATTTGATTCCTCTCTTGGGATTTGGAATTGGGAAACAGAGACTGGGGTAGTTAGCAGGGGGGCGAGATGCCAAAAGGCATTTCTAAGATTTGCCAGATGATTGAGAAGGCCAGGGTGGTCATACGGGCCTTGTGTAAGTCAAAGCCTTGTGGCACTTCAATCTGGGAGAAGGCGAAGGAAGTGGGTGAGCAGAGAGGAAGACAGGGTAGAAATGCAGAGAGAAACAGAACCACTAAGAGAGAGCCCACACAGGTGTTTAGCTCTGGCAGCTTCCCCCTTTGGGTTTCTGTGAGGCCCTAATACTTGGGGGTTCTTGCCTTCAGACTCTCAACATATCCCTGCTATCTTATAACAAAGCACCCTTTCCCTGGGTTAGCTTGATTGGGTCTCTGTTCCTTGCAATCAACAATCCCAACCATGATAGTAACAAAGCAGGTACTGCTGTCCTCACTTTGCAGACAAAGAACCCAGGACACAAAAAGGTACTGAGGGGTGCTGGCATCGCGCAGTGAGGACACAGTCTGTCCAGACTCAAGCCCAGATATTGGGAGCACAAACTCTGATCTCTTTCCACTGTACCCCACTTCTTTTCAGGCTGAGAAGCTGTGTAACTATCTACTGAGCCTCAGAGTAAAGAAGAGATGGCACCGGATAGACAAATATTTGTGATTATCTGTTTGCATCTGTGTCTTCCACCAGAATGAGTGCCTAGAGGGCATGGACAGTGTTATCTTGTTTACTGCTGTGTCTCCAGAGCCTAGAAGAAGGGTTACTTTGTGTAGATGCTTAAAAATACTTGTTGAATGAGCGAATCAATCAACCAGTCAGTTCCAGACATTTCAAACATGATAAGAACCAGGGAGATTTGCATATCCTCACCCACAGACAGCAATAAGTGCTGTCTCATTTGGGACTCCAGATTCTTCTGGGGCAAACTTCCAAGTCTTTCTCCCTTGGGAGTTGTTTGTGAGAAGCAGCTGCTGTCAGCTTGGGTTCAACGCCCGGTCAGCTCTGGGAAGTAAGAAACAGCAGAGAACCATCTAATCCTCAGGACGGGATGGGATGGTCCCTAACAGCCACCCAGACAGCAGATGCAGGAACCCCCTCCACAGCATCTCCAATGGGTGACCTCTGCCCCTGCCCAAATCACCCATGTTGGGGAGCAAACGATCTCCTGAGGCTGCCCTTTCCATTGCTGGGCAGCCCTAACCATGGTAAGCTTACGTTAAACTAACTGTTACGTCTTCCCCCTTGGTGCTGGTTCTAGGCCTCAGTCTAAACTAAGAGTTCAGAATGAAAATGTTCTGGAATGAGGTCTAGGGAGACATGAATTCCAGCTGTACTGTGGCTACAAGTTTGCTGGGTGACCTAGGAGTCACCTGACATCCCTGAGATGAGCAGGCATGAAAGTTTTTGTCAGAACCTGGGATTGAGTCCCAGCTGAACCTTGGGCAAGAAAGTTTAGCTGAGCCTCAGTTTCCTCAAATACAGGAGGAGAATAATACATAGAACATAGAGCTCTAATACAATGCAGAGAGCATTCAAAAGGCTGCCTAATGCAGGCCAGTGTGGATGTCAGGTTTACTCTGGTGTTGGAATCAGTTCACTTTGAAACCACAGGCCCCAAACTGAAGCTAGAAGTCTGAGATGGTGAAACCCAGCTTGCAACCCCTTCTCAAATCTCACATACAATATAGTAACAGAACTGGGGCTCTGAGCATTGGGAAGATACAGCATAACTTGTGTTCCCCTAGACTATATCTCCAGGGCCAGGAGAGAAGCATGAGGCCAAGCATGGGGAGAACTGGACAGGGCTGCCCTCCGACATCCCATTCCACGATCTAGCAGAGAAAAGAGCCCTGGACTCAATGGGAACATGATTTAAGTGCCCACTTAACCAGTGGGGAACACTGGACAGATCACTCAAGTTCTCTGAACCTCAGTTTCCTCATCTATATACCAGGCTAGAGGAACCTGCTCTATTACATAAAAGCATAGTCATGGAGAGCAATCATAATAGGCCAGAAAAGCCTTTGTATACTGAAAAAGTGATGGCCTTCGAAAAGTATTATAATTTTGCATAGTTTGGAAGCAGCACTGCAGCCTCCTCCCCTAGTTGAGCCTGGATCAAGTTTAGGAGTTCCTGGGCAGAGCTGCAGGCCCAGCACTCATGCTGCCTTTCCTTCTGCATATTCCTCTTTTCCTGGGATTTATTATGGAATACTCCTCACGACCTTTGAGACACATATTACTCCCATTTTACAATGAGGAAACTGAGAGCCAGAAAAACTGGGTAATTCAGTGATACATATAACCCCAGGGACTTCTAGCTTTGTGGGAAAGAAGGAAGAGAAATGAAAGAGCAAGAGCAGCCAGGGGATGAGAGGAAACTAATATAACAAGAGAAGTAAGGCTAGAAGAGAAAAGGAAGAGGGGAAAGACAGGAAGAGGGATGAGGAGAAAGAGAAGAGAATGAGAGCAACTTTCTTTGTGTTGGGGGTGCAGAGCGAACAGCCTCAGGGAAGCTGACAAATTCCTCCCTGTGGTTGGATGGGATGCAGGGAGGGTGTGGGGTATAGGAAGGGTATGGGGTATGGGGTACAGGAAGGTGTGGGGTACAGGGTAGATGAAGGGAGAGGGTAGGGGTTGCTGGGTGGGTATGGGGTATGGGTAGGTGTGGGGTGTGGGTAGGTGTGGGGTGGGTATGGGGTGTGGGTAGGTGTCAGGTGTGGGGTGGGTATGAAGTGAGGGTGGGTATGGGGTGCGGGAGGGTGTGGGGGGTATGGGGTGTGGGTCCTGGGCATGAGGAGGGGCCACTGTCAGCAGCATGAGGAAGTGACAGGTCAGCAGAGACATTCAGCTGAGCTACAAAAGCCTTCTGCCAGGGTGGCGAAAAAATATTAAACGAGACTTCTTTAGGCTTTAGAAATTGCTGAAATACAGAGGCTGCAATGGAAGATAAAGTGCGCTACAAAGGGAGCTCTGAATGGAATCAATTTCCCTGGGCCGACTTTTATGTCCTATTATAAGAAATTGAAAAATTATTTCTGTGGGAATGTCATTTTGCTGGTCCCCCTCCCCTGAAGATTTTTTGAGAAGGAAAATGGCTTCCGATAAAGGAGCACGGGTCTTGTCCTCCATCACTGCTCTGTGGCTTGGAGGCAGGGGAGGTGGGGTCAGGGCAAGTTTGGGGGATCTTCTGTTAGGGTCTTTGGGCTGAAGGGAAAGCAATAAAGTGGAGACAAATGTGACAGCCCCAGGGACCACCAGCTCCTGATGGCCAGACACATACACCATCTGGCTAAAACCCGATACCCCTGAGGCTGGCTAGACAGGGCCACGGTGGAATGTTAGGATTCTCTCAGACAGGACATCATACTGCAGAGAGAGGACACCAGCAGCTGCTGCCACACCACACAAATCTGCTTCTGGGGTCACAGCATAAAAGGCCTCCCCGCCCATCGTCCCTTCTCTCACACCCACAGTCCTGTAGCCATGAACTTCTCACCTCTCCCTAAACTTGGAAGGCTTTCCTTACCTGCCTTGATGCCTTCGTTCTAGAGCTCCCCTTTGTTTGGAATGCCTTTTCCTGCATGGCATCCTGGTAAACTCCTACTCCTCCTTCAAAGACCGGCTGAAATGTGCCTCCTTGGAAGTTGTCCCTGACCTCCCTCCTCCAGACAGGACTCCTTCTCCCTCCCCTGGAGTGGCAGGCTGAGTAATGTCCCTGAAGCCATCTGCATCCTAGTCCCTAGAACCTGGGAATATGCTACTTTACCCAGTTAAAGGGATGTTGCAAGTGTGATGAACTTAAGGCTCTCAAGTTGGGGAGGTTACATGGGACTGCCCAGGTGGGCCCACTGTCATCACAAGGGTCCTCATAAGAGGGAGGCAGGAGAGTCAGAGTTAGTAGGAGGGGCTGAAGCAAGAGGCTGGAGGGATGCAAGGAAGGGGTCATGAGCCAAGGAGTGTGGGTGGCCTCTAGGAACTGAAAAAGGCAAGGAGGTGGATACTCTCCTCAGAGCCTCCCAAAGGAACCAGCCCTATTGAATACCTTGGCTTTAGCCCAGAGAAATTGATTTTGGACTTCTGACCCCCAGAACTGTAAGATAATAAATGTATATTGTTTTAATGGTAATTTGTTATAGCAGCCATAGAAATGAATACACCTGGACAGGTTTCATCCTCCTTCTGTGCTTCCCGCGGAACTCCATGTATCTCTACTCTGTAGCTCCTCACTATGGTGTGTACTTTCCCTCACTGATATTTGTTGAATACTTTCTATGTGCCAGGACCATTCTGAATGCCACACGTGTAGTGATTCATTTCATCTTACAACAACCTGGCTGGGCAGGACTATTATCACCACCATTTTACAGCTGAGGAAACTAAAGCACAGAGAGATTAGGCAACTTGCTGAAAGTCACACACATAGTGTGTGACAAAGCTAGAACTTGAACCCAGGGCACACTGTGCGGTAACTGTATGTTTCAGTGTTGGTTTCTTCCACCAGAAAGTGGGATTATAGCGTAGATGTTGGATTGATTCTGGGTCCTCAGCACCTGGTCCACGCCCAGCTTCACTGAGCCTCTAACAATTGTGGGAGGAGAAACGTCTGAATTGGGACCTTCCTGAGCCTTCCCTGGAGCTATTTTTGGTCAGTGAACCCTGTGTTGTGAAGGATGTAGAAAACAGAGTGTCTGCCCTTGAGGAACCTAAAATCTCAAACCAAATTAAATTATTTGGAACAATAACATCTAGCACACCTAAGTGCTTTATTGTACCCTTTTCAATGAGCCTTCCTTATGAGTGGTGTGGTAAAGTGGAAAGAGTCCAGGATTTAGAGTCCAGAAACCTCTAGGTGAGTTCCCACAGGCATAATTCCCCAAACCTCAATTTCTTTGTTCATAAAGTGGACACAATAATTCTACTACCAGACAAGCACCACATGAGGATAAGTGAGAATGTGCATACACAAGCACTGGGTGCACGCAAATCATTGCTGGATCTTCCCTGAGCCTCTCAGCAAAGCTGTGCAGTCCACTGGGCAGGTGGTCTTACTCCCCAATCAAAAATGAGGAAATGGAGGCCCCACAGGCTGATACTACCACCCCATTATAAAGCATATGGCTGTCTAACCCAAGTACTATGGGGACTGTCCAGCTAGATGCCACCCAATGCAGATGTGATAGGTTATTTGGGGCTGGGATGAAGGGACAGCATCCCAGAGAAGACAGCCTAAGGCTGTCAAAGACGGGTGTGCCAGTTTGAATGTATTGTCTCCCCAAAAACGCCATTATCTTTGATGCAATCTTGTGTGGGCACATTAGATGGTAATTCTTTGATTGTTTCCATGGAGATGAGACACACCCAATTGTAGGTGATGACTCTGATTAGATAATTTCCATGGAGGTGTGGCCCCGCCCATTCAGCATGGGCCTTGATTAGCTCATTGGAGCTCTACAAAAGCTCAGACAGAAGGAGCGAACTTGCCACAGCCAAGAGGGACACTTTGAAGAATGCATAGGAGCCAAGAGAGGAACTTTAGTTTACAGAGACATTTTGGAGACGGCCTTTGAAAGCAGACTTTTGCTCCAGAGAAGCTAAGAGAGGACAAACGCCCCAAGAGCAACTGAGAGTGACATTTTGGAGAGAAGCTGCAGCCTAGAGAGGAACATCCTGGGAGAAAGCCATTTTGAAACCAGAACTCTGGAGCAGTCCCCAGCCACGTGCCTTCCCAGCTAACAGAGGTTTTCCAGACACCATTGGCCATCCTCCAGTGAAAGTACCCGATTGCTGATGTGTTACCTTGGACACTTTATGACCTTAAGACTGTAACTGTGTAACCAAATAAACCCCTTTTATAAAAGCTGATTCATTTCTGGTATTTTGCATAACAGGCAGCATTAGCAAACTGGAAAAACTGGTGTGCTTTGATGGAGCATGGTAAGAGGAGGGTATCAAGGCTATGAATGGGGGCTGAGCAAAGACACAAGGAGACAGAGCCCCATGGTGCGAGTTTCCCTCCCACCAGAGGGAGCTCTGACAACCAGGAGCCTGGGCTCTGTGGTAATGGGCACAAGGTGGTCACCAAGAGCTGGGACCTAGATTTGCACAGGCAGCAGGAAGTGGAGAGGAAGGATGGAGCAGTGTGGATGCCCAGGAGAACTATGGAGCCACTGATAAGGAGCTGCCTGGGCTATTTCTATTAATCTCTTGTGTTGGAGTGAAAGTTTAAGTGGCTCCCAGCCTGCCATCTGACCAGTGGTTCTCAACCTGGCTGCAGAGTAGAATCACCTGGGGAGCTTTTTATTTTTTTCTTTTCAATTTTATTGAGATGTATTCACACACCACACAAACCATCTGAAGTATATGATCACTGGCTCACAGTATCATCATATTGTGCATACATCCCCAAGATCAATTTTAGCACATTTCATTACTCCAGAACAGAAATAAGAATAAAAAATAAAACTCAATTCTCCTATACCCTTTATCCTCCCCTATTGATGACCATAGTATTGGTGTAGTAAATTTATTACTGTTGATGAAAGAATATTAAAATATTACTATTAACTATAGTCCATAATTTGCAGTAGCTATGTTTTCCCCATATACCCCTATTTATTTTACATTTGTAGTAGTTCATGCAAGAACTTATTTACGTCCATGACTCTAAACAGCCATTTTCAATCAAATTCACCTACAATACGGCACTATTACCTACAATCCCAGTAACAAGCTACCATCACCTCTATCCATTCCCAAACATTTACAATCAACCTCTTTGACAATTCTGTATAGATTGGGTAACCGTTCCCCCTTCTCTAGCTTCTTTCTCTAGGTAACCTATATTCTACATTTTAAGACTCTGAGTTTACATGTTCTAGTTAGTTCATATTAATGAAATCATACAATATCTGCCCTTTTGAATCTGGCTTATTTTACTCAGCATTAAGTCCTCATGGTTCATCCATTTTGCTTCTGGACCTCATTCCTTTTTACTGCTGCATAATATTCCATCATTATATATATGTGTGTGTGTGTGTGTGTGTGTGTCACATTTTGTTTACTCATCTGTTGATGGACTCTTGGATTGTTTCCATCTTTTGGCAACTGTGAATAATGTCACTATGAACATCAGTGTGCAAACATCTGTATGTGTTCCTGCTTTTAGATCTTCTGGGTATATACCAAGTAGTGGAATTGCCGGGTTGTAGGGCAACTCAATATTTAGTTTTCTGAGGAAACGGCAAACTGTCTTCCACAACTGCTGTACCATTTTACAGTCCCACCAGCAGTGAATAAGTGTTATTATTTCTCTACATCATCTCCAACATTTGTAGTTTCCTGTTTAATAGTGGCCATTCTTATAGGTGTGAGATGATATCTTATTGTGGTTTTTGATTTGCATTTCCTTGATAGCTAATGAAAATGAACATCTTTTCCTGTGCTTTTTAGCCATTTGTACTTCCTCTTAGAAAATAGCCATTTGTATTTCCTCTTAGAATAGAAAAATGTCTATTCATATCTTTTGCCCATTTTATAATTGGATTGTTTGTTCTTTTATTGTTGAGTTGTAGGATTTCTTTATATATACTGGATATGAAACCCTTATCAGATACATGGTTACCAAATATTCTCTCCTTGATTGCTTTTAAAATCTGTGATGCCCAGGCTACAGACCAATTGAAGCAAAATCCCCAGGTACTAGTAGATGGCAAAGCTCCCCAGGTGATTCCACTGTACCAGCCAGGCTGGGAACTGCTAGGCCTTGGGTCACAGGCCAGGATGCCAAACAGGAATCATATGAACTCCAATTTGTTAATTACCTTTGGCTGTTCCCACTGTTGTTCAAATACTTTCCTTTCCCCGGCCCATGCCCCTCGAGTCTTGTGGCTTTTGCCTGAACATGATACTTCATTTCCTGTCCTTCGCCTGAACTGGGCCTTTGGGAAAGGGGGTGGGGGTCGTTCAGTTGCTTGAGGATAAGGTTCCAACTGCCTCATTTCCCTGTGCCAGCCAGACTGAGTTTCAAAGTTTTGGCAGCCCTGCCTTGAAGCACCCAGCACTTCATGGGGGCTGGGGGCAGAAGGGCTCCTGGAGCCTCAGCTCTCCCAGCAATCCACGAGCTTCACGTCTCTGTGGCAGACGCCTGGCGTGAATGGCTTGGGGACAAGGGGATAGGAATGGGAGGCTTTTCCTACTGGCTCCTGGGAAAGCAAATAGTATTTACTTATCACTTGCTCTGTGCACAGCACTGGACAGGGTGCTTTGTATGCCCACTATTTCATTTAAACTTATACCTGATAAAGCAAATATTTGAAATCAACCTATTTTTAAAATGAGAACACTGAGACTTGGGGAGGTGAACTGACTCAGTCTAAGGTTTTACCGATGGGAAATGTTAGCACTGGGTCTCAAACCCTGGTCTGCTGATTTTAGAGCCCCAGTTTTAACTCTCGGGGTCTCAATTTCTCACCTATGAAAGGGGAGGACAAAAAAGGTAGCAAGCTAACTGATGTAAAAAAGCTAATAAGGTTTTTAGAATTCAACTGATGCTTGATAAAAATGGGGCCCAAGTAACCTTTTTTTTTTTTTTTTACAAGAAAAGGACTTCTACTAATGCTTATGTGGTTTGAAGAAGGAATTGTGTAGCTAAGTTTGAAAGAAAAAAAAAAATAGGGATTGTGACCAGTGTATTCTTTTTTCCCATCTCCACTTTATTTCTTTTCCCTGCTCTCTGAAGGACTAATGAGCTCGTTACCAATGCTAATTAGCTCTTGTCCTGGCACCCAGTCAACAAAAACCTGTCTCAGGTCAGCTGTCTGGGGTCCCTTCCAGCAGAGAGGTGAGCCAAGGCTGCTTCCTCAGACCTGTGCCTCCCCTTGGACAGCAGAAAGAACACACGGGCACTCAGACACATTCCAGAAGCATTAGCAGAGACGCTGCTTTTAAAATTCAACTTTTTGTGTTGTCAATGTTTTCCTCCTATCAACGGGAGCATCCCAGATTCCGCAATGAGGAAATGCATTTCAAATATTCCCAGTACTCAGGGGAGTGCCTGGCACGTAGTAGGCACTGAATAAATAGTTGTTGAATGAATGAATGAATATGTGGGAAACTTTTCATGTCTCCCAATTTCCAGGCTAAGTACTCCTGAGTATTTCAACCTTTATTCTCATGGGTGGCTTTGGGGGCTTCTCAGCCTGTGAGGCTTCAGGGAGTCTGAGGCTGAAGGAAGAAATGTCTCTTCCCTGGGGGCTGGGGGAGGGAGGACAGGAAGCTAGAGAAGGGAGTCTGACCTGGACATATACTTGGTACAGGGATGGAAAGGGAGAGGCCTAGGGCGGGCCGGGGGATAAGAAAGGTCCTTTGAGAAGGTCTCCTACCTGTGCTCTGCTCTGTGCCCTGGCAATGAGCTAGGTGGAACTAGGAGCTTTCAGGAACAAGGCATATGGGAGGGCAGAGTTAGACACCCACAGAGAGTGCCTGCAAGGACCTGTGGCAGTGGGCTGGCACCGGAGTCTGTGAAAATGAAACTTCTCTTTGACCAACGCTCAGAAGGGCAGACTACTTGTTGAGAGGCTGAGAATCCTTCTCTACCTTCTCCCATGTCATTCTGGTCCTTTCTTTTTACCCTCATAGAATAGCAATATTTCATTTTCTAAGAAAAACAGCCCAAGGCAGGAAGCAGAGTAGCCAGGCAACCCTTCCAATTCTACCTAAATTTTCTACCTAAATTACCAAGACAAATATTTCGGGAAACTGCACTTGGCTGCAATGGTTGGGTAATTCATTTTATTTACCATCTAAACGCACTTGAGAGCTGAGATAGATTTATTCAAGTTGCTGTTTCTTAGTCAGATGCAATTCACAGTAGAAATCGCTGCCATCCGAAGCCTCCATAACTTCCAAAGGTAATGGATTTTTTTTGGCCCATCTTTCTTCCCTGCTCATATTTGCTTGAGGATTCCAAATGGATTCTATTTACTGTAATTACTGTTCTAACTGCAGCTCGCTTGCAATACATCAGGTTAACGTTAACAAGATACCCAGCTGATGCTAGTAATGTGTATTCATGGTTCAAACTATTTACCCACCCTTTTGGTGTTGTCTCAATTTTATTTTCTAAAACCAAAGGGGAGGGAGGAAAGTCAAGTAGCACGGGTGTTTATTCTCTGTTTCATTCTTCTCAAGTGCCATGGGCTTTTTTCTCAGTGGATACTCATTGTTCTTGGGTTTTCCCACTCCTGCATTTACATGGCATTATTACAAATGTTACGTTTTGCTCGAATACTGTTTTACCTGCATACTCTCAGATTTTTCCATGTTATTAGTGTCACAAAATTTTATATTATTATTTATTAATAGTAAAATTTAACATCAACAAAGTCCTAGATACATTTCTCCCATGTTATCTTTATAATAAGAAGAGAAATAGTGGCTCTGTACAAAGAGGTCGACATCTCTCAGTTACTAGGTAGTTTTATATTCATAATGCTGATCTATGTTAAAACCACACACTTCAGAATAGGGAAGAGTATGGTTCAAATTCTAGTTTCACCTCTTACTAGCTATATGAATTTAGTTGAACTTAACTCTCTGAACTTCAGTTTCCTCAGCTGTAAAAGGACAAAACTAATGCCTACTTCATAATGCTGGGAAGTTCCTTGCACGTAGTAGGTGCTTCATAAGTCATATCAGTTATTATTTTACCTTATCAATAAATCCAATTATACACCAGCCCTTGAGATCACAGCACAGGGGTGAATTATTTTAATGGGGTCTATCTAGGACCTCTAATGGACTGATTGAGCTGGAAGGCAGTGTAGAGATGAGACCCCTACTACTCAAAGTGTGGTCTACAGAACAGCATCACCAGCATCATCTGGGAACTGGTGGGAATTGCAGACTCTCAGCCCTTCTCTAGACCTAACAAGTGAGAATTTGCATTATAATAATATTCTCAGCTGTACACTTTCTTTTTTTTAATTTTTTTAACTTTATTAAAAAAAAACAATAAAAAAATTTCAAACAAAACCAAAACAAAGGAATAAAAAAAACAAGTAAGCTAAAATAACTACATTGCTTCCTACTATAATCCAAGAAAATTAACAAACCATAACCAAACAAAGGAATAAGATAAACAACTAACCTAACCAGCTGTAAACTTTCAAGTTTGAGTAGAACATCCTGCTCTCCCATCTGATAGACAAAAGCTAAAGTGACTTGACCGAGGCACAGAGCTATTTAGTAAGCTAACAGAGACTTGGTGGGGGGTCTCTTTTCTGGAAATGCAGTCTGGACCCCTTTCCACCACAGCAGGATTTAGGTGGACTCTTATTCCAACAAAGTCTAGTCAAAGCATAACTCCATGGATTTGAGCCTAACTCCATGGATTTGAGCATAACTCCAAGTTTCCTGACTACCTGGTTTTAGTCTGAAGGACATGAGACACCAAGAGGAGACATACCCAAATAAAACCCCCAAATCCATTCTGGCTTATTCCATTATGCAAGCAGCTGTAACTTCCAAGAGAACATCTCCCCCCTCCTCCTAATAGTGATGATCATTAAGCATGATGAAAACAATGTCATTTGTTGATTCAGGGGGATAAAGGTCTGGAACACATGGTTTATGATGTTCTTCTGACAGCTGTCCCCAAGATGTATGTTTCTTCTCCTTTCCACCTAGGTTATCTCATCTTTAAAATGAGGATAACAATACCTACCTCCAGGGTAGTTTGAGAATTAAAGCAGACAGATGCCAAGTGCTTAGCGTGGTGCCTGGCACACAGTAGGCACTCAATTATAGCTCTGGCAGTAATAGCCACAGTAATAGGGGGAGAGGGGGCAGTGCAGAATGGCTGCTGCTGTTGTTGCCACTTCTGCCAAAGAAGCGACCATGTCCCAAATCCTTGGAGTCAGTCCCCTCCCATATGTCAGGGGAAGTGAAGGAGAATTGGAATTGAAATCCAAAGATTCTACTTCTCTTCCTGCATCTTGCTCCGTTGGGAAAGCCATTTAACCACTGACAATCTCACTTTCCTCATCTGTAAATGGGCATAATACAACTTCCCCAGACTGCCTCAGGGCTGCAGAGATGATATCACAAAATAAAACATCTGGAAGTGATTTGCAAACCATATACTGCTGCTTGAACAAATGTAAAAGATTTTTGTGATCCCTCTGTCCTCCTTAGCCCCAAACCCTAACTTTATGGGTACTCCCTTCAATTGCTTCTCAGATTCTTTTCTTTCTTATCCTTTCCCACCAAATTGCCTGCCTTCATTGACTGCTCCATTGCCACACAGGTCTCCTGCAAGTTCCTTCTCCATTTCACTCTCTCCCCTTTCAGACCAATGCGTTCATCACTGGGAGCAAATCTTACTTAGAAACTGCCCCTTGTCCTGCAGAATCAGTGGTGGCATTATCAAGGGATAAAGGGGAGGGGGCTTTAGCCTCAACATAAACTCCATTAGTCCAGCCCCCACCCCAGGCCCCCAAATAGACATGACCTCTAAGTCAAAAGTGTGCCTGCTATGCAAATAGAGCTTCTGGGCTGGTCCTACCCCACCCCACCCTACCCACCCGAATGGTGCCTCTCAGCTTCTCCTCCACAGAGATTCTAGAGCCACCCCATACCACACCCTCATAGCTCCCTATTCATTTTCTGAACAATTCAAATGTGGTTTAAGCATGGCACTAACATGCCAAGGCCTGAGGACAAGGACATAAGGCTGACTGTGACTCATCTCTTCCCTATGGTGAACTAAAAAATATTGAAGGAGACTGATCTAACTGACTGGCTTTAGGGCCAGGGTTCTTGTCCCCATGTTGCGGGGATCTGGGCCCAACACCTCCCCCATGGAGGACCTCACTCTCATGACACTTTGGTCCTGCACTGTTCACAGTGGGGCCTGGAGACAGCCACACTTCCCAGACCTTAGTGCCACCTTCTGTAAGCTGCTTAACATCTCTGTTCCTCAGCTCCTGGGGCCCTCTGCTCCTCTCAGCCTCATTTCTCTGTCTGTAAAAAGAGGAATGGAACATATCACTGAAGTCCCAGGGTGGTTGTGAGGTTTAAATGAGGTAAAATATATGAAAAGCAGTGCCAGACTGCAGCACATCTCAATGCTTAATGCTATTCCCTTCACTTCCCTTGAGGGGCTCCATCTTCCCAAGCACCTGGACAAAACCATTCTGTGTGCTTTTGTGCCCAATCACAGTCATCAGCCTTTAGTAGAGTCTTTCCCAGAGGCCAGCCATTCCTGTAATAAGTATTTATTAGGTATCTGACATGTACCTAAACCAAGCTACCTGCTGAGGTTACAGTAGTGAGCAATATTGCCATGGAGGCTGTAATCTAACAGCAAACAACATCTGTCTCCAGAAGATCCAGCCAGGGCAGGATCCCTTTAATTGGGATCTGCTATCAAAACAGAGGGATCATGCAAGAAGCCTTTAAATCAGAATGGGGGACCAGCTAATGCAGTTTTTAATAGGAGACCAATCAGAAGTTGGATTCTAGACTAATCATTTCCTAGTTATGTGACTTTAGTTATCTTCTATATACTTCATCTCCTCACCTGGAAAACAGCTATAATTGCTATCTCCACCTCACAGAGTTGAAGTGAGTATTAAATGAAATAGCATATATAAAATGCTTATCACAAGATCTTACATATAGTAAGTTCTCAGTAAATGGTAGTTATCATCTCCCAAGTTCCCATTTACATTTAGAAATGTCAATCACAGGATGATAGAGCTGGAAAGGATCTTGTCAATCCCTTGCAGTAGACTGAATAATGGCCCCCAAAGATGTCGTGTCCTAATCCCCAGAACGTGTGAACATGTTACCTTACATGGTAAAAGGGACTCTACAGAGAAGAGTAGCTTAAGGATCTTGAGGTATGAAGACTATAATATGGATTATCAAAGTGGGTCCAATATAATGACAAGTATCCTTACAAGAGGGCAGCCAGAGGATCAGAATGAGGGAAAGGGGATATGACAACAGAAGCAGAGGTTGCATTAACATGCTTTAAAGATGGAGAACGGGGCCATGAGCCAAGGAATGCAGGCAGCCCCTAGAAGCTGGAAAAGACAAGGGAAGGACTTCTTCCTGGAGCTTCCAGAAAGGAATGCAACCCTACTGAACACCTTGATTTTAGTACAGTGAGATCCTTTTCAGACTTCTAACCTCCAGATCTGTATAATAAATTTGTGGTGTTGTAAGTCATTCAGTCTGTGCTCATTTGTTATAGCAGCCAGAGGGAACTAACACACCCTACTTGCATAGAGGAAATGAGGCTCAGAGAGGCATGGCTTGCCCAGGATCACAGGGTGATTGAGCATCTGAACTTGGGTTTCCTGACTCCTGCTCCAGGTCTGTTCCTGTCCACCGCCTGGTGGAAGTCTCATTCTCCCTCCTCATCTCCCGTCTCAGCTTTGTGCTCATCCCTGACACTTAGCCCACCCACTTGAAATTGTCACCTCTCTCACATGGTGAACGGCTGCTGTGTGAGGTTGCTAGGAGATGAGGATCCATCACTGAATTCCACACCTGGAACTTCTCCTAATTTAGGTTGTCTGAATTCTGCTGTTTGCAGAAAACCCAAATGGAAAAAGAAGAAATTTCTCATGCATGTTTGCCTTGAAAAGTGCTGTGGGAGGAGTCAGAACTCTGCTATCATGTGAAGCAGATTTATAATACTAGCCAAACACCTTTCATTTGCATTGCCCATTATGGTTTGCAAAGCACATTCACACAGTTTGCTGACATGAGTCCCTTCACTCATTCATTCATTCATTCATCTGTAAATAAATATTTAGCACCTGCTACATGCCAGGTACCATTCCAGGAGCCCAGGGTTCGGTCGTGAATTAGACAAAAATCTCTTCTTTCATGGGGTTTATGATCTAGTCTGGGAGACTGACAATATATGAATAAACAAATAAGCGTTTTCAAACAGTGGTGTTAGGAAGAGAATGGAGAAGGGAAGAGAGAGTTGGAGAAAAGCCTCTGAGAGGTCAAGAAGGTTTTCTTTGAGATCCAGGCAGGGATTATTAACGCTGCTAAGTGAATGACTGAACCCTCATTTTACAGATACGGAAACAAAGCCCGGCTCCCACAGCAGGTAAGTGGTGGAACCCAGGAGTAGAACTCACTCTGTCTCCAGCTGGGCCTATGAGGGGGACGCCAAGTCCCACATCTGCATTGAATCAATTCATTCACATCCCTGTCTGTCCCTTACTGTGTGCAGGGCTCTGGGCTGGGCTATACAGATGAAGCAGCCAGGGTCCCTGCCCTCAGAGAGCTTCCGGGCTCGTGAGGCATATAAAAGACATTCACGTGTAACTGTGCTTCACCTTACAAAGCACATGCTTACCACAGGCCTTTCAGAATGGGGCTGCCTCTCTAGCACACACTAAGAGAAAGCTCTCCAATCTCTTGTATTTTCTTCTTTAATCATCAAACATGAATGAGATGCTGACTTCAAGCTGACTACTAGCAGGGATCACCTGTGAATGTCTTCATCACTGAGGCACCTCAAGGCCAACATCCAGCCTCCTCTACTGCTGACACCAGAGCTTACGCCACCATCATCCCTTGACCAGAAAACTGCAACAGCCTCCCAACTTCTGCTTCTGCCCTTGCCCACCACCCCTCATGTCCTTTCAGTATGTTCTCAACCCAGCAGCCAACATGATCCCATTAAAACATTGACGAGTCATGGCTCTCTTCTGCTCAACATGCTATTACGGCCTCCAACTCACTCAGAGTAAAAGCTAAATCCTTACATTGGCCTGAAAGTCTCTACCTGATCTGCCTCCTGCCACTTACCTCTGGGATCTCAGTTCCTTCCTTCCACTCTCCTTCTGGCCTATGCTTCTCAGCCACACTCAACCTCCTTGTTCTTCTTCCCATACACTACCTCATGGCTATTGTACATGCTATTTCCTGCAGGTACATACAAGGCTCACTCCTTATCTCCTTTAACCTTTGCTCAAATATTACCTTCTTAATCAGTCCTTTCCTATTTTAATTTTCAGCTGCCACACCATCCTGGCATTCTTTATTCCTTACTCTTTCTCTGTATCATGTATCAATACACTGTAATTTACACATTCATCACATGTCATTTAATATACAGCATAATTTATGCACTTGTTTACTGCCTATCTTCCCCCACTAGAATGCAAGCTCCATTAGGACAGGATTTTTGCCTGATCTGTTTATTGTATATCCTAACAGCCTAGGACAATGTCAGGCATATAGAAGGTGCTCAATAAATATATGTTGAATAAATAGAATACCCAGGCAAATCATCTTCTCCACTCCAAACCTGTTTCTCCTCTGGTATTGTTTTTTTCCTGCTAAATATCGTCTATCTAATCATCCATAGCTCAGTGCTGTAGCTCAACAAGCCTTGATGGAGTGGAGGTGGCACCTGGCCCTGTCTTTGGGTGCCATGGGGACAAACTGAAATCTTAGAGTCACTTTTAGTTCCCTTTTTCCCCCACCCCTCAAATCCAAATAAGCCTCAGTTTGCTAATCTGTAAAATGAAAATGATGCCTAGAGCATATAATAAATGATATGACATGTACAAAGGGCCCAGGAAAAGCGACTACCTCATAGTAGATGCCTAGTGAAAAATAAAAGCTGGCTCTGAATTCTTGAGAGCCCTGCTCCTGAATATCTCCAAAATGCATTTATTTCTTCCCCTCTTTCCCTTACCTGCTGCTGCCGGGATGAATCAGGAGGCTGGAAAGAGCAGTGCTTTGAGGAGTGGAAAGCACTGATGGGCAGGAAACAGAGGTCCATGGCCAGCTTGCCTGTGGGAGTACCCCTGCCTGCCACTGGCAGGTGGTTTTAGCGGAAGCCCTGACTCAAGCATGATCAGCAGGTGCATGCACAAGGGGTACGACCACAACTTTCTGGGGCCACAGAAGCCCTGGGATCCTGTGGAATCAAGAGACGACCTCCTCCCTCCTGTCTCTTCTGCCCCAATCACGTCCAGCCCTCGACAACAGGACTCCTCTCTCCGAACGGGCCCCTCAATCTGCTGCCCAGCTGACATCTGTGGGAACAGAGAGTCACAGAGCATGGCTGCCTGCAGCTAATTGATTCGTACATGTTGTTGACAGAAGGATGTGTACAGCCCCACGGAAGATCAGGAGTTTTGGAGCATTCTGAGCAGGCAGGGCTGGGGAGCTGCCCCTGCTCTCTCGGCCAGCCAGCGGAGGAGACCCACAGCAGCCTCCCAGTCTGGCTTCTGTGCGCTTATTCGGAGGGGAAGAAAAGGAGAGAATAAAGGGAAGGAGGAATAGAGGGAGAAGGGAGGTAGCAAGAGAGAAACAGGCAGACAGACGTGGAGACAGACACACAAAAGCTTAAGGTTTATTGAGGCTAAGAACCAGGCCCAAATTCTCTGAAGAAGTAGAAAAGACAAAGTCCATGTGAGGTGAAGAAAGTGGACCAGAGAAAGGTGTGGGGACAGAAAACGACGGAGGGTCCCAGGCAGACTGGTGATTAAGGACAAGGTCAGCTCCCAAATCCTGGGGTAAACCTGTCTCCAAATGAAGAGGCTAGTGAGGGGAAAGGACACGGAGCTCTTTGGAGCCCTAAACACTTTTAAGATATGGGAGAGGAAAACAAGATTTAGCTATTTACCAGATACCTACTCTACTAGGGCCTGTGCTGAGTTCTGGACTGGAGATGGAATGGACGCAGGCTGCCCCAGCTCCACAGCACTCGTAGCTGTGGGTGACACGGAGAGATGTTGTCTGCTGTGAGCAGTGCCGAGGAGGGTGAGAAGGTGGAGAGGAGGGGCGGCGACGATGCCTCATGGGGAGAGCTGGGCCAGGGCCATGCACTGGACATCGTCCCCCTGCCACTTCCATGTTTAAAGCAATTGAGTTGGCCCTATGTGGCCATTGCCTTGTTCCTCCCTCTCTGTCCTTTGGACTGTGTGTTCCTAAGAGATGAGAACTTCACCTCCTGTTCCCTTACCCCCTGCAAGGCTGGCACGAGTGGCACATGGGTGCTGCATGGGTTCTCGGACAGCTGTTGCAATGGCATGGTGTGTGCTCTGGGCTAGGAGACAGACATCTGGATTTGTGCTTGTGCTTAAATCTCTCTGTTCTTAGTGACCTTGAGCAAGCCAGCTGTCCTCTCTGGACCTCAGTCTCTCCATTTTTAAAAAAAGGAGATGGCACATAGTTTTCAACAGGTGTGCCAGCTCTGACTGATCAGCAGCCTTGAGCACTGGGTTGAGAAGGACTCTGAGGACCCCCTGGCTGGGCACGAAGGCACTGCTGAGCAGGGACTGCTGAGGCAGGGAGGGGGGTAACAGAGGAAACCCACACATCTGCCCTCACTGTTCCAATCTGTTCTGTTTGGGGATTTTTCCTTCCCTTTAACTCTATCAGATAAAACAGATCTTACCAGGAAGGCCCAGTTTCTGGTTAATGACTTGTAGGGGGAGAAAGTCTTTATTCTGATGGTTGAGTCCAGAAAAGTTTTCTGACCTAAGCAATCTTGATTCTGGACTGACTTTTAATATGGTTTTCAGGAAAAAAATAGACTTTGCCTTCAACTTGACAAACCAGGCTCTGTGAGTTGCTTAGACTTCCTAAGTCTCATATGTCACTCCACAACTGTGCCATCCTGGAGTTCTGATGGTTGCTAATGCATCATGGTTTATAAATGAGTCTGATGTGCTGCCTGGTACATTAAAAACACTTATAATCAATCAGGTAAATCAGAAAAGCTGTAAAAATAGCTTATAGCTTATGTACCTAGTGCCAAGAAAAGGTACAAAGGAAATACTCAGGATCAAACAGCCAGAGATGTGCAAATAAAACAGAAGAAAAAGAGAAAAAGAGGGGAAAAAGAAAGGACAGGTAGTGCAGTGGTTTACAGCAGGGTTAGCAAACTCTGGCCCATGGACCAAAAATGGCCAATCTGTTTTTGTAAATAAAGATTGACTGGCAACAGACAAGGTGGAATTTATCAAAGGATTATAAACACTGAATCTCTATATAATTTTCTTTTTCTTAGTTGCTAGGTTATTAAAATAGCTAGAAGGAAAGAACTGAAATGGTGGAACTGTAACCCATGGCATACTTTGAAATTTGTTCTATAGCTACTTGTTATATGTTATATTTTACAATAAGGAAATAACTGAACTGTGGAAGTATAACCCATAATATTCTTTAAAATTTGCTAACTACTTGTTAAATTTCACCTGGAACGTTATCACTTCTATGTATATATGTTATATTTCACAACAAAAATACAAAAAAAAGATTTATTGGCACACAGCCATGCCTATTTGTTTACGTAGTGTCCATGGCTACTTTCTGTTGAATAGTTGTGACAGAAACCGTATGATCTGCAAAACCTAAAATATTTACTATCTGGTCCTTTATAGAAACTTGCCAAACCTGAGAACACAGAATAGACTTACAACTTTTTGTCCACAGAGGCTGAGTCAGGGCCTGTTTATTTTCTGTGTCACCTTGGTTTTTGCACTTATAAAATGGGTTTATCACCCAGGCTGTTGTGAAAGTTACTTTAAAAAATGAAAGTTCAATAAAAATACTTTACAATATGTCTGGCACATAGTAAGCACTCACTGAGAATATCTAGTCTCATTATTTTAGCAGATACTGTTTCCAGGAGACAGGGAAGTTCCAAGAAGATAAGAGTTGGTTGAAGGACTGTACCCAGTGTGATAAATGACTCTCAGGGAATCTTGAAGGAAGATGAGGGGAATGAACATTCAGTGACTGAACTATATGACAGGTTTGCATTATCTCATCTCTTTGATTCTCCTAACAACAGAGGATGTTGAGGCTCAGAAAGGTAACACAAAGGTATACAAAGCCAAGGAATGCAAGCCCAGGTGTGTCTTCTTCAAAGTGTGAGTCCATATATTTTATTTCTTGCTACCTTAAAATGTGGTTGAAAGAGATTATGTTGTTTTACTTAGAAAAAGAAAGAATTAATGGTCACGGACTAGCCTGCCTCCAAATACTTGAATGTTTCCATGTACAAGAGGGATCTGATTTACCTAAGCTTCAGAGGTCAATGCCATGACCATCCGTCTATCCCTTTTCTGATTACTTGCTCCTGAAGAAAACAAACAAAATCATCTTTCAAGGAGACATGCTAATTCCCCACGTGAAACATATAAACAAACAAACAAACAAAAGACTAAAGTCAATACCAGTGACTACATTAGAAGTCCACAAGTTTTAGCTCTGTACTAAAAAGATATGCAGATAAGAAGAAAATGCTATTCAACATGTGCAGAGCACTGGTAGGCTATGAAAAATGTCCATAGATGTGATTTTATGGATATATACTGGGGAAATGGTTGCTGAGAGCAAGCACCAGATGATGAAACAAAGAAGAAAAGAAGTTTATTTTATGAGATACAAAAATGAATAGGAATGGCTCCATGGATTATTTCCTTATTCATACAATAACACTTCCATTGTTCAGAATTAATGATAGTGATGATGGTAATGACCTTGACTTGTTTGTGAGCACCACTTTGCCATTTAGAAGGCCCTTTCCTATCTGTTATCTTACCCAGTCCTTATAATGACCCCATTAGATACACATTACAGGGCTTATTATCCATAAATCCATAACAGATATTATAATATAATGAGAGCTATCTTTTCTTCTTCTTCTTCTTCTTCTTTTTTTTTTTTTTTCTTTTTATGTCTACTGCATGCCAAGAAGAAACTCTCATGTGACATCAGAATGCTATTGGAGGGAAGGGAGCCGGTGTACCTATTACATGGACAAGAAAAAGCTGCCATAGGCAGAGATCCCCCCAGCACTGTTCCCAGTCCAGGAAAGAGCAGATCAGGTCCTGGCTCCACTTGGTGGGAGACACTTTATTGAGTGTGAGCAGCCCTCCTTTAAAACGTTCCATTGAAATGAGGCATTAATCATACATGCCTTGGCTGAGGAGTGCAGTCTACTGAATGGAAGTTTCCAAAGAAATGCCATGCTCTTAAGTGCCATACACATGTTTACGTGTCCCCAAAGATGCACATGTTTGCAGATTTGGTTAGGGTATTTCTCCTTCTGTTCTGCCTAACTTCAGAGATGTCTGTGTGTATAAAGATGCACAGCAACCTATCCTGGGGATATTTCCTAGCCGGATCCCAGGGAACTATTTGGGGCCATTCTAAATCCCACCAAGAGATGTCTTCCACTCCCAACCAGCATCCTACCTTGTCTAAGCCAGGAGGGTCCTGGGGTTATGCATAGGTATCTTGCTCAAGACTCTGGTGAGTCCATTTTTCTTGTTCTTGAACATGGTGACAACTAGCCCAGACCAAAACGCACTGACTTGGCAATCCCTAAAGCAAGTAGGAGGGGAGGTTTCAAACAGCCAAATCACTATTGGTAGCGCACAATGGCAAAGTGCTGCCTATGGTACAGGAGGGACTAAATGGTTCCAGAAACAATCACCATGCTCCAAGTTCTCCCATCCCTCCAAAACAGAAAGGAGGAAGAAAATAAATGTAACTGATGACACTTTCGCCGGGGTCAATTTTATGCCTTAGGTTGATAAAACCTAAATTATCTTACCCACTTCTACCAATAACTGCTGGAGTTAATGTTTCCAAGGGTGGGGTGTGTCTACAGATAAATAAGGACCATAAGACATGCAATAAGAACACTCCATTCCTGGAATATCAAAATAGCACACGGGTATCACTATGCATTAGGTTAACTGAGAGATGGAAATAGACTAAATGGAACGCAGAGTTTCCACTTTGAATGTTAACACGGTAATTACCATGCGGAGAGCCTGCTTTCTGGGGATCTGGGGCTACCCCTGTGAAATATCACTCCCGTACAGCCCTCCCATCCTACAGGCTTCTGGGCTGTGGCTCCAGCAGGGCTGTAACCGCAGCCATCCTGCTATGTGAAGATTCCCCCAAAGCACCTCAGAATTATTAGCTTTCATCCACTTGGCAAACTACCCCCAACCCTGACTCTGGACTGACAATTTCAGGTAATTAAACGATAAATGTTTTAAAAATGACCTTCAGCACAGTGCCAGCTGTGTAAATGCCAGTATTCCACTGAGTTGCTCAGAGGCCTGGAAAGCCACGATGACCGGGCAGCCTGTGAGGTGAAGGTCTCCCCACAAAGAACCCTGGAGGCGAGACAGGCCAGAGACAATATCAGGCCAGCCTATTCTCAGGACCCACGGCAGAGGCAGGGGGCCCTGCCAATCAGACAGGCCTGATGAAGAGTGCTCGTGTCACCACGTGGGCAGAGCAGGCTACATAGCTGTCCACACAGTGGATCACAGAAGCACCATGTTACATACATGTAAGACGCCACATTCAAAAACTGAATGGGGAGGTAAGGCTAGGGGCTCATTCTTCCTCCCCAACCCCCCTGCCCCCATGCTTCCCTCCTTCCTAACTTTCTCTCTCTGTCCTTCACTCCCTTCATTTAATAAATACTGACCAAGCATCGACATGAGCCAGACACTACACTAGTAACAAGCATTCTGTAGTAAAAACCACAAACACTTTAATTTTTCATTGTACTTTTGTGTATTTTTTGCAAGCTGTTCTTTTTTTGACATTACTAAAAAGCCATATTTTCCTTTTTGTCATAAAAAATAAGTATATTATTAAAAATAACTGGCTGTAAAAATCTATGGCACCATCAGGAAAACAGGATAGCTGATGACATTAAGTCTGCTAATTAGTTACACGTGGTCATAATTGCGTGGTTATGTTTTTATTCAGGTGGGGAAATTTTAATCTTTTAGAGATAAATGCTGAAGTATTTACAGATGAAATAATAGGATGTCTGGGAATATGACTCAAAATAATCTAATAGCCATGTGATGATCACTGTTGAAGCCCTGCAATGAGTACATGGGGGTTTGTTATATTATGTTCTATTTTTGCATTAAGTTAAAAATTTTTTCATAATAAAAGCAAAACAACGCAAAATGAAAAATGGGACAAGTCTGCTAATAAGTGTTGAGGTCTTGCGGATGGGGGTTCCTGGGGGGGGGGGTAGGGCAAGTACCTGGTTAGAGGAAGGGAAGACTGCACATCAGGTTGTTTTTTACCTCCCTCTACTTCCTCACTTAGATAAAAATTACCACCACCACCACCACCACCACCACCAAAGTCTCTTCAAACACAAAGAACACCCCTCCTCTATTCCAGTTCCCCCGTACAGAGCTACAGCATCTTCCCTGGTGGGTCCCCTAGCTCTTTGTACAATCTGATAACACTTATTCCTCTATATCACGGGTCATCTGGCGTCTCTGTTAACTCCGTGAGGCAGGAGCTTCATCTTCCCATTTCTGAATCTCAATTTGTGACACTGGGCTGGGCATGTAGGGGATGCTTTGTTTAACTGATTTGAAAGCAAAAATCCTTGTGCAGTTTGAAAGTTTTAAAATGTTTTTCCCCAAACCCTAATAATTTATGTCACAAGTCAGAATGAATACGTAAATGAAATCTAAAGACTGATTGGCATTTCTTTCCACATAGAATCAGCATGTTGATCCTGCCCACATGGTGAGTCTCTCCCTTCTCAGCTGGAGGAGGAATTTGTCTTTGGCCAAGTTTGTAGTCAAATGGCACTACACAGGAGTTTCTAAGACTGTGCTGCGACACCCACACACCTTCCCTAAAATCAAGGAAATGAGACTGTCGAGTTAACATCCATGCCACAAGAAACCACAACTACAGAAGCAGATCCCAAATTGAATGACTGCTTGCATTTGAGTGGCTGGGTGGATGGTCAGGTCTTAAGCCATGCAAGGACTCAATTCTCTTAATACTTTTATTGAAGGGTAAGTTTTATGAACGAGCATAAATGAGAACTTCTCATAATCCACTGAGATACCATCTAAACACAAGAAGGGGAAAGTCTTACATTTAACCCTCTCATGCCTACAATCCAGAATACGTTGTAGGGATCTCAAACCCAACATGTCCCAAATGAACTAAATTATATCTCAAATTATGTCCCAAGTTATATCTCAATAAAGCTGTTTATAAAGAAAAGAAAATGATTGGAATCATATAAACAAAATTGCTAACACTCAATTCCTCTACTGGGTGGCTGACCCTCTTCATCAAGGTGGGGCTTATAGGAGCCCTGCCAGGACCTCCCAGGGCCTGTGACTCAGTACAACAAACTGTGTGCATTCCCACAGCCTGGTCACATTACAGAGACTGTGTGTGTAGGATGCCTGGCAATGATCATGTGACTTACGCAATGTAGTAAGATGGTGCTGGTGGCACTGATCCCAGAACCCAGAAGTCACAACCAGATGAAGTTTAAGGCAATTACGCTGGACTTTCAGAGTGATGTGGGTGATAGAACAGGATCCCACAGGCACGCTATCAGTGCCACCACTGTGAAGACTTTGGGAAGCTTGGGAGGTTGAACTCAACATCTCCCAGGCTCTGGTGTTCATAGCTGACAATGGATCCTCTGTGTTTATCGCAGTAAAATGCAACTTGTATCAGATTTGAGTTTAGAGTGCTCATTTTCACCATGCTTCAAACCCAGTTCTCTGGTGGACTAGTTCATAGCCCCATCATAATGTCAGAGTTACATTTCTTAAGTATGAACCAAAATGTGAAGCATCAAACCTTCCAATAGATCCCATCCATTGAGCTGCTTCAGTGGTTCAGTGCTGTGTCCTCCCCTTCCCTCTTAGGCCTGTGGTGATAACTGCTCTCCACTGTTGCTTCACTATCGCCTATTGGTTCCTCTGATTCTGACCACACTTCTGTAAATAGTCTACTCATTTAACTCTCTTCAGTCACCCCTTTTGAGTGTGTCATCTATTTCCTGCTGATATTGTAATTGACACAAATAGAGAACTTTGAAAAAGACGACTAAAATGGAGCCATTGTTCTTCCAGATATCAAGCTATGTGACTTAAACAGTGTGGTTTAGATGGAGAGATGAACAGATATATCAAAGGAAGAGGACACAGAAGCTTTGCATATATGAGTTTTGATATATGCTGAAAGTGGAAGTTCAAACAATGAGAAAAAAGACTATTCAATAAATGGTGTCAGGACAACTGGCTAGCCACACAGAAAAACAAAACCTGTACATACGCACTGGACTTATCAGTCAAGTCTAACCACTAGGCCCTGGGTTCCTCAACACTTACCACCTATACAGAGACTCAAAGAAACACAGAAGTTGGAGCAAAAACAGGTATACCTCAAGAGATTCTTCTGGAACATATCCTTGCATCCAGTTAAGAAAGAGGGCCACTCCAATTTAACAAATGAAGGAACCAAGGCCTGATCTGATTAAATGGTTAGTCCAAATTCACCTAATCAGTAGCAAAGGGACCTGGTCCCTGCTAATCAGTAGGGCCTGGTCTCACACATCTTTGAGCTCGAAATGCAAGACATGTAACTGCTGCGTTTTGCACCATTTCCCCTGACACCCCAGTTCCAGGTGCAGAGGCTTGAGCACAATGAGTACAGACAGCTGCTGCATGTTAGCAGCAGGGCAAATAATACCTGTACATCAGGAAGCTAATTCTGCAAAGCATACCATCTAATAGGTGCCGTGTACACATAAATAGGATGCTCTAATCAGAAGGAAGGCATGAACTGCAATCTATCCCTCATGGTCCCAAAATATAATGGAGCTAAATTGAAGGTTTTACCATGCTCAAAGCACTTTACTCGGAAGACTGAGTAAAGGTGCTCATTTCTAGAACAAGTTCCCACACTCTTTGACATCCAATCTGGAGAACAATGGGCACCAAATAAAGACATGTTTGAGGTAGCTCTTTCAATACTAATAGAGTCTGTGGGAGACAGGACAGTGCAGAGGTGGAGAGCCCAGATTTAGAAGCCAAGGAGACCTGGGTTGGAGTCCTGCTCTGCTATTATATAACTCTGAGACTCTGGATAAGTTTCTAAACCTCTGTGAACTTATTTTCTCATCAGTAAGAGAAAGATAATAATTTCCTTAAGAGTGCTGGAGGTTCAAGTGAAAGAATGTAGGTAAAGTGCTGCACATACTTAGCAGTCAATGGACTTTATTATTATTACACTGATTTCCTTGTGTGGCCCATCCTCTTGTTCCAAAGAACATTCCCAGGGGAGAGTCCCCAAAATGCTAGCAATGGCAGCCCTGCTGGCAAGGGCGCAGTGCCTCTCTAGTGATTATTCTGACAAGAATAAAGAGCAGAGCATGTGAAGTTGAACCATGGTCACAAACAGGAAGAGAGCAGACCTCATTCCACCCAACATGCTTTGCTGGTGCTTGCACAGGTTTGTTTGTTTTATTCTTTTAATCAAATTAATTGACAATATTTAAAACTCATAACATTTCATGTAAAAAATTCAGATTTCCAACTCTCTTGGAACAACATAAGATAGAGTGACAAAGGAGCTGCATGCCTTTTGGCCACAATGAGCAGGACATGAGTAGCAGCTGCCCCCTTCAGAGGGGCCACCATGGATTCTCCATTGCCACAGTCCCCACTCAGCCCACTTGCCCTACCTGCCTGATCCCTATAGGCATTTGAGTTTGGGACTCATCCTGATGTGAGGCTTTCTTTCCTCAATCTGAAGGTAGAAAAGTGTGTATTTGGGAAATGTAACACTATATTAGAAGACAACTTGTTGTGATGTAATGAGTGTGGATTTTGGAATTTGACAGACCTGAATTTGACTTCTTGTCTCTGTCACTTACCAGCTGTGTGGCCTTGGTACAGTTCATTTGTTTCTGAAACTCAGTTGCCTCTGAACTTAACTCTGAAACCATGTTTCCTCAACTGCAAAATAGGATCAAACATTTATCCCCCAGATTTGGCACAAGGGTTAAATTAGACAGTGGGTATAAAATGTTTAGCACAGTACCTGGCACATAGCAGACCTTCAGTAAGATAAAATTATTGTGATAATTATTTTGGAAAAGCATAGAGCTGGAACAGAGGTTTTAAATAAACTTATGAAATCCTTCATGTTGTTTCACTAACCTAAAAATAATAGATTGCATGTACAATGAAAAGCTATTTTACACATCTTATTTTTAACGTAATATGTCCTATACATTTCATTTTCATATACCAGCCTTGGTAGCTAGAAACCCTTCAGGTTCTCCCTCTCATTGTTACAGTGAGACATCTGGGAATTTGTTTGCTTAGATGCAAGCAATAAGTAAACAAAAGAAATTTTTTTTTCTGGGTCTGGTCCTTCATCCTAATGTTCAATGACTTTCTGATTTTATCACCTGGATCTGTTGGCTTCCACCTTCCCAGAGATGAAAAGTTACTTTGCGGATTGAGATTGAAAAGTCCTCTGGAAGATCCTTATTTTACTTAGGTAATACAGCCAAGGAGATGTTCTTCAAACTCCACCCACAAAAAAGAAAAATGTATATCTTAGTTCTGGCCATGGGAACTATTCATTAAACAAATACATGTAGCACACCTCTATGTGCCAGACAAACCCTGAACTTGCTCAGCACTGGGGATAAAACAGTGAACAGAACAGAGATGGTTCCCCTGCCCACAGACCGTCAGAGAACAGGTAATGGCATATAATTGCCCAGGCACATCAGAACCCCTGTCAGCCTCCCCTCTGTCTCAGCACCCTCTAGCTGCCTGGTGGGGCCTGAAGAGGATGAGGAGTTGCTTCCTCATCAACCCATCCCTTCCCCTGCTCAAGCCTTCAAGAGTCACATATATCTAACTGAAATCCTCAGAGGTACAGAAAAGGTACAGTGAAAATGTGAATGAGGAAAATTTACAAGTGCATGGTGAATTACTACATGATAATATTAATTACAGTGACAACCAAAATTGTGAACACTTATTAAGTATCTGTTACTTGGCAGGTCCTGCACTATCTCATTTAATCCATCAATAACTCCTTGAAGTATTATTATTCTAATTTTACAGATGAAGAAACTGAGGCTCAGATCCTACTGAGGCCCAAAGTCCCATAGCTATAAATGCCAGAGAGAGCGTTTCAACCTAGGTGAGTCTATATCCCATGACAGTGTGTTATCTACTACTCTAGTTGGATTTGCTTTAAACATCAGTCTCTGTAATTTACTGCCTAGTAAATCTCCTTTTTTCTCTTTTTTTCAAGTGGATTTAATATGAATACTCAAAATTACTCAGCTAGAGATATTGATAATACAAAAGATACATCGCTTTTTCTTTAAAAATTGAGTTGTTTTTAAGAGCAAAACAAAAACCATTGGGAGATATGCTTTAACACCTTCCTAATGAGGTATTTACCTGATAATCCACAATGGCTTTGATTGCAGGATAAATATGAAATTGCCACTCAGACTTTTGGGAAAATACACGTTATTACAAAAATTTTGCAAAGTATGTATAAGAAATTGTTTTTCAACTACTTGCACAGATAACTGCAGCCTCAAGAGGCTTTGGGCTGGGATGTTAAGCAGTATATCTGCCCCCAAATACTCATCAGACATAGGTAAGTGCCTCTCTGCTGTGACAACTTTCTTCCCAAAGAGTTGGGATAAGGTGTTGTGTGGCCTTTGATGAAGCACCAAGCCAGTCCATGGACCCTTCCTCCTCTTTCTTAGGAGGGGTGGTGAGGCCCATGCCAGCCCCTAAAGAGTCAACCAGCCTCAGAGCTCCGAGCTGCAATTATCTTATGAATGACTTGCAGATTCTTTTTATTTGGGAGGGTTTCGAAATCAGGAGATTTTTAAAGCAAGCCTGGGCTTACACCATGCCAGAGACAGAAGACAAATGTCCACGTGAGGCTGACCCCTGCTGCCTTCTAACCAGGCTTTTCTAAATTCCAACATCCATTCTGGAAACATTTTGCCAAACCCTGTGCCAGGTGCTGGGACACAGTGATGGACATGAGAGCCATGGCTGCTGCTACTCCAGTGGGGGACAGGCACTCACCACCAATTACCAGGTGAGTAATTCACTAAAGTAGCAACAAGAGCAGAGGGAAGTATCAGGGCCTAAGAGAGCATAAAACAAAGGCAGCTGGCCAGATCTTGGGGGTCCTGAGCGGCTTGGGAAGGTCTACGGAGGAAGTGAAATTGAAGAACCATGGCATGTTTGAGGAACATAAGGATGTCCAGTGTGGGTGGAGGCAGGTGTGGAGGGGATGCCTGCAGAGGGGGTGAGGCTGGTGAGGCAGCAGAAGCTGAGTCACATCAAGTTTGAAAATCTGTTATTTTGAGGTCAGTGGGAAGTCATGATGGGCTCCTAGCAGGGGAGTCCCATTGTGAAAGATCTCCATAGCAGGGACATGGGCACTGAGTTGGAGGCAGTAGTGTGCTGGAGCTGGTGGCTTGCACAGCTTAGGAGAGCCAATGTGTGCATCTCTTCCTGCCTCCACGTTCAGTGATGCCATGTTGGTGGCTGGAAATCAGCCATGGTGGGAGAATTCACGCCACAGACATTGGCAAACACAATAAACACAAGATTTTTTTGCCACTCAGAGAGTGGTTGTTAGGTATTCACCAGTGAGCCACTGGTTGGAGGGAACAAAGATGGTGGGAACCATCTAGGAACAGTAATCCAGGTAGAAGAGGATGGTAGCAGTGGGAATGGAGAAAAGGAGGTGAGTGTGTATCTATCTCTCCCACATGTCTTTGAGGAGGAAGAAGCTGTGGTAAATTTATTCTAGTTCACGAAAGAATGTACTGAGTTTCAGGAAGGACCAAGTTCCATTCAAGCAATAACAGTAAAAACAGCAGTGGCAGCAGCAGCAATACCTCCTGCGTGCTCACTTTGTAAGAGGCACTATACGTTATCTAATCCTTACTATTACTCAGTGAAGTAGGTATCATCACTCCTGTTGTAGAGATGGAAGAATTGAGGCTGAAAAAAGTAGACTAACTTGCTCAAGCACCTATTGGCATTGGGAGTACAGGGGAAGAAGATACCATTTCCAGAGGAAGGTGGCATTGAGCTCAGCCTCAAAGGATGGGAGAGTTGGGACATGGGAGATGCAAGAGGAGGCACTGCAGGCAGAGGGGAAGGAGGTGGGAAAACACAGGGCTCCCAGAGAGCACGAGGGAGAGCTCTTTCGCAGAAGCATATAGTCACTGTCACAACTACTCAACTTTATTGCCGTAGCAGGGAAACAGCCACAGACAACATGTAAACGAATGAGCATGGCTGTGTTCCAATGGAACTTTATTTATGGACACTAAAATTTTAATTTCATATAATTTTTACATGTCACAAAATATCATTCTTCTTTCAATTTTTTTTTCCAACCATTTAAAATGTAGAAACCATTCTTAGAATGCGGGCCAGATGATGGTGGCTGGATTTGGCCACCTAGTCTAGACCAGCAAGGTGCAATATAAATACAGTGTGAGCCACAAATGTAATCGTAAATTATCTAGTAGCCACATTTCAAACAAACAAACAGAAAAAAAAGGAAAAGAGATGGGTGGAATTAATTTTTCAATAAGAGATTTTATTTAATCCAATCTATGCAAAATATTTTTTCAGTATGCAATAAATATGAAAAAATTATTAATGAGATGTGATACATCTTCTGTTATTGGTCTTAAGTGTTTGCAATTGGTGTGTATTTTACACTTACAGGACATCTCAGTTTGGGGTGGCCACACTTTAAGTGCTCAATGCCACAGAAGGCTAGTGCTTACTGTATTAGAGAGGACTGGTCTAGGCTTCCTAAATTACTATCTCATTTATATCCTTATCTTGTTTAAACAACCTACACAGAAAAGAGATAATTCTAAGTACAAACCCATCCAAAATAAAAGTCTAAAATTACCTTGTATTTAATTTTTTCATCCCAGAGGTGTTAAAACAGAACTCAAAAACAACCTGAAAATCTGTGTGCTGGTGAATTTGGAGGATAAGTGTGGAACAAAGTTGTATGCTTCAAAATAGGGACAAAGTATTCCAGAAATTATTGCTCCATGTAGGGAAAATACCCTACAACTTATCAAATTAAATTTGAAGCAAGATGCAGCAATAATATATCATCCTTAGCTCTTTATATACCCTGCTATTTAAAAATAATTCCCTAAACTTTTCATTAATGAACTAATTTGCAAAAAATAAAATATTTTTATTCTAAACATTTTTTGCTCTCCCTGGTATGTTCTTAAGTTTTTCTCCACCTTGTCAACACAGAACTAGTCTGATTCAAACTACTTCTTTGGTTCCTGAAGTTTTAGGTTTTGAGTTACATACTATCAGTAAAGATGCATATTCAAACAGCAGCAACAAAAGTAACCTTACACAACAGGCAGTCAGGTGCCCATTTTACAGACTGCTCCCTTTCCACTGCTCCGCCCCCAGCTCCGACATTAAGGAAGCGTCTCCACAGGCGATTCCGGGTTGCATTAATGGAAGCACAAAGCTTCCTGTCTCTCCTCAAGGCCTCCCATTTCAGTAGCTGCTCTCTCCAGGACACCTGCCTGTGGAACATCCAGGCTGGTCAGGGCTCCCACAGCCCCGGGGCATAACTCCATGGCATGTGCCACACCAAAACGGGGAGGTGCATCACAGGGGCATGTTTTTTATGCATCTTCAACTATGCAACTCACAGGGACTGGCAGGGAGAGGCTCTGACAGAGCAAGGGACCCGCCAGCCCTGGCAGTAGGTGCACATGCCCCCGATCGAGGGGATGCCCTCGACTGATATGTATGACATGTGCACAGTGTAGTGCAAGAATAATTTAGGCCCTCTCTCTTTCTCTTTCTTTCTGTGTCTCTAGCTCCCCCTCCCCGTTCTTTCTCTCCTTCTCCCTCTCTTCTTTCCTCTCTCTTTCTCAATATGAGGCAAAGTCTAAGAAAGTGGTTTCTTTTAAACACCTATTACTCCTGCTAGGAGTTAAAACATATCACACCTTCTCTGACGTACATCTGTTATTGATTAAGTACAATGGAAGAACTGCATTTTCCATATTGAATCATTTTGTCAATAGTTACTTGTGAAATTATATATATATATAAAAATACATATAATTATTTATTTGCTTATAGTTTTCTTGGCTATATGAATTGGGCTTTTGGAAATAACTTATTCATGCTAATCCAATGTGTCAACAGCCCACTGAAACTGTCAAAAAATGGAGCAATTTTGTCATCATTTTGATCCAAATTATTGGAAGAAATGAAAAAGGAAAGAGAGAGAACAAATGTGACATTCAAATGGCCTGCTTTGACCAAAAAAAAACCCAAAACTTTTCCCTTGAAGCCTTCAAAAAGCAACAATTTGGATGGTTATTGATCTCTTGGGGGGGTCTTTTATTTCTCAGGATCAAGCATTTCAACCCTCCTATGTGTCAGATTAGTAGCAATAATAATAGAGATAGTCTCTTTCTGTAACTAGATCTGACTAAAGCAGGTGGAGACGGCTGTTTCTGTAGTCAAGAGAGCCAGCAGGGTGTTGAAAGAGGCAAAATCCTGGCATTTCCATCTTGCTGTGGCCTGTGGAGGGGAGCAGAAGAAAGGCACTGAGGCCAGAGCCCCTCCACAAGACAAGGCCAGCTTCCAAGGCAGAACTGGGTCGGAACTCAGAACAGGAACAGCAGCCAATTACTCTATATTGAACCACTGTCCGTTTGACAGATCAAATCTCCAGGAATGATTTTATAAATTTAATGAAATAAGCCTGCAACTGAAAACATCTCACTTGGAAAGTGCAATCTTGGGGAAATCGCTTGACCTGTCTGAGCTTCAGTTTCCGTCTACCTCGATGGGAGACCATGAGAAATAAGGACACGATGTCAGCACAGAGCCCGGCTCTTGGCCAGCACTCAATAAATGGCCGTCTCTGATATTATTTATAACAGTAATAACCTGATGAGGGGCAGGGCAGCAGGCTGTGGTTGGAAGGGCATGGACTCTTAGAGTCAGTCAGAATTGCTTTCCTATCTCCATCCTAGCAGTTAAAAAACACAGGCTGTGTAGCCAATCTGCCTGTGTTTGAATCCCAGTTCTGCCGTTTTCTAGCTAAGGGCAAGTTACTTAACCTTTTTGAGCCTTAACTTCTTCATCTGAAAAATGTTCATAGTAACAGCACATATCCTACAGGGTTATGGTGAGGATTAAATAAGTTAATAAATGTAAAGAGCTTAAAATGTCTGCCACAAAATATTAGTTGCCATCATCACCATCCTTGGCATCATCACTGTTTTGGGCAAGTTAATCCTAATTTCCCCACCTGAAAAATGGGAACATTTATCTCACAGATATGAGATATCAATTAATTCAGGAATGACAAGTACCTGGTATATGGTAAGCACCAAATAAATGTTAGTTTCCTTCCCCATTCCCTTTCCTATTCCATGTGGAGGGGGCTCCAGCATTTCCAATGCAAACAAAGCCATTCTTGCTTGCTTTTATGATTTTGCAGAATCTCTTCCCCACCTTCTCTCTTAACATCCTCAAGTCCCCAGACAACAAAAGAGCAGACCACACATCCTGGCTGGGAATGAAATCTTTTTCTTTTTCTTTTTCTTTTTTTAAACTAGAAACTGTCCATGCAGCTGGTAGAGACGGAAAGTCACTCAAAACGACACCACCGAATTACCAACCAGTCTCAGAGGTTTCGGAGAAAGGCTTAAGAATCTGGGCAAGGGTTTGTAGCACTTAACCCACCGAAGCCTCTTCAACTGCAGCCTGTCACCCCCGAGTTAAGTAGTGGATGAAATCAGCATGTATAATTTGTTATCTTCCGAGGTTCAGAGAGGAGTGTTACATTTCTGCATGAGTAACCCTGCTTTGTCTTTTTTTTTTTTTTTTTTTTCTTCTTTTGCATTTTCCCTTCCTGAGGACCAGGGATACAGGGTTCAAGGAAGTGAAGAGAGACAGAGGTGAGCACTTCAAAAGAACAGGCACTAGGCTTTCAGTGAAACACTCAAAGGACTGAGAGTTAAGGAACGAGATCTCCCTTTCCTCATGCCTGCCAGAATCAAGATGTTTCAGTGGCAGAGATCCTGGGGGACACCGCCGCTTGTTAACTATTGCCTCCATGATGCAATATGAGCACCCCGGAAGCTCAAAAAAAATTTTAATGGAAAATGTAATTAAAGCCTCTCTGCCTAATTGCCTTACTGTTGCTTATGGGGTACTTTGAAGGAAAGAAAACAAAACTCTTTATCCTCCATGTCAACCCAGGATCCATAGAGCTTGGGTTTTCTGCTAGGAAGAACATGGGCTTAATGTTCCTTCTGCTTCACTAAGTTATCAAAAGAAAATGTAAAAGAATGTCTTCGTGGCTTGGAGGTGAGGAAGAACTTCTTAAAACCCTCAAATGTGCAAATTATGAGGTGAAAAAGTGATGAATTTGATAATCACCAAATCAAAGATTTTTGCTTAACAAAATACTAGATGGATATGGATACTTGTCTAAAAGTAACAAGAGTTTAATATTTAGAATACATGAGGAAATCTTCCAGTGAACAAGAAAATGACAGGAAGCCTAACTGACAAATGGATGAAGGATATGGACAAGTTGTAATTCAAAGAAGAGAAACCCAAAAGAGCAACATGCTTATGCAGAGATGTTTATACTTATTCGTAGTCAAGGCAACGCTAAACAACCAATATGCCATCACTGCACCCGTCAGATTGGCAAAGATAGAAAATTCTTTAAAGTGTCAGAAGTTATGAGGGGGGACAGGAGGCTTCTTTCTGGTGGGAGTGAAGATTGGAGCCCTCTTCTCGGAAAGCAGTCAGCACTACTAAGTACAGTACACATGTGCTCCTTATCCCAGCACTCTCCTCCTGGGTCTACAGCCTAGAACAATTCTTACACAGGTCCATTAGGGGGCGTAATGGAAGACGTCCACTGGAAAGCATCCTGGCATCCCTCTCTGGGGGAGTGCATATGTGAAATGCGGTGACTGTACACAGGGACTATTTTGAGGCCATTAGAGACAATGGGCTAAACAACATACACAGCAACAAGGCTGGATCTTAGCAACAAATTGCTAAAAGAAAAAAGTAGGGGACAGAATGAGGCCTATAGCACAATATCAACAATGGAAATTTAAAATATCTGAACATGAAACAATACATGTTTTACAAGAACACACATAAACAAAAGACCTCACTTCAAATATATTAGAACAGTTGCTAAGGGGGAGGAGAAAGGGAGTGGGGAATGGGGATGGAAGGGAATCACCCAATGCAAGGCTCAAGGATGATAATGTTCCATAATATGAGGAGTATGAGTAACTGAAGTCTAAAACCAAAAATAACAATGACATGCCTCATCGATGGTGGTTGGTGCTCTGTCCTTTTCATTCACCAGAGTCACGAGCATCATGAAAAAGCAGTATCGTCTGGTTCCCGGAAGCCAATTGCCACCACATCCGCCCTCTGCCCCATGCCCAAAGGATATTCCAAGGAAGCCCCTGGGACCCAGGGGAGCTCTGGGCTTGGATGGACTTGAAGTCAAATGGACCCGGCATCAAATTCTCTGTCTTCCATCTGGTAGCAGTGTGACTTGACCAAACTACTGAACTTTTCTCTAAGCCTCAGTTTCCATCTCACACTGAGTATTTGTGAGATGGAGTTACTGATCCCCCACCCCATTGAGTAATTGTGAATCTTAAACTGGAAAACATATGATGCACCTGATACATAGTAGGTGCTCAATAAATGGTAGTTTGTCTTTTATCACCTCTAAGGTGTCCATTGGCTCAGGTTCTCCACCCCATTCCCCACCCCTAGCAAACATTTAGTCACTGGACCAAGTGGTATAAAGACATTTTAAAGTAGCTATTCTCATCTCCACTCTGTAGATAAGGAAACAGGCTTAGAGTAGGGAAGTAACTCAGATTTATACAGAGTTTAGACTCAGTTAATCTCTTTAGTAAATTCACTCACTCAGTAATGAGGCTGAGCATGAGAAGAAGCTTTCCCAGGATGAAATATTCTAGCCAGTGCCATACATGTCGGAAGCTCTGGAGGTCAGTAAATTTTCCAGAGTAAGCTTCTCTAAGCCAAGTAACTGCCCCGTTTGTAGTACACCATTTTACCTCTCAAAGGGGAGCTTCAGACTGAAGGCAGAACAACATTGTAGTAATTCTTTCATTCCACAACTATTTATTGAGCACCTAGTGTATACTAGATGCAGTTCCAGGTACTGGAGATGTAGCCTCATGGAAATTATGATCTAATGGGGGAAGACAATGAATAGATTAAACTATAATATAATATCAGGGAGCGATAACTGCTATGAAGGAAAATAAAATAGAATTAGGGATAGAGAGACAAAGGAGGGTAAGGATGAGTAGTATTTTAAATTTTAAAAGTTAGGACTGAACCCTGATGAGGTAAAGACAACAAGGGCAGGGAAGGCAGGGATGAGAAGGGCTATGACTAGATTTCTCAACCATTAGTTGATATAATTTAAGTAAGTCTTTCAGGGGACAGTAAAAATGACCCTAATAGCATTCTGCTCCTTCATCTCAAGAGTGTGCAGACAAAGCTCTACAATTTGCAAAGTACATCCACTCCCATCTTATCATCTGGTCTAAACACAAACCACAATAGTCAGAAATGGTCTCCATCTTAAAAGGTGCAGAGACAGAGCACAGAGAAGGGAAATGACTTGCAAGATCACCCAGCAACTAAGCAACGGAGGCAGAATTTAAACCCCAATCCCAAGATCCCTGCTCCTGGGCCTGTTCTACCAGACCATGCCACCTCGGTTGCTGGTAAATAAAATAAGGGTTGGTTTGCTGGCCCTTTGTATAAATAATCACACATTGCAGGGCCACCTTATCGTTTCCTGGTGCTTTTATGGCACCATGCTAACTGAACATTCCAAGAAACTGAGGCATAGAGAAGGGTCAGGCTTGCTTGTGGTCACAGGGCTGGGAGAGCCACCAGGTTGGCACAGGGGCCTCACCACCAAGGCAAGACATAAGGATCCCTTAAATGCCATGTTCACAGTTGGCTCTTGGTTCTCCTAGGACACACTGACATCCACCCATGGGTTTTTTTACTGGAGGTTCTAGAAGGGAAGAAACAGTTGCATGAAGAAGTTGCCCTTCACAACAGCCCAGATCTCTTTGCTTCTCCTCTCTCAGCAGCACCTCACACTGAACTATGATTTGAGACAAGCTAGGGAACCGCGGTTCCCAAATTTGCTGAGTCCCTTGAGAAAAGCCACAAAAGGAAAATGAGCTGTGGTTAATATGATTCTGATCATTACTAGTGAATGTAAGGAAACTCACCCTCTCCGAGAATGCACAGAGCAAATATGATCACCTGCATTTCCACCCTCCCCCACCCTCCCCCCACCTTCTGAAGAAAAGAGACTTTGTTTTACCTCCAGAGCTCAGATTTGATGATTGGGGCAAATGTCCCCAAACACCATTAGGGAAGTGTGAGGGGATGAGGGGTGGGCTGTGACTGGCAGCTGCCATTAGCTGAGAAAGAATCCCAAGATGTCAGGGCTAGAATTTGGATTACGAAATGGCAATGAATTCTTTCTGCACCCAACTAACAGGGTGTGCGCCCTGCCTCAGTCCCCTTATGCACAGATGGGCTTTGTGGACTTTTTTTTTTACAAGGGTCACAGAAAGTTTGGCATATACACATTGACTTTTCTATCATTACCCCCAGCTTGTGAAATATGTTTTGAGTGGTGATTTTATTTTTATTTTTTCCAATCTCAGTCTCAAAAGGTCAATCCAATACTTACTAGATCGACATTCTAGGGTTTGTAATACATTCAGGACCCATATGATGGCATTTGGATGGCAGGGCCATTTTCTTTTGCAGTAAAATGTAATAAGAGAATCTGCAAGAAGGGGAGGTTAAAATTGTATGTTGGGGTAGTGAACGGCTTTGCTAGGTCAAAACCGCATGAGGCTCTGCTCCTTTGGTTGAACCAAGACTCTCCCTCTTTAGCCTCCTACAGTAAATTGCAAGGATGGGGGATGGGGGAGGTGGGGAGAAGTGTGCTTATTCCTCAGGGCTGATTATCAATCTGTGACACCAGAAATCCATCCTTTTCTCAGAGCCAACAGTGCAAGCTGAAAGGAGTGTAATAGACTCAAGCAGAAATGGGTACGGATCTCCCAGCTCTGAGAACTTGGACGAGTCATTTGACTTCTCTAAGCCTCATTTACTCTGCTGTAAAATGGAAACAAAATGCTTGTTTGAAAGGATATACAAACTCATAAGTTGGGGCTTGGCATGCAGTAGGTTCTCAATAAATGCCAGGTTCCACAATTCTCTTCCTTTTGACAGAATCACTTACAGAATTACGTGTAAGGGAGATAGATGTGGAGCCTTGGCTCTGTTAAGGGTCCTGCTTCCACAGCCTGGTGAAGAGTCAGCCATGGACCCAATAAAGCTTAATGGAGGGATGTCAAAGTATAGAGGAGAGAAAACTGAACGCTTAGGACAGGAAGATGTTTGCTTCTGTTGCTCATTAGAGCAGCCTTGTTTAACTATGAAAAATATACATATACCAAAATGGACATAAAATATATATAAGGGAAGGGTTTTTTTTCCTGTTTTGTTCACTTCTGTATCTGCAGTGTTTAGAACACAGTTGAAGCTCAATAAATATCCATTGGATGGATGGATGGTCAGGGAGAATTCAAAACACAGGGGTGGGGTGGGGAGGAGGAAATCAACAGATGGATGCAATAAAGGAAAGCAGGCGGTAAAGAGTTCATAAGATTACCAAATTCCTGCACCCTCTCCAGCAATATGAATCACTATTTAAAAAAAATAAAAACCTTTTTGTTAATATAAGAGGTGAAAAATAGTGAGGTGGCTGATTCCTATGAGTTATTTTATATAGAAGTCTGACTCACCATGGAATTAAAAAGTAATTTCCAGGAAAACATTAAGTTAAAGGCAAAGATATTTATTCCAAAGCTCAAGGACCTGATTACTAGTGATTACTTTCAATTCCACGCATTTCTCAGGCAAAGAAAAGTCAGTGTTCCAGGACATGCAGGGTGGAGGGCTGTCCAAGGCCGGAGCACGGGGGCTCCATCCATCAAACTCAAGAGGTGAGAGATTACCATTTCCATGAGTTCAAGCCAGAGTGAAGAGTCCTCTGATGTTTTACCAATATGGAATTCAGGGAAATGAAGGGCATGCCTTGAGGACTAAAATCTTCAAAGATTAATCTTTCCACTCTGTGCCAACACTGACCCCATTTCAAATCATCTCCAACAGATGTGGTTAATTACGTATTATTAATATAGTAGTGATACAAGCAGACAGCCCTCTGTGTACTGCTGCAGGGATTGAGGAAGGTGTGGAGAAGACTTCTATGTCCTTATGTGACAAAGTCACTTGTTACATAAATCTTTACACATAAATTTACACACACACAAATATAGAAACTGAAGCAAAGGTGATAAACTTTTTATACACTGCCTCCTGTTTTTTAAAAGCCATCTTTTCAAGTGGTTGCAATATAGCCCATTGAGTGAACATGATTATTGGAGAACCCATTCCCTTGCTGTCTGATATTTATTTCACAATGTTTCCAACTTTTTTCTATTATAGTTGACATTGTAATACTTACTGTTAGCTATAAAATCTATTTTTTTTTCTTTACCTTGGATCATATGCTTAAGGTAAGACTTAAAAATGGCATCGCTGAGTCAAGGGTACATATAAGCTTTGTCAAAATGTTTTCCAAAAGGGTTGGGATAATTTATTATTTATGAGGATGCTAGTTACAACCCAGACTCACTGATACAAATTATTACTAAAATTTTCTTTTGCTAGTTTAATAGGAAAAATGGTGACAGGTTAATTTCTAAAACATGCATAGTATATTGAAAGGTTAGCACTATAATAAAGTTTTAACAAACTTCAAGAATGCTTTATAATGAAGGTAAATGCAGTTGAAAGCCTCTGATAATTAGTAAACACATGCCCACTTCATGGGAATTCTGCTCTGGCTGTGACAATGGGCATGCCTTGAACTCATTCTGCTTTCAAAGTCTCTAATACCACTCTGTCCCTTTTCTGGGCATTAGTCCTGGTGAGAATTCCATGGGAAAGGCTGGAAAGAAATGAAAGGGGGATTTCAAATATTCCCTTTGTGTAGCCCATAATAAGGATTATTCTAAATCTTTTGTCCAGAAAATATACGATACCATGGCAGTTAATGAATAAGTTAATTGGCTAAATCATTCTAGTGGGGGCCTCCAATTCATTCCCAGTGAGCCCCTAATGTGTGTAAAAAAGATTAGGACTTCAGACAGGAAAGACCAGGATACCAGATGGCTCAAAGAAGCCCCACCGATTGTTGAATTGTTTTATTATTATTATTATGAAAGTACTACATTCTCATTAAAGAAAAGTTTGGGATAGAAAAGAGAAAAGAAAAATGAAAACAATGATAATCTTACAGTTTCACAATCCAGAGACAATATTCTGATAGTTTTTCCAAGCAAATATACAAAAGATTTTATAAAATTAATAGACCAAACATAGATTTTTATCCCGATTTTTCCATTCAACATTATAAACTTTTCTAATAAAAGAATTCTTCCCAAACTATCGTGACTGTATCATGGATGCTAAATCATTGTCCTACCTTTAACCATTTAATGAAATTTTCTGTTTTTTGCTATTATTCCTTCATTCACTCAACATATATTTATTATATGCCAGCTGTGTGGTATGGACTGGGTCAACAAAACAGCCTTGATCCCCTGCCCTCAGGAAGAAAAATATTAAGCAATTTAATTAAAACTGTGTGAATGCAATAAGAATGGACACTTAAGCTGAAACCTGAAGGACAGCGGATGATGAAGTCAGAATGGGAGTAAGAGTGTCCCAGCGGAGGGAACTGCTTGTGCAAAGATGGTGGGGCAGGCAGGACGGTGCAGCTGACTGACGGAGGACACTCGGGACCTTGCTCAGGCACGGGGGAGGGGGAGGAAAGCACTCTGTGGACCACCCTATACTAAGTGCATTGAAGAGCCATTCACGCTAAAAAATATGGGGTGTCCTTTTAAATTTTTAAAGAAAAGGTGTGTTAACCCTGAGAACACCATGGGACTAGATTCCTAGACCTGAGGAGCCCCTAATTAGCAGCCCGTTTGCATGCAGATTTCCCGGCTGGCCAGTCTGCTCTTTCCACTTGCAGGGTAGGGAGCCAAGAGAAGACAAGCCCACCACCCAGCAAAGACTTGCAGCAGCTATCCTTTCCCCTTTAGGGGGTCTCACCTCAAGGGAGGGCCATGAAGGGGAAAGATACCAGAGGCACCTAAAATAATGAGATCTAACATCTGGCTCTAGGTGTCCTCGTCCAAGATTTGTCTCAATCCTAAGATGACCATTGGGCAACCTTGGCAGGGAGAAGGTGGGTTCCGACTTGGTCACCATCGCTTTGTAATTGCTGTTCTGCTAAAACGTCCTTCCCTGTCTTGGGTCCACCTGGCTAACTCCTACTTACCTGGCCATTGCAGTTAAGTATTGCCTCCTCCTGGAAGCATTCCCTGCCAAGGTTGAAATCTCTTGACAATGGCACATTCCTTTCTCTCTCCCAGCCCTTCCCACAGTGCATATAGTAGTCTCTTAAGGTACCTGTTTTCTTGCCTGTAGTGTGAGCTGGGCATAGAACACCTGCTCAATTACTTTTTGATGAATGAATGAATGAGCTGTGGTCCCAACACATAAAGCTGATCAACATGTACCTCCCTCCCCCAGGACACCAGAGCCCTCCCACCCCCAATTCCTTGTCCTGCCTTTGCCAGATAGGTGTGCCCCTCCTAATCCCTCACATTTAGCCCTGCCTCGTGCCCATCGGTATTTGCTCCCCAAAAATGATTTGGGCTTATTCCCTATGCAGTCCCTAGTACTGGTGTAGTAGGTGGAATAGTTACCATCGAAAATACCAGGTCCTAATCCCTGGAACCTGCATATGTTACTTTATCTTGAAAAAGAGTTTTTGCAGATGTTATTAAATTAAGGATCTTGAGATGGGGAAATTGTCCTGGATTATTTCAGTGGACCCCAAATATCATCACGATATCTTTTTGGGAGAGAGGAAATGGGAGATGAGGCATGGCACAGAAGAGAAGAAGGTGATGTGAAGATGGAGGCAGAGATTGGAGTGATGTAGCCACAAGCCCAGGAATGTCGGCAGCCACCAGAAGCTGGCAGAGGCAAGGAACAGATTTTCTCCTAGAGCCTCCAGAGGGAGCCCAGCCCAGCTGGAAAACCTGGATTTCTACCCAGTGATAATAATTTCAGACTTCTGGCCTCTAGAACTCTGAGACAATAAATTGCTGTTGTACTGTCACCAAGTGTGTGTGAATTTGTTAGAGCAGCCCGAGGAAACTAATACAGCTCCAAAGTGGGTGGTTCTGGGGGTCAGGATATCTGGCATGTCATCCCACCTGTGAAACTCACTCGGCAACTCACTTTTGGAAATGGGATTCTCATCCAGGCTTTGCCTTGATTCACAGCTAAGCCAGGGCAAGACCCTCTCCCTCTTTGACCTTTAGTATCCTAGACAATAAGATGGGAAGAGGAACAGTTACCTGCCTGGCAAAGTTACTGAGAAGATTAGGTGAGACATGTACATACAACCCCAGCACAAGGCCAGGCACAGAGCAGTCACTCCAGGTAAGACACTTCTGGTCTCCCTTCATTATCACAGAAACAGAAGACAGCACTGACTGAGGGCTCACTGTGTGCCAGGCACCGTGCTGAAGGAGGTTAAACATGCCCCTATAAGACAGATGTTTTGCATTCCCTAGCAAGTAGGGAGGCTGAATATGATATACGGAAAAGCTACAATGTCCCAGGAAGAAACATAAGGCACAACAATACAATCCAGTCAAAACATAGAGAATTCTTTTACAATACCAGAGTCACTTTTCCCGTTTTTTTGTAACCTGCCCAGGATATTTAACCTGGCTCAGAGGTCAGAATCAACAGTAAACACAGCCAAACCCCTTTTCATTTTGTCATCTCTACTCCCTATGCCTTCCTTGAGATTTGACTTTTCTAGACCCACTGGTTAAAAATGAAAAAAAAAAAAAGTAAAAATAGAAAACTTCTGGTATCTCATGCAAATTTGGGTGGTAAAAGGATGACTGTGTCTCCCTGCTAAGCACTAATGCTTTTGTTCCCTGTGGGGACTCTCACCGAGGCCCTGGCTCCTAGAGACACGGAGAAGACGTGTCACAGCCCCAGGTCCACCCCGGGCCTTTGGGGGTAAGTAACTGCAGGCTGAGGCTGAGCGCTGGCCAGGAGGCCCCTGTCTGGTTCCTGCTCCTCGTCTCTGTGCTAAGGCCTCACAGTCTGGATGGGGGGATCCCCAGGGCAACCAGGGAAGTCCAGGGAAAAGAGGATGGACAAGTCAAACTCGTTGAGAAGGGGCGTTCCATAACTGCCCAGCTAAGAGTCCAGTGTGGAAGGAGTCAGCTCAGTCTTTCTTCTGGATGTCCCATCCAGACTGTCACTTGGGGCACACCTTGGTCAGAACCGCTTACTCCTCCCTCACCTTCTGTTCTGATTCAGCTTCCACCTAACCAAGGAGGCAGAAGAGCTTAGTGGTTAAAAGGGTGGGCTCTGGCCCTAGGCTGCTGGGTTTGAATCCTAGTTCCCCAACTTATTAACTGGGTAACCTTGGGAGAGTAGCTTAACCTTCCCATGCCTCAGTATCCTCATCTATAACATGGGTCTAACAAAAGAAAGATGAAGAAAGTATGGCTCAATGAGGCCGTAACGTATTTCTTCTTTATTCCCCTTTCTACATTCATTCGACGTCACATTGCTGTTAGGGATGCCTGACAATGAATGGGAAAACAAACATGAGAATTACAGCTGTGAGTAAATACGCATTTTGATGAGAAAGATAGTCAAAGGGGAAGCTCTTTATAAGAGAGGGCACACATGGCACCACCTGAACAGGGGGCATTAGAAAACAGTGAGCCAGACATTCTAGGAGTGGGCAGCAAATGTGAAGGCTGCCATGTGGGAAAGTGCTGGGCAGGTCCGTGGAGCAGAGCAGAGGCCCGAGTGCCTGGACAGCACAACAGAGGTCAAAGAGCTACCTCACAGGCCAGCTCACACCATGAGTTGTGTAAATTTCATTGTCCCTGTATGATAAACCTATATCTGAAGGCTTCGATGCAGGAAAGTGAGGTTATCATATCTTTGTTGTCAAAAGATCACTCCAGCTATATGTGCAGACTGTATGGGAAAAGAGTGACAATGAGAGACCCTATTTGGATGCAGCTGGAAAGGTTTAGGGAAGAGATGACAATAGATTGGGCTAGGGTGACACCAGCCAAGATGGAGAGGAATGGATGGATTCAAGAGGAGTATGAATAACATCAGATATTTGAGGGCTGTCAAGCACTTTAAAAAAAACACTGAATAGACACTATCTCACGCAATCCTCTTAACAGCCCTATGAGGTTAGCACTCTTATCGCCTCCAGATGAGAAAACTGAGGACCAGAGAGGTTAGGTATCTTCCCCAAGACCATACAGTTTGTAAGTGATAGAGGAAGGTAGACAGGTGAGGCCATCTGGTTTAAGAGACCACACACCAAGCTGCTCTCCTGTGCCGCCTCCAACAGACCTAATGGTGGATGGGCTATGGGTGGTGAGGGAAAGGAAATCTGAGATGGCTTCTAGGGTTTAGGCTTCAGTAACTTGGTGGATGGGGAGGGGTGCTGTTTGCAGATGGGGATGAATGGAGAGAGAGACTGGCTTGGCAGGGGTGGGATCAGACAGGGGGATCCAAAGCCCTACTCTGGACGTGAGCCACCTTCATCTGCTCCTTGTCCCTTTTCTGTCCCCCACAAAGCAGCACATGATGGAGGACAGTGTGGGGGTAGGGCTGGTGTGGAAGAGGGAAGCAGGAAAATTGTTTTCTGTCTATATGAACCTCCATCCCCCACTATATGCAGGCATGAGCCTCCCAGTGATCTTTTGTAAAAGGAGGTGGGATGGCAGATAGGTGGAGAAACACAGTAAATGTTTGATGAGAAAAGGAAAGCAAGATTGCCCAAACAAGTTTTTTTTTTTTCTTCAAGTTTTCTCATAAGTTACCAGTAGTTTTTAGGAGTGGCACACACAGGCATTTTCACATCAAAGCAGTATGATAAAAAATGATAAAGAGGGCCAGAATATGGCTGTACTGCATTCCTGAATCCCAAATGCAGGAATCCAGAGCTATTTCAGGGACTGGGGTGGTATTAAGGGCATATTCCCATCCTCTGAGAGCCACTTCTTGTATCAAGTCTTGGGAACAAGACTGATGTTGTTTCAGTGTTTACCAAAGAGTCACTTAGCTGTGTAAGATGTTAATAAGCATTCAGAAAACAAAGGTTGTTGGTCAAATAGGCCTGTGGAAAGCTGCCTTAATAAGGCCCTTTAATGTAGGACTTCTCAGAACCTTGTACAAGGGATTGTGCACTGTGATTCTCCAAGAAGAATTTCCCAAATGTATTTGATCCCAGAATGCTTTTGTAGCCAAGCATCTCAAGGCACAAGTGTTCCAGGGAACAGATTTTGGGATATTTTCATCTAATTTCTTAAATTCTTAAGGGAACGGCAATAGACCCATTACTCAAAATTGAATGTTGAGGGTTCCTGAGTGTGTTGGTGAGAAAGCCAAGCCAGAAGCTCCATAGGGAGTATGGAATATCAGAGGCTGGGTGGTAAGGCTTTAGGGCCAAACAGGAGCAGGGTCGTGAACCATCCTGAACCTCGATTTCTCAGCTGTCTGGTGAGAAGAGTTCTCTGAGGATTAATAGAGATAATTTACATCAAGAGCTAACTACAGAAGGCCAGCACACAGCAGGCCTCCATAGGTGCTCCCAGACCTCTGGCAGGCTCCTTGCAACCCTCACTCTTCAGTGCATGTTCTATGTGGCTCAGCCCTTCTGACTCCCTGGCAACCCCACCTTTCCTTAGCAACAGCCCTTCCCAGATGGCTGGATTCCCTGCCATTATCAGGCTTCTCAAGTGGGCAGTAAGGGGCAGAGAGTCCAACTCGAAACTTCAAAACAAGTCCCCCTTGGGCATGCAGTAATTGTGGCCAGTGATGCAATCATGCCCCATAGCTTAAATGGCCTAAAAAAAAGAAAAAACAAAAAACCACTCCAAAGGAAAGAGGCAGTTTACACAGCTTTCTAAATGCATCAGGTTTCTGCAATCCTCCAAGGCTCCTTTTCCACTGCAACTGGGGCATCTTCAGTGGCTCAAATATACAAGACTTAGCTCCATATTTTAAGAGTCCCTAATATTTGCTTATCACTCATTCATTCACTCCACACATCTTGATGGAACCCCTTCTCTGGACCAAGCTTGGAGCTGGCAAAAGAGCCTAAGGGAGCTGCCAGCCTAGAAAGGAAGGTAGACAGGTGAGATGGTAAGCACTGAGATACAGCCACGAACAAAGTACTATGAGAATGGGAATGGGACAAGGCTTTGGTCCATTCCAAACTGTAACTTCAAATTCAGCTCAAATTTATTGAGCATTTGGCATGTGCCAGGTACCATGGTAAAAGATTTTTGCATGAATTATCTCAATACTCAGGGACAATTATGATGCCATTGTACAAGGGAGAAAAGAAAGCCTCAGAGAGGTATAGGGAGTTGCTCAAAGCCACACAGCTCATTAGGGAAGGAATGAGTATCAAATTTAAGTCATATGCCTTGGCACCCTTCAGTAGGCTACTCCAGTACTTGCTCCCAGAAAGGCTGAGCTAATTCAGCCCAACAGGCAGTGCCAGGCCAGGGAATTCTCTGACAATTAGAGGAGATGGTCTCTGCGAATGTGCTTCCTTAATGAGGGAACATCAAAAAACACTTGCTCTTTTGTTTCTTCTGCCTTGGATTTCTTTCCTCTGCTTTGTGCAGGCTTTGTTTTGGGTTGAAGAAAAGCCTCATACTTATGCACATGCCCCTTTCACTATAGAATTTAGTCAAAATGAGCACACATGGAGTCCCCAAGAAAGCTTTTACCAGCACCCACATTTCCCCATGCCCTGCGGAGATCAGCCCTTGTAACTTCACTGCCAGCTCCCCCAGACGACTTCCTGAAGGAAATTTCTGACAAGGCAGAATCCAAGAGAATAGAAGGTCCACAGCCCAGAACATCCTGCAGGGATGGAGCCCATGGGCCTGAGACTTTAGGGGAGCCAGGACAGGGATGGGGGTGAAGGGTGCTACCACGAGATTTTCTCTCCTGCCTGTGACTCTGGGGCTGGCTCCAAAACTGCCCATTTCTTGTGGAAAGAATCCTTGGAAGAACATTTATGAGACTTTAAAACCACCACTATCAACCCTTTAAAAAATTCCTGTACATGTAATAATGGGTCCAGGGATGAGATTCCTGGATATGGTATTAATTACTTCCCTGAAGCTGACACTCCCCAGGGACTGAGCAGGAGCACGCCTCCTCCAATAGAGCCGGCAGATCTGCTTCTTCGTCTTCTTGGTCTCCCTCAGCCCCTACAGATTCTTCCCTTCAGGAGATGCTGCTGACTCTGTTTGCCAGCCCCCAACCCACTGTCCCTTCTCCACCATTCTCTGCCCCATTTTGTCCAAGGGAGACTGGCCCCACAAATGTGCCACCTGGGTCTCCTCACGGGCAGTTCCTAGTTGGGTTTGGCCAATGGAAAACCTTAGAAGGAGAGCAGGAGAAGAGGCCAGTGTATTCCTTTGGTGCTGCACCCCTCTACAGCTCCTGCCCATAGCCTCTTAGACAAGATGGGGGGGGGGCAGGGTAGGGGAGCTGGCCCTACCCCACTAGGTGGCCTCACCATGTCTTGTTGTTCCTTTAATCCTGCCGCCACTTCTGCTAAATAGTTTCATCATTACTGCCTCTTTATTTGAACCATCTGGGATGAATTCTATTTTCTGACAGGAATCCGGCAATAAGCAAATCAGGAAGAGAATTGTAATATTTGGGGGCCATGGTCACAAATTTAGTAGGGAATAATGTGCCTCAATCACCACCTCACTAGCATGTCCTGGCATTCTGTGCCTCCTGGGATACTGGGCAAGGAATGGGCACCTGTTCTTGTTTCTTTTCTCTTCTTCTCCTCTCAGCTTATCTACTCTCCCCTCCCCTCCCCTCCCCTCCCCTCCCCTCCCCTCCTTTCCTTCCCTCTCTCCCTTTCTATCTTTTACTGTATCCTAAAACAAAACATCACATTATCCACATCCCTGATCAACAAATTATTAGAAGGGATAAGAGATTTTTTTAGTTCTTCACTCACCAAACCTGCCCTGAAAACCTCCATGTGTCAAGCTCTGTACCGGAAACTATGGTACTGAAATGAATGGCTGTGGCCTGTTCCCTACCGTGAACACTGCCAGAGCATTGAGCCTCATATTTCTATTGAATGGCCAAGAAAACTTTCTGTACTAGAATAAAAATAATCTGCTGGCCCCTCATCTCTCCCTCCCCACTGTGAGGGCACAGACACACAGACACACAGACGGACACACACACCCTGTGTCTGATGATCAGGAATTCCTACGCTATGCCACAGCAATGCTAATCTGAATGACACGTTCTAGACCCAGGCTACATGGTGATGACTAGGATCTGCACAGAGTAAAGAGCCCAAGCCCAGAGAATTCCTTTTTCTCAGTAGAACTTGATCTGTATTTCTCTGGCGACATGAATAATAATAAAATAATAATAATGACGTAATGATTTGCAGGCATGTTTCATATATTCATTCAACGACAGCCATGGAGCACCCGGTCTGTGCCCACCTTGAGCTTAGTCTTTGGGCTGGAGAGCTTCCCCACGTGGTGCCCTTACCTCCGGTGAGGGGCATCCACCTCCCTGTGCTGCTCGTCATCCTCGCCCCCGGCTAACCCTGCCCGATCCTGTGCTCCAGAGGCCTGAGCTTCTAGTCTATGACTCTGGAGACCTGGATTTCAGACTCGGCACATCACTGACTCACCTGTTATATGAACACAGATAAATCTCTCCTTCTTTCTGGTCCTGGGATTTCCCACCTGTACGATGAGTTTGAATGGATGGTCAGGAAGAAACTCTTAGGGGAAAATCACTGTAAAGCTCACTGCTCACTGCAATAACGGGTAGTAAATGAGAGCTGCCTACAGACACAAGAAATGTTTGCAGCCCAGTAATGGTATTGGAGTGAATGCAAGGCTAGACCCATGAGTGTGAATTAATTCTAATGAGACCACTGATTTTCACCTTGGCTGCACATTACAATCATCTGGGGAGTCTTTAAAACCCTGAGGCCCAGGCTGCTTCCAAGACTAATCAGGTCAAAATCTCTGGGGCTGGGACCCAGGATTCAGTCTTTTTTTAAAGCCAAGGTTGAGACCCACCAATCTCTGTCCAAATTTTGGTTAATCTCCACCAAACAGTCAATAATGTCCATTTAGAACATGTATTTTATATCTGGAGTGTAAGGGGTTTTCCAATCAAAGATAAATGGAAGAAGCTTGGTTATAAAACACTATTCACTTGTGCCTCATCTACAAAAATATAATCCCTTATTAAGAAGAGAACATATATGGATTAACTTCTATAATAAAAAAATGTAATTAACAGCTCAGAACAAGAGTTTGAAGAGCTAATAATCCCTAAGTACAAATTATGTACTCTCATTAATATCTGTTACAAACTCCACTTATTAAAAAATAACTCCTTGTCTAGCCATTTGCTTTACTTTATAGCTGTAGAAAAACATCTTTTTCCTCATCATTTGGGATTATCTTCCCATCCCCTAGAGCTTCTCAAAGGTCCTGGTTCAGGGGTTTCAGCCTTTTGCCAGCACTTCCCCTAACACCTCCCTCTTCATCTGTGTTCAGGCTCTTACTGCCCCACCCCCTCTCCAGGCTACCTCTCACCCACACTCCACCAACCCCTGTTTACTATTTAGGACTTGAAGTCCCTGTTGTGTCTCCATTAAACAACCCCACGCAAAAGACAGCATATTCTGTCCTTTCTTCTGTGGCTTATTACAAAACTACTAAAATTCTTTCCATTAAGGAGTATTTAAAAAAAAAAGATACACTTTGTAATTACAAAGTGCTGGCCTAAAAATCTGACTCTAGATGTCTGGAAGCAGACTCACAATATACAGTCATCCGAGCTATGGCAAAGATGACACTGCAGTGCAGTGGGGGAAAGGAGGTCTTTTCAATAGCTTGCTAGGTCAATAAGATATCCATATTAAAAAAAGATGTATGAACCTTGGCCTCTATTTCATACCATACACAAAATCAATTCTGGATGGACTGTGGATTTAAACACGAAAGACAAAACAATAAAACTTTTACAAGAAAACACAGGAGAACATCTTCACGTCCTTGGAGTAGGCAAAGTTTTCTTAAACAAAACATAAAATGTGCTAACCATAAGGGAAAATTTTGATAAACTGAACTACATCAGAATTAAACACTTCTGTTCGTCAAAAGATACCGCTAAGGGAGTGAAATAACAAGCCAAAGAGTGGGAGAAGATATTGACAATACATATATCTAGCAAAAGACCTGTGCCAGAATACATGAAGAATTCCCACAAATAAATAAGGAAAAAAAAGCAGACAATCTGATTTAAAAAAAAAAAAAAGGACTTGAATAGGCACTTCACAAAAGAGGTTATCCAAATGCCCACTATGCAAATAAATAGGCACAGTATAGAGTAAGGAAATGCAAATTAAACCACAATGAGATACAACTATACACCTATTAGAATGGCTAAAATGAAAAAGACAATAGCAGTTGTTGGAGCAATCAGAATACTCATATACTGCTGGAGATAATAAAAGTTGGTGCAATCACTTCGGAAAACTTAATGGCAATATCTAGTAAATCTGAACATACATATATCCTATGAATCAGCAATTCCAATCCTAGGACTATATCCACAAAAATCAGTGCTAAAAGACATGTACAAGAATATTCACTGAAGCACCGAAGGCTATTTGTAATAGCCCCAAACTAGAAAGCAACCAAATGCCCACCAACAGAATGGATAAATAATTATGGTGTTTCTACTCACACAAGGGCATACCATATAGGAATGAAACTGAATAAGCCACAACTACATGGAACAACAGGGATAAATGTCACAAGCATGATGTTGAGTAAAAGAAGCAGACACAAGAGTATATATTCTGTGATTCCATTTATGTTAAATTATAAAACATGCAAAACTTATCTATAGTATTAGAAGTCAGGGTAGCAGTTAACCTTGCAGGAAATATGGGGAAATACAGAGACTGGGAGGGGACAGAAGGGGTTCCTGTTGGGGAGGTGATAATGTTCCAATTCATGATTAAAATTCTGCTTACATGGCTATGTTCACGTTATGAAAATTCACTGAATTATACACTTATAGTTGAAAAGTTGTGTACTTTTCTTTATGTGTATTATATGCCAATAAAAAGTTTATTCACACACACAAAAAATACTTGGCTGCTCTATATTTTAACTGTGTAATCTTGTGCAAGGCACTTAATCACTCTGGTATTAAGTTTCCCCTTCTGTAAAAACTGGAATTATAATACCACCTATCCTGAGGGGCTGTTGCAAGGATAAAACAAGAAAAGTACATACACACACACACACACACACACACACACACACACAGCATCATGTACACAGAGATGCGCTCTATTAGTGACCACGTCCCCTCCCTTCCCGGTTAACTCTATAATATATTCTTATAACCTAGGGATTTAAATGAACCTTAAAGTCTTAAGGGCCTTAAAGGTTTCTTTTCCCTTTCGTAAATTTAAAAATAAACAACCAAAAAGACAAAACAAGCAAAACAAAACAAAAACAGAAGATGTTTTGAGTATGCTAACAGCTGCACAGGGACCTTCAGGGAGAGTCTTGAAAGGTTTGTAGAGTCCTTACTTGGAAGGAAGAAGGCCCTCCCCACCTCCACCCGGGTGAGAACTGGGCATGGGACACAGCAACAGGGAGGGGAGTGGAACCTCAGAAAGGAGGCCAGATGGGGGTGGAATCCAGAAACAGTGACAGTGGGGACAGCACTAAGATTACAGAAAGAATGCAGCAGGTCACTGCATGCCAGTATGGTGGCCACACTTTCTTTTCCTTTAACCACACGTGGGATGAGTTTTCCAGCAGCAAAATTCTTCACAAATAAAAAAAATCAAGGGAAAACCACTGTTTCCCTAAAGGAAGTGCCAAGTTACAATGTGAGAAAGTGTAAGTTACAGAAAACATGAGTTTCCCAGAAAATAAACTTGTGATTACCAGGAATTGGAAATCAAACACCGCCACACCCTCATCCAGACCTTGCTCTTTGGAAGAGGGGCTCTGGCATGCATGTGAGTGGGTCCCCCACCAGGGCAGATTAGTTTATTCAGTAATTCACTCATTCACCCCGCAAATCTTTACTGAGCACCAATGGTGTGCCAGGCCCTGTGTCGGCTGGGTGCAAGGCATCCAGAGAAGAGTAAGACATGGACCCTGCCCTAGTGGAGCTTATAGTTCAGAAGACTCTAAGAGGGAAACAAGCAATTACAATGCAGGGTGCTGTGTGCTAAACAGAGAAATGCAAGGCGCTCTGCGAACTAGAGAGGAGAGGATAACTTCCTAGAGAAGGGAAAATCTGAGCTAAAGCTTAGAGGATGTAGAGTTAGATGTGGGCATTTCCAAGCAGAGGGACAGTGTGAGCCAAAGCCCAGAAGTAAGAAAGAGCTCTTTGGTGTTGCTGGAGACAGAGTGTCAGGGGAAGAGGCAAGAGAGGTTGGCCGCACCAGATCAAGGCAAGACCTTCTGTGGCCTCTGTCCTGTAGGCCTGCCGTTCTCAACCCTCACTGCACACTAGAATCCCTGAGCAACTCTCAAACCATACTGACGCCCAGGCTTCCTGCCCAGCGATGCCTATCTAACGGGGCTAGGCTTGGGGCCCATCATCTATGTTTCTTACAGATGCCCCAGGTGATTCTAACACACAGCTTGAGTTGAGAAGCATAGCTATAGTTCGGGGATCTGCAAACTATGGCCTATGGGGTCAAATCTGTTTTTGTATGGCCAGGGAGCTCAGAATGGCTTTTACAGATGAACATTTGCAATCAATTTGATGTTAGGAAACACCAATTTTGAACCTCAATTAAGCAAACTGTTATCACCCCCCCAAAAAAAAGAATCCCATTCTTCTCTTTATTAGACCTGTATTATAAAACATTGCACCCAGCTATTATTATATTTTGAATTTCATGAATAAAACTTGTGAAAACTTGTGTTCTCTCTTATAAACGTACCTGCATTAATATGCTCAATTTGCCTCCTGGCCTGCAAAGCCTAAAATGTTTATTATCAGGCCCTTTCCAGAAAATATTTGCTCACTCTGCTATAGTTGATGGGAAGCCACTGGGCAGTTCTGAGCTTGAGAACAGCACAACATGGTGGGTTTGCAGCTGTTGGGGACAGATTTAAGGAAGAGAGGCTCAGAAGGAGGAGGCCAGGGTCAAGGCCATTGTTTGGTCTTGGCCCAAGGAAATGAGGCATAGGGCAGTGGAATGGAGGTGAGGGAGGCAAACCCAGGCCTTGGAGGAGGAGGCAAACTGTGCAGGGCTTGGCAGCTGAGTGATGCATGAGGGGAGGACAAGAGAGGGGTCCGGAAGACCCCCTTGGGACTGCCAAGGACCATATAGAGCTTCCAGAACTATCACTTCCCCATCTTAGGAGAGGAATACTCAGAGGCCTGCCCCAGCACGCTTAGTGGGAGGCAAATAGAATCCCTTTTCCCTTCCTCTTTTCTTCCAAAAGATCTCATTTGCTCTTTACAGCCCTTGGAGATAGTCCCTTTCCTGCTACCTCTCTGCACAGACAAAAAAGTACAAAGACCCACAAAGAACCAAACCGTGCTTTAATATCCTTTGGCTCCTTGAATCTCAAATCCCACCCAGTATGACAGGCAGGGCAGATATAACTGTTCCCATTTTCCAAACAGGATGCTGGGCCTAGAGAGGAGCTGAGGATGTGCAGTCAGGAAGGAGAAGCTGACTCGGAATCTTTTCCTTACCCACAATATACTGATGTGCATCCAAGACCCTAACTGTCACTAGCTCCTAAAGGTTTTCAAAATGTTCTCCTTGACTGTGAGTTACAAATGTCCCCAGCCCTCCCTGTAAGGAGGAGGCCAGCACAGGGAATCTCACTCCTTGAGAAGCAGGGAGGGCAGGGAGCTTCTGGGCTCCAATGCCAGGTGCCTGGGTTTGAATCTCAGCCCTTCCAGGATTCCTTCAATCCTGAGTCTCAGCTCCTTCACCTAGGAAATGGGGTTGAAACTCTACTTTATAGGGTCGTTAACAGGCTTAAATAAGATAACCCAAAGTGCTTAGTACAGTACTTGGTGCAGAGTATGTGCTCAATGATGGATATTATTTTTCTAGGGTGGTTCACTCTTGGAAGTCTTTATTCCTATTTGCTTGAGCCCAGCTTGAGTGGACACATACAGAGAAGCAATGTAGTTAAAGTGTAAACTCCGAAGTCAAAACGCTGTGGTCCCAAACCCGGCTCTGCCCCTTACATCTGTGTGGCCTTGGGTGAGTCACTTGACACATACAAATGATTGCTACCTGATAGCGTAATGAGAATAACTGAGTTAAAATGAGTAAAGCATTTGGAACAGCACTTGGCAGTAGTAAGTGCTATCTAAGTATGAGCTATTGGTATTGCTTTGTAGACATTATTTTCCATGACAGTTTTAAGACCAGGCCAGTTTCTGGGATCCAACAGACCCTGTACCAAAAGCAAGCCTGATGGTGCAGTTACTTACCCGGCATTTTCCGAGACCCCAGTTGGTACCTGGCTGCACTAGCCTTCAGGATGCCAACTTGAAGGAGGCTCCCCCAATGTACCTGAGGTCCTCACATTTTGTGAACTACTGGAAATTGATTTCTATAGCCTCACACCGGAGATCATTATCTCTGTACAGGTTTATATAGCGAAGCAGTAAATATTGATCACATAGGACCACAGGCCCTTATCAATCCTGACATTCAAAAAATTCTAAATTCTGTTGTTTTTTTTTTTAATAACTATTTGGTGACAAAACTTGACCAGAAGTGATGAGAAGCTATTTATTGTCTTTATTTCTCCCACTTGATGTGAACAGTCAGGCGTTTCACTACAGAAAAAATTAATGGATTAGATTACAGAGTGCTGTCCCAGACTCCACAAGGGGTATTACATAATAAACTATATATATCCTAGTTCCTTTCAAAAATCTAAAAACACATGAAATTCCAAAGCACGTCTGATCCCAAGGGCTTTGGATGATGGAGTGTGGACATGCATTTATTATATCCATGGGACAGCTATAATCACTCTTAACATTCCCCTCAACCGAAAGATACAGAAAACTGGTGTTTGCCCATAACCAGATGACTTTTTATTTCTCTTTGGAAAAAAATCAAAATATACGGTTGGGGTGTTTTCAAAAAAGATCTAAGAAATAAAATCAGCTTTCCTCTTGTTAGGCTGTTGATATTAAATATATATATTTATACTGTCAATATTACACACACACACACACACAAACACAAACACCTTATAACCAACACAGACTCCATCTGACTGTTCTCAGACAGAAAGATGTGGCTCTGGGGTCAAGGATGGCAAATGTCTCTTATGGATTAACCCTGAGAAGACTGCAGTACAGGTGTGGCAATGCAGCTGGGTCTCTCAGAGCTGAAGCCTTAATCCTCTGACTCACAAACCAAGCTAACCCTTTCTTTATGAGGTTTGCTCACACGAAATTCAGGGCAGCCACAAAAGGCAGGTGCTGAAGCTGGGCAGGAGGGAGGCGGATTGTGAACACCGGGGCAGAAGGAGTAAGGCAAATGGCACCATCACTTCACAGGCTAATTAGGAGATCCCCACTTTAAAAACTGCTAATAGCCTCAGGACACTGAAGTGACAGGCCAAATCAGCAGCTGGGATGGCTGGGTTGCTTGCTAGGGAATGTACCCCTGGTGAAGGAGGGTTTCAGGGAAGAAATACACCCTTAACGGTGTTCCAGATCACAAACGTTTGGGGGTAAGAAAACAATGAAGGAGAAAATCAGCTGTGGGTCCCTGTCTCCCGAAGTCCGGGCATCATCCGTCCCTTCCCCCAGCATGATGGCATGACAGAGTGAAATGGTACTAAGCTGGCACCTGGAGCAGGGCCCTGATCTCTGCCTTTACTTGCTGGGCAACTCGCAGCGAGTCACAGAACCCTCTCAGTATCAATTTCCATACTGATAAAGCATGAGGCAGGGAAGCTGACCTCTAAACTCCTTTCTAACCATACAAGTTTTGGTTCTTGAGCTGCTTGCATCTCTGATCCTGCCCTTTCTTTCTCCCTTTCCTCTCCCCCACGCAAAAAGAAATATGAAATTCCCAGCACTTTAACACTGAGAAGGGGCAGCGTGGTACATACAAGGTTGGGGGGGAGGCGGCCCAATCCTTTGGGCTCCATCATTCCCTGTCTTGGACACCAGATGTCCTGCAGAATCAGGACTCTCTGCACAGCACCCTGACAACTCCCCCCGCCCTCTCACACACCCTCCAGCAGTACCCTGACCTCTTCTCTCCTTAGCCATACTCTTTCTCATGGTTCTCCCCCTTTCCTCTCTAAAATCAGCTAGGGCCAACTGAGTGCCTACCGAGGGCCACAAGGTAGAAAATGCAAGAAAGACAGGCTGAGGACATGGGAACTTGAGCAGAACTTGCTCAAAGGAGCTGAGGTGGGAACTCCAAACTGTACCTGGGAACAGGAGAAGAGCTGCTTCTAGCTGCTAGAGAAAAGGCATGAGGGGTATTCAAAAAGGTGGTTGGAGCCAGGGGAAGGGCACTTGGATGGCCAGCAGGAGGAGTCTAGGCTCTGCCCTGGGCCATGGGGAGCCTCACGGGGCTTAGGACAGGCTGTGGACTGAAGCGCAGATGTCTCTCCTGCTCTGGCAGCCAAGTATGGAGGTTGGGTCCGGGGAAGGGCAGTCTGAAGAGAGGGGTGAGACTGAAGGGAGGGAACCCAGACTAGAGGGGAAAAAGCTGCTGAGGCCTAAACTTTGGCACAGGCCTCGGGTTTGTTCTTTGAGAGGAATTGCAACCCTGGCTCTTTCCTCCAACCTTGAGTGAGATAGAGTAAATTCAGCACCTCACCCAGGAAATGCCCATAAAATCACCCTAATTGTTCCCAGATTTGGCATATACTTTCTGACAGGTTCAGGAACAATGTTGGCCACCCTTGAAGGTTCTCTCCAGAGCAACAGTGAGTTCCTGAATGCAAACTGAGTCACAGGCATGTACAGAATGCCTGGCTGTCTGCATTCCAGGAGCTTCCCCAGGGCAGACACACAGTGGGAAAAGGGAAGGTCTGGGTGGGAAGTCCTGGCTTCAGGTCCTTCTCCTCTGCCACTTCCTGCCAAGCAAGTTGCTTTTGTAACCTTGGTTTCAGCATCTGTAATATGGCTGATTATGCCACCTATTCTTAGGATCATTGTGAGAATTCAATGAGATAATCATTGTTTCATGAGCTATAATAAACCATATAGAGAGACAGAAGAAGACGGTGGCATAGAGAGGAGTGGAAGCTAGTTTATCCCTCTGGAACAACTAATAAACAACCAGGAAGAACTAGCAAATAATCTGGAATAACTGCAGGGGGACAAACATGACTGTCCACTCATCATACACCAATCTGAATTGGGAGGAATGCCCAAAATTGCAGCATAAAATCTTTAAGTAAAAACTGTGGATCCCAGCTGGGAGCCCCCTCCTCCACAGCAAACTGCAAAGCCTGGCTATGCTAGAGAGCAGCACTCTCCAAGCAAGCAAATATAGCTCCGCTGAGCTCCAAATGGGGTTTTAATTAACAAATGTGGAGTGCTCAAAACAAGCTATGAATCCTCAACAAGCAGACGGAGGCTTTTGGTGACGACTGACCTTGGAGAGCTGGAGGGTGGCCACAGACTCGCCCTGAAGAGGGCTTTCTGTCCCTTTTTCAGCTGAGTGGAGAAAGCCTCAGCCATTTTCAGTTCCCATTGCTCTGACCCAGACAAGGGTTGAGACAGCACAGGCAGAGAGACTATTCAAATGCTAATGACCTCTCCCTAGGGGGTGTATCTTTCCTAAGAGGAAGAAGGTGGTGCCAAGCTCTACTACCCGCCTTCCATTCAGAACCAGACCCCAGAGCCTGGGGGAAAACAGCCATGGGCCACACCTCCTTACACCAGTCTGGAGCTACAGGCTGACAGGTGCCATCTGCTGGGTGAAAAGCACAGTGACTTGAGGCCTCACAGTATGTACCAATCTTCTAAGACACCCTCAGGGAAACCAGATACTATTCCCTCCTTCCAAGACCTGGGCCCATTCTGGTCTGGGAAAACTTGATTGGGATAACCAAGGAAACCAGATGCCTGGACAACAGAAAACTACAACCTATACTAAGAAAAACAAAGTTATGGCCCAAAGGAACAAACTTACACTTCAACTGAGATACAGGAGTTTAAACAACTAATACTAAATCAATTCAAAATGTTTAGGGAAGATATGGCAAAAGAGATGAAGCGTATAATGAAAACACTGGTCGTACATAAGGTAGAAATTGAAAATTAGAAAAAACAACTGGCAGAATCTATGGAAATGAAAGGCACAACACAAGAGATGAAAGACACAATGGAAACATACAACAGCAGATCTCAAGAGGCAGAATAAAACATTCAGAAACTGGAGAACAAGGCACCTGAAAGCCTACACACAAAAGAACAGATAGAGAAAAGAATGGAAAAATATGAGCAATGTCTCCGGGAACTTAAGGACAAAATGAAATGCAGGAATGTACATGTCATTGGTGCCCCAGAAGGAGAAGAGAAGGGAAAAGGGGCAGAAGCAATAATAGAGGAAATAATCAAAGAAAATTTCCCATCTCTTATGAAAGACATAAAATTACGGATCTAAGAAGCGCAGCGTACCCCAAACAGAATAGATCTGAATAAGCCTACGCCAAGACACTTAATAATCAGATTATCAAACGTCAAAGACAAAGAGAGAATCCTGAAAGCAGCAAGAGAAAAGTGATCCATCACATACAAAGGAAACTTGATAAGACTATATGCAGATTTCTCAATAGAAACCATGGAGGTGAGAAGGAAGTGAGTGATATATTTCAGATACTGAAAGAGAAAAACCACCAACCAAGAATCCTATATCTGGCAAAAATATCCTTCAAATATGAGGGAGAGTTTAAAATACTCTCTGACAGACAATGAGAGAGTTTGTGAACAAGATACCTGCTCTACAGGAAACACTAAAGGAAGCACTGCAGACAGAAAGGAAAAGACAAGAGTGAGAGGTTTGGAAAACAATTTTGGTAGATAGTAGCACAGCAATGTAAGTACACTGAACAAAGATGACTGTGAACATGGTTGAAAGAGGAAGGTTAGGACCATGTGGGACACCAGAATGAAAGAGGAAAGATAAAGACTGGGACTGTATAACTCAGTGAATCCTAGGATGCTCAACGATTGTAATAAAAAGTATGAATATGTTTTTACATGAGGTAGAACAAATGAAAGTGTAAGGTGTTAAAAATAGGGTGGGAGTGGGGGGAAAACACAATCAATGAAAACTAGAGACTATAGTTGACAGAAACATTCTATTATGCTTCCTTTAATATAACAAAGGCAATATACCAAAGCTAAATGCATATGGAGGGGTGCGGCATAGGAGAAGAGTATGGGACTCCTGGCATAGGTGATGTTGTCTGACTCTTATATTCTACTTTAGTTTAATGCTATCTTTCCTTTTGTTGCTTTCTAGCTGTCATGGTTTTTTTCTCTCTCTCTTTTTTCTTTTTCTTTTTTCCCTCTACCTTCTATGACTCTTCCTCCTTCTTTGTGGAAGAAATGGAGATGTCCTTATATAGATAGTGGTGATGGTGCTGAATACATAAATATGTGACTATATAGGGAACCAGTGATTGTTTACTTAGGATGGAATGCATGTTGTGTGAACAAAACCATCTTTAAAAAAAATGGGTTGATGAAGAAACCTTGAGGGCACTACATTGAGTGAAATCAGAGAGACACATAAGGACAAATATTACAGGGTCTCACTGACAGGAAATAATTATAATAACTCATAGACATGAAATATAAGTTACCAGATATAGAACGAGGCTAAAGAATGGGGAGTGGTTGCTTATTATGAGCAGAATGTTCAACTAAGGTGAACTTAAATGTTTGGAAATGGACAGAGGTGATGGTGGCATGTTGTGAAGATAACTAACAGTGCTGAATGGTGCGTGAATGTGGTGGAAAGGGTAAGCTCAGAGTCACATATGTCACCAGAAGGAAAGTTGGAGGTTAAAAGATGGGAATATATAAAACAGTGAACTTTGTGGTGGACAATGTCCATGATTAACTGTACGTATTAGAAATCTCTCTCATGAACTAGAGCAAATTTATGACACTATATTAGAAGTTAATAATAGGGGCATATAGGAAAAAGTATATGCCTATTGCAAACTATATACTTCAGTTAGCAGTATTTTAACACCTTTTCATCAACAGTTAACAAATGTACTTACTATACCGAAACTATGACTCAATAATGGGGGGGGGTGGTTAGGGGTATGGGAGGATTTGAGTTTCATTTTTTTGTCTTTATTTATTTTCTGGAGTAATGAAAATGTTCTCAAAGTTGGGGAAAAAAAAAAGGTTGATTGTGGTGATGTAGGCACAGCTGTAGGGTGGTGCCATGGGCAGTTGATTGTACACTTGGATCTCTGGATGGTTGCATGGTTTGTGAACAATCTCAATAAAAAAAATAAATTTTAAAAAAAGCACCATATAGATGTATTGTCCTGCTTACCACTGTGTGTGATAACCAACCATGTCACCATGTAGAACAACCTAGAGGAAGAAGCAATTCCTTCCTGTATTCTCACTTCTGTTGCCATCTCTTTCACATCAGCCATTTGCCTTCCAATTCCATGCTAAATCAATTCTGACTTGTTGTCAGCAAGAAATCTCTTGAAATGAGCCTAACTGGTTCTGACCACCATTTTCTAAAATTGATACATCAAATAATAGCTGAGCACCTACTATATTCCACTCAGGCATTGAAGATACAGAGGTGAACCACACAGACTCCATTCCTGAATGCAGAGTTCACAGTCTAGAGGGGAGACTCATTGAACAAGAAATTGCAAGTGGGAAACATTTCTGAAGGCAAATTGGCATCCGCGGTATTCAGACCCACTAAATTTATTAGCAGCTCCATATTGTCAAATTCACACAACTTCTAAAAGGTCAATGTCATCAAATCCCTCCTCTGCTCAGAAACTTTCTAGGACTCCCAGCGGCTATAGCATCAAGTCCCAACTCTTCTTTAACATGCATCCTCTACTCAAGCAAAGTGGCAGGCAAAACAGGCTTTGGGGAAACCTGCATTAGAATCTCGGCTCTGCTGTGTGCCCTTGCGTATGCTGTACGCTCTTCAATATCAAGTGAATATTTATCTGAAGGTCTCTTATGATGTGGAATACAATATGTTTCTCCCTGCTTGCAAGAAGCTAGAAGGCTAGTTAGAGATCCTTGGACTTCAGTTTGCTCATCTGTGAAATGGAGGCAATAAGATTAATCCTACCTAGAGTTAGTATGAGAATTACATGTGCAACAAGTGTCTAGCATCAAACATCAGATCCTCATGAATTTCTTCTGACTCTGTGACTTTACTTAGACCTCCCGCTGCCTACCATGTCCTTTCCTCTCAACTCTGTTTCCCCATGGCTAACCCATTTTGAAGACCCAAATGAAAGCCTGATCTGTCTTGACCAGCCTAACCACTCCTTGGAATCTAACATCTCAAACTGTATGAGTCTCAAGATTCTTCCCAATCATATGGTCCAAGTAAGTGTCTTCTCCCGTGTTTGTACCTTCACTCCATCTGAGTTCCTTGGTTTCCAGAATTCTTGTATCATGCTCTATATATAGTGTGTGATCAGATTGCTTGATGGGTTGCAAACCCCAGAAGAAGGGAGAAAAAAAAAGTCATACAAAACTGGGCCACTCAGGAGCCAGCCCTCCCTAAAAGTTCTGAGACAAGAGAGCTGTCCTCAATAGCCGCCCTCTGATCCTCAAACCTGAATGGCCTTGTCACTTCTGCCGTCCTGGCTCCCAAAGCAGCCCAGCTGTTTGCACTTTTGCAGGGTCCCCTTCCGCCCAGGGGCATGGAAATGGCTGCCAAATTGCAGCTCTAATTGGGAGGCAGGCAGGGGAATGGCTAAGGACACAATAGCCCCTGGGTCACCAAGCTGAAGCATCTGCCACCCCTCCTTTTGTCTGCTTCCCAGCCCATTACTCACAGGGTTGCGTCCCTCTGACCTTCAGCATGGTGGCTGCTGAGTTTCACAAGGGCTCTCTCCTCTCTGGTTCACACTCCATAGGGCCATTTAATCTCTGATGGGCAGAGGAGCGAGAGCAGCTTAAGTAACTGTATGAGTTGCCAAAGCCAAGACAGACAGACACAAAGGAAAACTGTTCTCTGGGTCTGTCGGGGGGATGATTGAGGAAGTCTGGGCCACTATCATTGATGAAGGGGACCCTTCTCAGATGTTCATTCCTCCTTTGAATGAGTTGTTCCTGAGCACACCTGTTGTGTGTCAGGCTCCGGGGAGGTTCATTGCCCTGATGTTGAGGGGCTTCACAGCCTACACAAGGACACAGAGGTTTAAGCAGGGACTTTATATTTCAGATGGCAGGACCTCTGGAGCACATAGAGAGAAGTCACAGACTTTAGCTTGAAGTATTAGGAGAGAATCCTCAAAGGGGTAAGATTCAAGGATAAGCAGGAGCCAAGAAGGGAAGGCCATCCCAGCTACTTGTGGCTAGGGGCACAAAATTCCTGGTAGCCTAACATTCACCAGGCAATGTGTTTACTATTTGTATACAGGATTTTATTTAGTTCTCAAAACAGCCCCGGGAAATAGGAATTATTGTTATTAACATCTCCATTTTTCAAATGAAGAAACCAAAGCCCAGGGAGGCAAGCAACCTGAACAGGGTCAAAAAGCCAGTAAGTGGCAGAATCAGGATTCTAACCCAGGTCTGAAGGACCCCAGAGCCTGCTCTCTCAGCCATGTGCTACTTGATTACTTGTGAAAGCACAGATATCCCCATCCTGTTGCTTCTCTAGATGCTGCATCTTGAGCCAACCCTTTGGTATCTGGATAGTTCCTTTCCAGGCTAGAGGTAGCCTGCCTCTCATGGCCAACAAAGAAGGACATCCCAGTAATTAGATTTCATAGGCAGCTCGTTCCCTGTCAAAAGGAGGTTGTGTGGTGGAGAGTTAGAAGGAAAGCAGTCTAGCATTTAAAAATGCCAACTCTATGCCATTATGTCATTAAATCCACATAACTCTGCACAGAAGGTATTATTATTATCATTCCCACTGAAGAAAAATAAGACTCAGAGAGACTATTTTTTTAATCAGTGAATTTGCCTACATATGTTTAGGTACATTTAGCCCAACTTGTACAAGAAAAATTATTGAGTCCAGTGCAGAGAGAAAACAGAAAAGCTGGAATGTGACCTCAGGGTGCTCCCAGGTTTGTGCTTCTCTGTCTTTCCCATGCTTTGCAGAAGCTCACCACATACGTCCTTTAACCTAGGGCATCCCCCCACCGCCATGGTGGTCAAAATAGCATTCAATATGCAAAGATTCGATTTGCCTGCATATTTTCAGTGGGCGGGGGGGAGGGGGAGAGCAGGCAGTCATATCTGGGTTGAGAGTTGGTTCAAATGCTTTTGAAAGTCAGCAATTTTCATCAGGCTCTACCACTCAGGGCCCTAAGAGAGACCTGGATTTGAAGCTGCCACTGCTATTTACAACATGCATGACCCTGGATAGATCATTTAACCTCCAAATACTTCCGTTTTTTCATGCGTATCATGGGAATATTAATACTGCTTGGGCTATTAAGAGGAGTGAGGGGGGAGAGGGATGTAAATGCATCCTATAAACCATAAACAAACATCACGGCTTATTCTTATTCCTACCCAGGTTATGACACTCAATAAATATGGACCCCAAACAACCTAACCTTAACTAGAACATGTTCAAGGCTGAGTGCAGAAGTTATTCAAGTGCATTGAATAAACATATTGTGGGTGCCTGGCCCTGTGATGGAGAATATTAAGACAGACACTGAAAAAAAAAATGAGGGTCATGGTATGTTAGGTTCTAGAATTGAGATGGGTCCACAGTAGAAGCTGGTAAAGTCAACAAGGACAGAGAGGAAAAGGACAGCTGACAAGGGGATGCTGGAACTGACTCTTGAAGAGTAAGCAGGATTTGACTGAGTGGACAGAGAGAGATGGCCTTCCGAGCAGAGGGAACAGCGTGGCAAAGGTGCAGAGATGTGAGCAGGATGGCGTGCACACGGCAGTGTGGCAGCTCAGTAGGGAGGTATGAAGCACACAGGGGCCCCATGGGCCCAGAAAGCCCGGCCCCCTGCCTTCATCAGGAAGGAGCAGGATTTCTTCATCAGTGGGGCTTGACTGCAACTGCCCTTCCTGACTTTCCACAGCCAGATGCATGAAATCAGCCCCAAATCTCACTGACCCAAATGATTCCCAGCATTTATTTCTTTTGCCATTTCTTACTCTGATTTGCTATCAATTTCCTGAAGTTAAACCAATCCACCAGGCACGTAATATGAGTTCCAACTGTTCTTGTGAGCAGAAATCTATCGGCTCCATATTCTTCTCTGGGAAGGAGAATGAACTGAAATGAGTAGTTGTTTCCCACATGTGCATGGTAACTCCCTTCTCGCTTTAAGCAACTTATGGACAAGGACTGATCTGTTAGGAAGGCAGAGAAAAATTGTGATCCCTGCCACCATAGCCTAGCCTAAGAGGAAGGACCTGGGGAGTGGTGGTGGATATTTTCTGTTTTGTGGGAACAATTAAAGACTTTGCTTCTTTGAAATTACAGAGGAGGCCATAAAGCAGGAAGGAATCTTGGAGATAATCTAGTCCAATGTTCCACCCAAGGCAAGACTCCCTTCTAAAACCACCTGACCGACTACCTGGCACCAAGGCTTTGCTTGAATAATTTTTACTAATTTCATAATTTGGTGAAGCTTACATCTGGTGGAAACATGCATATTGCACACATACATTCTGAGATCAAGAAAAAAGAAGAAAACATAGAGACAAAATACAGATTTGGGGAAATCAAGTCAAATTTGGCTCCTCTGCTTACACTGAGCTACTATGACCCTAGGCAAGACATCCAAACTCTCTGAGTTTCCTCCTTTCTAAGGAGTGGATAACAAAACCTTCCTTTTTGGGGTTGTTGTGAGGATTAAGAGGAATAATGCATATAAAGTTCAGAGCAGAAGTACCTGGCATACAGCTGGCAGTAAATAGTAATTATTATTATCTTGTTAGCCCCAACTCCCACCCAAGGCAGAAACCCTTCATTAAACAATGCTGAGGAACTAGAGAGTTATCAGGTCTTGAATAAATATTTTTTGATGGGTTTGGTAATCAGTTGATTCTAAATACCTAGGGAAACATACACACAGAGGTGTGGGACCTCTCCAAAGTATTTCTCCAAGTCCTCCTAGTGAGGAAGAGGTTTTATCAACAAGACTGCACTCCTCTCCACTTAGAGATATTTAATTGTTAAACCCTTCCAAATGTGGAGCCAAACTCTACTCCCTACAAATGTTCTCCAATGCATGGTCCACTGGCTTAGTGATTTTCTTTTTTAGCCACACAGACTCCTTTCGAGAACTTCTCAGAAAACTGCACATCCATGGAATAAATTGCCTACAATTTGTGCATGCATTCCTACTCTGGAACCTCAAAAACAAGCCTTTGAAACTGCAGACAGTGCTCCTCTCCTTCACCAAGCATCCCTCTTACCCTCTCCATCTAGTACTCCTCTTTTAACTTGAGAAAAAGGAAGGAAAAGGAAAGTAGAGCCAAACTCAAGGTCCACAATCGACAGAACACGGTTCAAATTCCTGTTTCCCCATGTAGTACATCTTTAAGCCTCAGCTTTCTCATCTGCAGAACAGGGATCATAACAGTGCCTACCTCATAGGGCTGTTGTGAGGGTTAAAAGGAATAATGCATGGAGATAACTGACACAGTGCCTGACACAGAGTAAACACACAATAGAAGTTTGCTATTGTTATTTTTCCTCTTATTCGATCGTATACTTGCCCTCCTCCTCCTGTGGACACCACAGTTTGTCATTGGTCTCCTTAAAAGAATGCTCCAGAACATTCACTCATCTCCTGATGAGGACTGGGACAGTCCTGAGCATCATGCCCAAGGTGGCAGGCAGGGGGCGCTCTGCACAAGTCAGACTACAAACAGCTCGCTGCTAAGGTTGCCAGACAGGTCCTGCCCTTTAGGAGCTCTGATTGGCATTTCAACAAGTCTGATTACCAAAAATGGAGAAAATGTGAATGACTGATTTTCAAATGCATTTGTTCAGTAGATTGAAAAAGCTTAAAACAAAAGTTCTTGGAGGAAGGGAAATAGATAAAAGAGATGCATGGAAGCAAATAATTTGAGAACCTTAGTGTCCTTCCCCTTTTTATTTCTATCCCTTTCTTCCTTTTAAAGAACAAACATGTACTGAGTGGTTACCTGTGTCAGCCTTGTGCTAGGCACTGGGAACACAAGACAAATAAGTCAGGGTTTCTGCCCTCAAGGAGCTCACAGTCTAACGGGGGGAGCAGACGAACACAGTGTGACAGTCCCCCAACAGGGTGAGTACAAGGGCTGAGGATGTCTGATGCTAGAGCCTTGGACTCTGTGTGGGACACAAGGGCTAAGGTGATACTCAACTTAAGACCTTTCTCCTGTAATCATTTTTTAGACATTTTTACCAGTTATAAAAATAATGTAAATTTATTATAGGATATTTTGAAACCAAAAAGGTGTCAGCAAAAGAAAAAACCCCTATCTCACCACAAGAGGCAACCATTAATGCATTCTGGAGCATTTCTCTATCTTTTAATCCATGTATTTAATATAAATGAGCTCATTATGACTATACATTTTGATAGGCTCCTGTTTTTACTGAACATTGAAATATACGCATTTTTCCATCAAACTCAGTCAGAAGAATGACCTCTGGATCTGTGATTTGGGGGTCTGAGACCAGGAGCCCGGGAGCTGGGTTTTGGGAAGCAGGTTGAGCCGGCTGCTCCTGGGGAGCATCCCACCCACGGAGGAGCCCTGGAGACGTCGGAGATCAGGCGTGGCACTCAGGAGACTTCCGGGCCTAGAGGCTCCTCAGCACACAGGTGGTGGGATGGATGAGATCCCTCAGGGAGGGTGTGCAGGGTGAGAAGAGAGATGACCAGGGTAAGGTCCCTGCCCTCTAGAAGCTCACAGTCTAGTTGAGTTCCTGTGCAAGCCTTTTACCCCCAGCTAGATTGTAAGCTCCTTGAGGGCAGTTACCATTTCACACACAGCGGTCCCTCGCCAACCAGGGGGGTTAGGTTTCTGAAAGCCCCTGGGGCAGGAGAAGTCAGGCTTGAGGAACTTAGGACCTTATTGGGGGAAAAAATAGGGTTAGGGGAATGAAGTCACAAATGAACTTAGGAAATCATCATATTTTCACATTGCTATGAAGAAAAATGATGACAGCATGTTCAAAAAATTGAATACCAATTAACAGAAATTAATAACACGTACTTTACAACAAAGTTTCATTTACCATTCACCCCTTTAGAGAGTCACAATTTTAACAATATGCTCGTAAATTCATTTTTGCATGGCTGGAAAAAATATACTTGCTAAGAGTCATTTTTTCTGTATCTGTTTTTCATCCAAATGGTCAATGCATTTTGCTTTTTTTTTTTTTTTTTTTTTTTTGGTTTTTATGACTCCAGGCTACTGGCTTCTGCATCTTGCTCCCACCTGCAGCACACACCCTCCATCTCTCCCTCCCATCAAGCAAAAATGCATTTCTGAACTCCTAATGATCCCCTCCCACTCTCCTCTGTTTTCCTCTTCACTGTGAACACCTCTCCTCCTCTCTGCCATCCATTTTATCTACTTGCCTCTTCCCAACATCTGGGCAGAGTTTTCACCAATTATTCCCCACAGGAATGAGTTAATACTGACTTTGAACTCTCCATGGCTGCTGAAAGAGTGTGCAAAAGTGAAGTTGTTAGTATCAGAATTTGGTTTCTTTTTTGGTTGACTAGCTCATAGTAGGTGCTCAATGAATTCTTGCTGAACTGAGCAATTTCCTAGGCCAAAGTAAAATATGTAGATTTTTTTTCTCCCTCCACTCACTGCTCTAGATGAATATTAAACCTTGCACACAGCATAAATATTGAAATATTTGTAGGCACATTTAATTTTCCCTTTTGACAGGTCATGATGACAAGAGGGAACTAATAGGTGCAATCTATCTGCATTCACGAAGGCAATTTTGAGTTCCACATGACATGCTGTCAATAGACTCAAAAGATATGGCCCTTTAGTGAAGGAATTCTCCATCTTTTCCAGCTCATAGACCACTTGTATAAAGCAAAAGACCTACCAATCAATGATTCCCTTTCTGCATTCTCATGACGCAAAAGGTTATCACCTTGACTAAATGGGAGGGCTAGCACTGTTTTTGATGAGATAACAACATAACAATGTCTTTAAAATTTAATATTAACCAGTTACATTTGCGAAACACTTCACAGTTCACAAAATGCTTTCATGTACATTTTTATTTCATTTATTCATCACAGCAACTCTGTGAGGTGGTCAGAAAAGGCACTGGTATTTCCATTTTGCAGATGAAGAAACTGAGGCTGTCCTAAGGAAGTGGCCAAAAAGCAGCAGCCCCCTAGTTAAATTTGAACCTCACCCCACCCCCAAACATTCTGCTTCCAGCTGAGTTACAAATAAACAAAACAATGCTGTTCTATTGGCCATGCAATTGCAGCCCCCAACCCTTACCTCCAACTTTCCTCCCCCATCCACTCCACAAGTTACTTTACCAGCCTGACGCATGAGTACCTTTGGGTCCCAGACCCAGGTGAAAGGTAATTAATACATGTTCAGTATTACATGCACCAGAAACTGCAGTCTGCACTTCACATGCATGATCTCATTTTATCCTCACAACAACCTGGTGAGGTAGGCTCTATGACTACCTTCTTGCCCATGAGGAGGTTATAAGAGGTTAACTAATTGCCCAGCTCACATGACTTTAACGGGAAGAACCTGGTTTCTTTTCCATTGTTTCCCATAGGTCCACAATTGGTAAGGAGCAAGACTAAAATTTAAGCCTGAGTTGTTTGAGTATATCTTTCTAATATACTCTTCTGAGAAGCAAAGCAAAGGTATGATTGTAATAGATCCCCAGGGGCCTCTCACAGCCCTTATGTCATTTAATGCTCTGCAAAAAAAAAAAAAAAAAAGAAAAAAAATCTCAATGATCACCCTTTTAGAACTGCAGAAACTGGGAATCAAATAGAGCATTAGCTTGGCCAAGGTCACATGCCTAGTGAGTGATAGAGTTGGGTTGGAACTGAGGTTCAGGTCCTGGACAGCAGGGTAGACCCCCCCCCCCACCACCACCAAAGCTCCTCACCAGCACAGAGAAACAGGTGTGCTCCACCTCCAGCTAAGCACCAGCCGGGGTCAGAAGGGTGGAAGTGCCTACTCAGGGCAAAACCTCCAGCAAGCAGCCCTCCTGTGGACCAAAGTTGGATCTTCTGATGCTAACATTATGATTAACCCAAAAAACTCCAACATCCTTTGTGAGGAAGAAGAAATCTACATTTTAAATGAATTCACTGTGGCCCTTTGGCTTTAATTCCAGAGAACTTCCAACCAAGGAAGTGGGGGTCGGGTCTGTTCATTCTTTGCACAGGGGATTTTTAGCCAACTGGTGGAGGTTAAAGACCAAGGAGCACCAAGAGAAAACAAGGTTCAAATTTCACACGTGGTTCCAGTGAGAACTAAAAGTCAAGCTGCAGGACAGAAAGCAGATTAGCAGTTGCCAGGGGAGTGACTGCTTAATGGGTATGGGGTTTGCTTTTGGGGTGATGGAAGTGTCTAGGAACTAGATGGAGGTGATGGATGCACCACACTGTGAATATACTAAATGCCACTGAATCATACACTTTAAAATAGTTAATGGTTAATTTTTGTTATGTGAATTTTTTCATATCAATTTAAAAATAACAGAAAGGGGAAACAAGAGGAAATTTGCATGTGCTCAGCAGAGTCTGCAGCTAGAGGATGCCAGTAAGTGTTTGTGAGCTGAAGCTAGTCCTGGCATTTGCCAAACCTGTGGATACGGAAACTTGCTTAGTACAGGGCATGTTCAGCACCAGCAGCTGTCTGCAAGTGTGTATTTGCTCACTTATACAAGCATTTGTGTTGTGTGCACATGTATATGCAAAGGGCAGAGGGGAGACCCTTCCGAATTATATTTTTACAGCTTGAGTCATCGGTTTTGTAAATCATTACACCTTCCAAATTTACTAGCAGTAATAATAATTATCAGAACAATGACAACATTATTATGATATGGCCATTATTAAATGGTGGTAGGCACTATCTACTGAGAGACTGCTCTGAACCAGACACCACGAGTGTCTCATGTGTATCGTCTCATTCATGCGCACAACAACCCATGAGAAAGGAACTCTCTCCATTTTCCAGATGAGCAAACGGAGGATCACAAAGTAAGTACTTGTCCAAGGTCACACATTATAAATGACAGAGCCAGGATTTTAATCAGACCCATCCGGGTGATGCCTGTGATTTTGAAGTGGGGGTGGGGTGGGGTGGGGCATATTCAATTCTGAATTGTGGAAAACTCTTAAAATATAGAAAAATACTTTTAAAAGCCACATAATTACATTAGCCAAAAATAACTATTATTAAATCCTCTAACATATTTACTTCTAATTGTTTTTATATCTTTTATATAGTAGAAATATTTTCCCACATCTCCACAATTCTCCACATATATTAACTTTGAATAGCTACATAATATTCCCTCACAGGGTTGCCATAACTAGCTCTTACCTTAATGTTGAGCAGGAGGGTGCTTTCCAGCCATTTGCACTTATAAATAATGCTGGGTTGAATAATTTTTTCCATCTATTTTCTCTGAATTTCTGGTTATTTCCTAAAGACTTTAGAGTCTAGACTTAGGACATCATCAGCCCCCTACCTCCCACCACACCCTCCAACCAGGCAAGAGCATCATCTGTGGGGAAGTTTCTAAAAGTAAATGCACCTGGCGCTACCCCAGAGCTAGAATCCCAATCCAGAAGCACAGGGCCTGTGGGAATGACACTGTTTGTTGCCCTGGACTTACCTACTATTCCAGGACTCTGATGCCCTTTCCTGGCCTGGCTGCAGAGAGGAGCGAAAGAAAAGAGTTTTCCCTCCTCACTACACTAACTCTGGGTGGGGAGAGCCTGAAGGCCTTTTGCAATCATCTAGCTTCCACGCTTCTGCTCCAACTTCATGATTTCTGGCATATCCACAGCTGCAAAATTATTAACTTAATATGTATTCTTTAAATCCACTCACTTTTTGTTCCTGGAATCAATTTATTCAAAAAGGAAAATGTACCTTGTTATGGTAAATTAAAAAACACCATCTCTCTTCATGGAGAGAAGAAAAAGTTTTAAATAAAATGAATACAGTAAAAACAAAGCAACATAAATACTGATGCCTGGGCTTCAAAACATCCAGACCAAGGCCTGCTCTCCCTGTGTTAGGGAGATTAGCTAGTGTTACCAAGGTATCAAATACCAACTAGCGCCAAAGTCAGACTCTCTCCTGGATTAAATCACATGAAAAAGAATTGAAACAGGACTTTCTCACCAGGTGATTCAATGTTATTTAACACCCTGCTTAGGTAACAGACCTGCAACCATTTGGTACCAGTCCCCCAGGGGGAAACACTGACCTGGTCCAGCCTTCCCATTTACACATGAATAAAGAGGCCCAGCATTAACTGACAAGCCTTTGTCACACCCAAGCTGTGCAGCAAAGCAGAACGGAGAATCCAGGTCTCCTGGCTCCCAAGCGTTATTTGATCACTCTGAAAACAACATTAGAAAAAAATATATTGGGCAATATAGGGAGAGAAATACACTTTTATTTTGATCTTTGCTTACACAATCTCGATGCATGTTGTGATAGAGGAGATGACCACAACATCCACAGTTAGAAAAAGAGAATGTTACCAAGAAATACACATTTATTTACAACAAAACAAAACATTCAATCAGCAAGAAATTACTGGCCAATAGCCTCCATGCCAGACCATATGCTAAGTGCTGGGCATATATTGGAGAACAAGAGAGATGGCCTCTGGCTCCCCACCCTCCCCCTTATCTCTGGCCACAAGCAGCATCTGTGGACTGAGCGTTCATCTAATCAATTACTCCACAAACATACTGAGCACCTACTAAGCATCGGGCACTGCCTCCTACATGAGCATAAATGGAGAGTAATTTATTGTTTTCCTTGAGAGGGTCAAACTTTCCATAAATGCTTCTTTATGGAGCATTAGTGTTCTCTTCTAGACAGTTACTCTAGTAACTATACCTACTGCTAAGATCCGAATGTAAGAATGCCAGGATTTAAAAATATCACTCAGACCAATTATAGGCAACTGCTTTATAATACCGATGCTGAACTTTTAAGGACACAATTTTAAAAGATTACGGAGTTTAAATACCGGTACAAACAATGGCTAAAATTTATAAGCATCAAATCATATAATTATTAATAATTAGCTAATATTTTTGGATACTTATGATACACTTTGCCACTATGCTAAGCACTTTTGCAGACACTGACTCATTTAATCCTCAGAAGAATCCTGTAATTATGATCTGCAATATACAGGTATAGAAACCGAGGCTTATAGGGGTTAAGTAACTTTTCCAAGATCACACAGCTAATATGTAGTGAAACCTAGATATAAATCCAGAACAGCTGACTGAAAGTTTTAAGCCTTTCAAAATTTCGTCCCAATGGCATAGGTACTGGGGAAAAAGAAATGTATGTTAATTTTTTCCCTTTAATTATACTCACAAAGAGGAGGGGACATTTCAAATCTCCCCTAACTGGTTTAACCACTAGTTTAGCTATTTATTATTAGCTAACAAATGGGTGACAGAAGTGTTTCCCAAACTTTGGAGTACATCAGCAACTGAGCTGGAAGTTAAGACACAGATTGCTGGGTCCCACCCCCAGCATTTCCCCTTCACTAAGTCTGGGGTGGAGTCTTAGAAATTACACTTCACCAGGTGATGCTGATGTTGCTTGTCTGGAGATCACAATTTGAAAGCCATTGGGTTATGGGCTCATGAATTTTAGAATTAGACTAGTCAGAATCTAGAGTTTGCACTTGCTTTATATGACCTTGGGCAAGTCACAGAACCGAGTCCCTCATCTGTAATAGAGGACAATATCACTATTGGATAGGGTCACTGTGAAGATTACATGGATTGAGATTATGTATAATATTTGCCACACACCTGGCATATACTAGGTATTCAGTGAATTAGCTCTATTATTATTGCTAAACGATCCACCAGAGAGAATGCACACTAACTTTTTCACTAAATACCCTACTGGAAATAGCAAAGGAATAGTGATATTTTCATCCCAAATAATCATCTTCCATGCATGAAAATGTCAGAAAATAGTGGACACTGAAAAAGGAAGTTATGTGCCTTGTGGGAAACTCATCAAAGCCAAATGCCCACAGGTTAAAGGCTGCTCTTCCCCAGCTGAGGGTCCGCATCCTGGTACAGAGGAGAGCCCTTGGATGTGTAGGCAAAAATGCAGGTGCTTGACAGGATCTGGGCTTATTTGGAGCTGACTGCAGAATTAATAATTATAAAATAACAATATAATTTCATGGGCTTTGTAAAGCACTTTGCTGTTGAATGGAATAAATGGGAAGTCTTAAATAGTCCATTTTGTCTTCCCTTTGCCTGATTTATAAAGTGCTGTCTATGGGGGAATTTTTTTTCCTTTGGATTGTTGTTGATTTAAAAATAAGCCACAGAGGCAAACCTTGTTGTGAGTGTGTCTTCCAGAAAAAGCAGAATATATTAAGGGCTGGAAATTGGCACTGGGGCTAAATATAGCCATGTGGTAGAGTGGTGGGAGTACTTGGGCACATTTTAAAGCTGTTTAACAGTATCTGAAGCATTTAAAGGTGGATCCTGGTGTGATGGAGCAGGACTTAAATCAGCTGATGAGGGATGCTATTTCTAACGCTCTTTATAAGGTTTTTGGACAAAGAAGAGTGAGGCGTATTTGCGTGACCCAGAGAAGAGGGATCCAGAAGGGATGGAAGATGGCAGAGATACAGTGTGGCTAGTGATTTGCACCTGCTGGGCCTTGGCTGACGAGCTTTCACTTTTGGAGTTTCGGGTTCCCAAAGAAGAGAGAAGAATGGCTCCCCAGAAACCATTCTGGCTTCAGTGGTGGCTCCTCCAAAGCTGCCCCTCATCATTCAGGTCTCAGTGCAAATCCTCCCCCTCCCGACCGCCCCATCTAGAGCAAATACCATGGTTCCCCTCAACCCACCTGCAGCCACCAGGCACAGTTTCCACACCATAAAGCCTCCCCCCTCAAGTCAGACACCTGCATTCCTCTGACAGCGGAAGCCCATGCATGGGACAGGGTAGAAGAGGCTGGAAGTTAGCACCCCGGGAGAAATCCTCTACCACCAAGGGGCATAAGATGGTGGATAAATGTCCAAATGTCCTTCCACCCTGATGGAACAATTGTCAAGTGAGTGCTTCAGAGTTTCTCAGAGGGTCCCAGCAGTGATGACCCAATCACTAGGTCTCCCCATAGTCGCTTCCCTCCCTCTCTTCCCTTCTCTCTCATCATACTTGCTGGAATCCTCTCCCAAATCAACTACTTACCCCTAAATCCTTTTCTCAGCGTCTGCTTTTGGGAGAGACCTAAGACATTATTATCCAAGGCCCCACTCCACCCCTCCAGTCCTTCTCTGTCACACCATCCTGCTTTATTTCCTTTCTGATACTCTCTGAACTTATCTGTTTACTCTTCTTCCTTCTCCACAAGGGCACGACCTCGCGTTGCACTATCCCCACCACCTAGTACTGTGTCTAGTCAGTTCTCATCAAATCTTTATTGACTTAATGGATAAAGGTATACCAATTGGAAATGGCTTCCTCCCAGGACCATTTATACAAACAGAAAAATCTCATCTCTTGTTATCTATCCCCTCTCTATTTCCCAAAATTTAATCCTACTCTAACACATACTTCTGAACAGGTAGACAGGTTTAATGGAAAGAGTATTGGAATTCCCAAAGTTGTGTGTCTTCAGGAAGACTGACTTCCTTGAGCATCCTGAAGCCATCTCAAAATTAGGAGTAGTATTGCTTGCTTAATAGGTTTACAGCGAAGGCTATGAGTTTAGAGATGTCAAGTGCCTCGTACACAGTAGGCATTTAATAAATGTGAGTTCCCTTCTTATTAAAAAGTCTTTTTCTCTTACCTTCTCAAACTCAATAGTATGTACTATACTTTACAGGGAGACAGGAGTCTTAGAGTACCACACCCCCTTGCTAATTACTGCTATCTCCCTTTATACACACACATATGCAACACACACACAAAGGGGCAGGAGACTTGTCTAATTTGACAGGTCAGAATCCAGCACACTAATGGGGAGGTGCTAAAGAGTTGGCAGAGTCACTGCAATACAAAACCAGCACCCATATTCTGTACTGACTTCTACTTCCTGCTTCTCCACATAGTCAGCACTTGTAAGCAGGTCTTGACCCTTCCATAGAAGCCATTCAGCCATTTCATAGATACAGAAAGTGACCTCACAGCTACTAGGGCGCAGAGCCTGCGTGGCTCCTGGGCCCTGGGATCTTCCTCCAGCCACACTACCTTCATCAGGCAACTACTGAAAATCAGAGACAGCTGTGGCTGTGATGGAGCAATATATACCCAAGTAACAAATGGCCCTTGTCTTACTTTTATTTAATGATAATCAATGCAATGCCCCAGGCATTGTCCTAGGTAAACCCTTTGAAAAATGTGTTATTAGCCCACTTTACAGTTGAGAAAACTGAGAGTCAGAGAAGTTAAGCTATTTGCTCTCCATCACAGAGCGAATTAGCAGTGGAATCATCAAATCTAGGTTTGTCTGTCTCCAGAGACTAAACTATCTGTAGATAACCCTGTATTTTCTGGATCTGCTTCTTATAGTTTTCCTCTCATCACCCTTGTTGTCTCTTGTTGTTTTCCAGGTGCTTTCCTGTAGCAGCCCCTCTCCCTCCGAGTTTTAATTTTCACCAATAACTGGAAAGAAGTGCATCCCCCTCCCCCCTCCCTCCCTCCCTCCCCCCTTCCTTTCTCTCTCTCTCTCTCTCTCTCTCTCTCTCTCTCTCTCTCTCTCTCTCTCTCATTCAACTCTGCATCTCTCCCATGCCTAATACTTAGCCAGGCACAGTTCTAAGTTCAGGGAAGATTTTTTTCGATTGAACTTATCAAAGCCCCAGAGAAGGGTTGGTAGATGTGTAAGCCCCCTCGGTACCCTAGCAGGCTACTCCATTGATGGTCCTATTTCAGTTCTGTCAACTTAAAAAGACATTCAAACCACTGAAAATTACTAAACAACAAATGTTCCCCTTCAAGTGGGATTTCCATGTCAGTGGAGGCCAATGTTCCCAGGACCTCAACTTCTCAGGGTAGCCCAGCAAACATACACACTGACTCAGTCATGAAACTACAGACCTCCATTGACTCAGCCTTCCTGCTAGGGGACAAGGTTCTGGTGACCAGGCCGGATTAGGAGGAAACTGGTTGTGGCCACCATGACAGCTCAGGACCCCTCCTGGCCACCCCAGGGAACACAGCTTTCCCAGCTCTAACAGCAACTGAGCAGTTGGTAAAGTCCAACAGCAATCACAAGAGGTATCCATATTCACCAAAACCCTGCCACACAAGTGTAGACAACAGGATGAGAGAGGTCAGACCTCAGGAATAGCAGAGATGGCTGTCTCCCTCAGGATGGCCAAGCTGGGTGGCAGGCCCTCTGCTGTCTGTCCACCCAGGACCCAGGACAGCTTTAGTCCAAAGGTCCTGGCAAGGACCTATGGGTCCTGGATTCCGAGTGACCTCCCTGATCCTGCAACCCTCAACCATCATTCAACATGCACTGAGGTGGCTGAGAGAGGACTATGGAGCAAGATTATCTGGGCTCAAATCCTGGCTTCACTACTTACTACCCATGTGACCTTGGACAAGTCACCTAACCTTTTTATGCCTCAATTTCCTTAATGTAAGGTAGGAATCATAACAGTCCATACCTCCTAGGGTTGTAGGAAAATAAAATGGATTAATATTTATAAAGTGCTTACAACAGTGCTGGTGCATAATAAGCACTTTATGAGTGTTTATCAAATAAATAAATACACATCACATCTCACAGTGACTTCCCAGTACCAACTGCTTGGAAAATAACCTATTTATTATGTATTCATGCATCTATTTATCCATTTAGTCTTCTCCTGGTGGTCTTTTAACATTCTGCCCAGTCACAGGACTTATAACTCTGGATTTTCATGGTCCATTCCATGAACATCCTCTACACCACAGCCAGGACCTGTGCTAGCACACTAAGGACACAACTCTAAACAATACTTGGTCCAGAAAGGAAAGAAGGCACAGGTAAGGGTCACCACATAACAAAGACAAAGGCAGAGTGTTAGAGGCACCAGCGGTGGGTACTTCAGTGATGTGTGACTTAAACTGGGTCTTAGTTATGTCATAACAACTAAGAGCCATCCAATCAGTCTACAGCAAATAAAAAGTATCTCTACATGTCCACAAGGGCAAGTTCATTCTCAAAGGGCTATAGCTGAAAAATAGAAATGAGAGGCAGAAAAAGAAGCCAGAGTAAAAGCACAGGTCCCATACCCCTTGTGTTCCAAATCTGCTCCTTTTTCATGTAGGGGTCCCAAACCCCCTGGCATTTGTCCCTGGTTCCAAGGCTGACGTGGGCTCACGCTCCAGGCTGCCCACGACTCCTCGGGCAGCCCCCAGGTTCCTGAATGACTGGCCAAGGGCTTCAGGGCATATCAAGGCAGGTGTCAGCTGCCTTGGAATCCACAGCCTTCCAGGCAAGAAGCTAGATCCCTCTGACTTTTTTCCCCACCTCACTGAAACTCTCCATCCTGACAGTGATTTCAACTCCTCCTACCAATTGGCCGGTAGGCATCAGAAGCAAGACACACAATGTTCCCAGGAGACCTCTGTGGGCAGCCCCTAACAGCTGTCTCAGCTGGAGAGGGCTTTTTCTTTCTAATTTGGAGATGATTCTAACTCATGAAGACTGTTTATTAAGAATGTTGGTTCAGCATATCAACAAAATGCAATATGTAACTTGTCTGGATCCTAGTTTAGAGAAAAAAAAACCACCACCACCAAAACAAAACTAAAAAAAATCCATCATGAAGACATTTTTGGACAATTAGGGAACCTGCATATGGACTAGAAATTAGAGGATATTCATGAATTATTATTATTTATGAGTGTAAATATCACATAAAGGTTATGTAGAAGAATGTCCTTATTTTTATATGAGGCATATTAAAGTATGTATGGAAAAAGTATCATGATGTCTGCAAAAAATGGAGAATACACACACACACATGCGCACATACCTAGATAAAGCATATATGGTAAGTATTTTAAGAAAAAGAATGAGTAATTCCTTGTGGCTCTGCATAAAGCTTATTCATGCACCCCATACAAAGAACTGGGGAACAAAAAAGATACAGAAACACAAGATGCAAATAATTTATCTCCCTATTTCAAAATTTAACATGGCTTTGCCTCAAAGGGAAAAATTCCCTTGGCCCTGCCCTGCACTATACTCGTGGCCCCTCTCCTTCCCCACCTTCCCCCCCAACACACTAGAAGATACTTCCTTTAAGCTCAAGGCCCTAAGAGATATCCCAGAATAGCTGGCCTAGAATAGTAAAGAGAATTTAGGATTCAGCACTGGAAGACTTGGACTTAACGTCCTGTAGCTGGAAACCTTGAGAAGCCACTGAACTCATCTGAGCCTGACTTTCCTCACCATCAAGCAGGAGTTAATAATCCATAACTCCCCATTCCACAGGGTTAGTCCAAGGACCAGAAGAAGGAATGGATGTAAAGATGCCTTCTGGAGGTCTGCTGTTACTGCCTGTGTTAACAAGAGATCCCCAGAATCGAACGCACGGAGGGTTAGTCATCCTCTGTCTAAATATCTTCTGCATCAATCTTCTGGGATTGGGTCTCAAAGAATTTATTGTTTTGAGCTGCTCACTACTGGAAACAGATGTAACTCCTTTAGCTCTACATGCTTTGGCTAAAGCAATAAAAACACAACTTGCTTTTCAATTACTTGTTTTAAACAGGCATTCCCAAAGCTATCTTATATATATGGATCTGAAACACACGGCCGAGACAGAAGGGCTTAGGAGAGAGAGAGAACCCAACCAAGCAGCCCTGGGTCATAGGAAAAAAATGCCAAAACCTTGGCTTTGTGCCTCCTTAGCTCCCTGCATCTAAAACTTGTGCAGAAAACCTCATTCATTCAGAATCCATTAATTCAATAATTTGGACATGGCCTCAGATGACTTTGCCACTGTTCTATCTGGGAAAAGCAGCCTGGCTTAGAGAGGGAGGCAAGGTGGTGCATGAGCAAGTGTATTAACTGGGTGGCCACAGGGACCTGGGTTCACGCCTGACACCACTCTTTGGTAACCTTGGACACGGCACCTTCCTTCCCTGAGCCTCAATTTTCAGCTCTGTAAAATGAGTGTTGGATTAAAGGCGGTTCCTGTCTCATCCAATTCTAAGATTCTATGATTAGTCACTTCTTTGGGAGGCCCTCCCAACCTCCAAAGAATGTTTGCTGTGGGATTAAAGCATGCTTAATCAACCAAAGGGAACAAATTGTTTTAGAGTATTTTTGAAGCACTCATTTCTATGCCCCAGTGAAATACAAAGTGCTTTAGTGTTCACTCAGGTTAATTCCCAGGAATTTTTATCTGTTTGCATGTGGTTTGGGGTATCTAAGTACATATCTGAAAGGAATACATAATATCATTATAGACAACAATTTGGGGTACCATTATGTGCTGGAATCTGTGCTTTCTGTAGTTCACCTCCTTCAAAGACCATGGCAATGGTGTGATATAAGTTTAGCATCTCCAAATTCCTATGGGAGAACTGCCATTCAGAGAGGTTAAGTAACTTGTAGAAGGTGACGCAGTGAGTGGAGGGAACTAGGATCAACTCTATTCCCTGTGATTTCTCACTACCTCACAATCTTTGTTAAAATGGATGTTCATCAGTTCTGATGGGTCTCTTCCATCCTTTCTCAGGTCATCTAAGCAAGTGGTATTTGCTGCTGAATACTCTTTAGACAAATTTTTTTTTAAAGGTATTGGATATTTGTACTAAGGGACATTAGGGGATAAACATGTAGAAGCACCCTGACATCATTTTGGCCTTGCAGAACCATCTGGTTCCTTTACTGATGGCTTCCTGAAGAAAGATGGCAGCTATGGAGTTTCCAATCAGTTCTTCCTTCTTTCAGTTATTCAACAAAAACCTGTGGAGCCTCTACTGGAATTGTCCTTTAGAAAGCAGAGGAGATTGAACTGCGAAAGAAAATTCCTAGGGAGGCATTTATGCACTCACTGTTAGGAACTCAGGAGAAGAAAATGAGGAAAGTTCTATGACAACACAAAAATACTAATAAAGAAACTAAAATTGTAACTAAGGGCTACCAAGTATCTGCATGCTAAGCACTAAGCACTATGCTAGCTACTTTCAGATGATGCCAACACTGATAACATATCAGGAACTGTATGTACTAGGTTCTTCATGTATATTATTTCCCCCATCCTTCTAACAACTCCCTGAGGTAGGTTTGTGATAAACCCCATTAAACAGATCACAAAACTGAGGCTAAAAAAGGTTAAATAGTTTGTCTTAAGCCTATAAAGTCAATAAAAGGGACCAGGGGAATTCCAACCCAGGTCTGCCTGATACTGTCACAAGTCTCTGCCCACCCCCCAACCATCCTGCCACAATAGTCATTATCACCCCATTGTAAAGATGAGAAAACTAAAGCTCAGTGAAGCTCAGCATCTAAAAAAAATTAATTATGCCTTCCTTCTCTGGGTTCCCAGAGACCCACTGGGAGACTTACTCTAGTGGGCTTGGAAGGGGCAACTCTCCCTGCATCTCTCCTCTGCAGAATATAGCTCCGTAAGTGAAGGTACAGGGTTCTTATTTCTGAATTCCCAGCACAGGGTCAGAAAAATGTCTGTGGAATTGTATTAGTTTCAGAGATACTCTTTTAGAACTTCCAGAGTGTTCTTTCCTCACACTCTAGTTCACAAGCCATTGCCCATCTTCTCAGAGATGACCCATTCACTCACTTGCTCATTTCCCTTCCAGGAGAGTATCAGGTCTTCTACATTCACTTTGGAAAATGAGGAAATGACTACATATTCAAGCAGGCTGAAGGCAAAAGCCTGCAAATGGGGAGTGCTATTTGAAGCCAGCCTGTTGCTAGCTATAAATATTCACAGACAATGACAGAAGGAATATCCAGGAGCCTGTTAGGGTCGCAGTATTCTGGGGTTGCAATTATCCTGCCCATTACCTTTCCAGCTGCAGCTTCAAGACTTTCTGTTGCTGAGAGTAAATTCAAGTGTTGGCTAATCTGGCCACTAACTCAGGTGATATCAGACCTAGAGGACCCCATGACTGATTAACCTCACGGTTAAGTTCATAGTAACGACATAACAAATCTAAGCAGAGTTACTCCTTGTTGAGGAGATGGTTTCACATCAGAAGATGGCTAAAAGATAAAAGAAGATGGTTCCACATTCTTAGACTATGATGCCACTTAAAAACTTTTAAGTTTCAATTAAGTCAATGGTCAGCCATAAATCAGATTTTTTTTTTTTTTTCTGAGTCAGATTATTTAGGGTCCAGAAGTCTCATGTTACATTACATTGCATAGTCTGGAAGTCTCATGTTATTTTAAATGTTTTCATAAGGAAACTAATTTTTTGAGCATCTATTATGTTCTGGAAACTGGACCAAGCATATTATTAAGTTACCGCAACAATGATTATGATGCTGAAGTTGGTTTAACTGATAAATCCAACTTTCGTGGCTAGTCTCTGGCAGGGGCAAGATTTGAACCCAGATTTTCTAACTTAAAATATGCCAGCTTTTTCTACTACATTATAGCTGCTTCTCACAGTGTTAAAATGTAAAAATAGAATATAATAGATTCCATTTGCTTAAAACTTTAAGCAAATGGAATCTATTAGTTTTGTTAAAATGAATATCTATGTAAAGCATAATACAAAAGCAGAAGTGTCTCATGTTCTGGAGTAGTCAAATGAGCTTTAAAAACTCTTAATGACCCTTCAACATGGGCTCAATGAGTCCTACTGACTCTTCTATAATGTACATGACAAAACCATCAACTTTGTAATAATTCCTTCTTGGTAAAATTCCTAGGAGTGGAATGGCTGGGTCCTATGGTAGGTGTATATTTAACTTTTTAGAAGCTGCCAAACCATTTTCTAAAGTAGTAGTACCATTTTGTATTCCTGTTGCTCCACATTCTCTCCAGTACTTGGCATGATCAGTCTTCCTGATTTTAGGCATTTTAGTAGGTAAGAAATGGTATCTCATTGTGGTTTTAATTTTCATTTCCCTAATGACTAATGATGTTGAATATCCTTCAATGTGCTTATTTTAAAAAAAAAAAAAAACACTTTAGCTATCGTGAAATTCTGACAAAATAGCATTATTTTTTACAATTTATTGAACTGTTGTCCTACTTGTGCTAGATACTATGATAAGAGTTTTACATACATCACGTGATTTCATCCTAACAACCTAATGAGATGGTATTAAGATCCAGTTTTATAGATGGGGAAACTGAGTCTCAGAGAAGGTAGAAAATTTGCCCAATGTCACACAGTAAGTGGCAGAGCCAGGGTTCCATTCCAAACCTGTGCTCTAAACCCTAAAGAGCTGTGCCTGCTGCTAACACTGCTCTTGTGAGAGATTTGCATCTTACATGTCAGGCACAGTCAGGACTTTGGAACATAAGCAGTCAATGGCAAAAGAAACAGACAGTACAGACAAACGTAACATTTACACTTGCTTGCCATTCACACAAACATTCCCTATTTGCTAAGAACATAGGACACTTTAGCCAAGGTACACTGTGGCTGAGGCCTGATCAATATATCAATACTGTATAACATTAAAGGCAAAACAGATATCTGGAAAGTAGTTAATTGAGATCCTCAAATCTAAGGACTGGCATAAGAACATCAATATATCCACATTTATGTTGTGCTGAAGAAATCACTTAAAAATAACTTTACTTTTGCTCTTTAAAACGCAGGTGCATTTCAAGTTGCTGACTCTTACATAAGGGTTGGAAATGTATCCAGAGTTTTCTTCAGCCCAGAGACTAAGTTCTAGCATCAGGAGCAAGGCAGTGTGGTACAAGGCAAAGCTGAGCAGCTCTGAGCAGGCCAACCAGCCTTCTGGACTTCAGTTTCTTTCTCTTGGCCATCAGAGGCTCATCTGGGAGTGCTCCCTATTAACCCTTCCATTGCTGGGATGCTGGCTTTGTGTATTTAACAATTTGCAGAAAACACCAAACACAAAAGCGGTACTAATACCGACCGCATGATAAGTAGAAGAAATTTCAACCTTCCATTTTGGCTTTAAAACCTTGTCTTTGAGCGGTGATGTTTATGTTCCATGTCTACAGAATTACATGGCCCTTTGAAGAAGAGTATTCAAGTCTTCTGCAATCCTGGAAGATGTTCTTGACTCTCTTGATGGTAACAATGTGACATGATCTGTAGTTTACTTCCACCATCAGAGCAAAGTCCAAGCTCCGTAGTGGTCTTCCTTCTTCCTGAGGTCACCTCATCCTACACTGTGCCCCCCATGGATGGGTTTCTCCAGAGCCTGCATGCCTTTTCTCATGCTCTTTCCTCTGCCTGGAGGGTCCTTCCACATTTTTGAAGATCTCCTGAACTCTCAGGGCTTATTAAGAAGAGAGTCTCTCCTCTGAAGCCTTCTGCTGGCCCCAGGCAGATCAGGTCACCCCTTGAAGGCACTGGGGTTTTGACATCCAGGAAGACCCTCGATACATGGTATATTTCACATGGTGTTTGCAGCAGCCCTGGGCTTGTCTGCCTCCTTCCACTAGACCCACACTATCAACAGAAATATAATATAAAAAAAATTATGTGTAATAAATAATATACACATAATAAATAATATAAATAATACAATAAAACAAAATTTTGTTTGAACACATTTCAAGGGCTCAATAGCCACATGTGACTAATGGCTACCGTACTAGAGAACGCAGATATGGGATATTTTAATTGCTGCAGAAAGTTTTACTGAAAAGCTCTCGTCTAGAATATCTCTTTGGGGAAGTGTTCTCAATTTGCTTCTTTAAGGTGCAATTGGTTTCCCTAAACAGTGCAAACATACAGGGCCTGCAGGAACACTGATACTACTGGTAACAAGATCTGACTTCTATCTGATGAGCTTTTCCGACAACTCTATGGCTTAGAAGCTGGCTCTGAAGGCCAATTCTGGCCCTTATGAACTTCGACAATCTATTCTCTCATGGTATCTCTGTACCATTCCATCACCCAACAAAAACATCCTGAGTCAACTGAAATAACTCATTTCCGATCTTTCTGCATATTTGAATATGCTGTTCTCTCCACTCAGAATGTCCTCTCTTGTCACCATGGCTGACTGGTCACCCTTCAATAAGCAGTTTGAGCTCTAGCTGCTCTGTGAGACCCTTTATGCAGTGCTGGCTGACCCTCTTGTATGTTCCCCTGTACATGCATAGCTCCTCTCCAACCACTTCTCTACACATTTGTTTCTTCCAACAGACTGTAATCTCCTTGAGGTAGAGGTTGCCTTTCCCTGACTTTGCCTACCACAGTGCCTGGCAAATTGGACACCCTTGACAAATATTAGTTGAAAGACTGAATGACTGAACTCCCAAATTCCCAAAGAGATGTTCAATCTTATGTTTAGCATTGGTAGCATCACTTGAATAAACGTATGGCCGCCAGGTCCCACCTCTGAAGGAAGCCAAACTCACTGGATTGTTCACATTCTAGGCCATATTTGTAACAGTCTTAGCTTATAAATGTTTGAAGCATAAGACAGAAGAAGCCCTTGACAGCAGCTGAGCCATTCCCCTGACTCCAAGACAAACTCACATCTAAAGTAGTCAAGGAGATAAAAAGCTCCCTGACTTTTAAAAAGTACGTAGGAAAGAATCCAAAACCACCCCCGGCAAGCCATGGCAAAGTTGAATTAAAAACTGAGGGCACCTCCCCCTGTGCTGAGTCAGTGGCCTTCGTCTGCTCTGTGACTCACCCCACTGCTTATAAACCACCTGAGCAGGTGGGAACTAGGAAGCTGAGCTGCTCCCGGCAAGGATGAGGGCCTTCCATGTTCTCAGTGGAACCCACAGCAACCGCAGCACAGAGACGGGTATTATCCCTCCCAACTCATTAGAAGGCAACTGGGTCTAGCCCTCGTTCTTCCCCATGAGCCAGGAGTGGGGAGTGGGCATGATGGTGAAATTAGATTGGCAGAAAGAAACTCGCATTCCTGACAACACCATGTGTTACAGACTTCTCCATGGGTTCGAATCCCCCAGTTACTAACTATGAGTCAAGTTGCTTAACATGTCCCAGACTCATTTCCTCAGCTATAGAAAGTAACACCACCCACCTTTTGGGCTGGTTGTGAGGAGGTGAAGAGACAAGAAAAGGTCCTTACAAGGAAAAGGAGTTCAAAACATGTTAGACACAATCCGTCTCTCCACCCCTTGTCCTGAGAGCCCATGAACTGGCTTCATGGGCTAAGGCAAGGCCCTTCCCTTCCCTTCTCTGGGCCTCAGTTTCCCCACCTGCCTAGTGCAAGGTGACCCACATTATCCCTCAGTTCCCTTCCAGATTCCAGGAATGGCAGTTTTGAGTGTGAGACTTCCTATGTGAGATATATATATAGCGTGTGTGTGTGTGTGTGTGTGTGTGTGTGTGTGTGTAAGAGAGAGAATGAGAACCCTTTTCTTCAGGGTCTCCTTAATGGAATAAGACATTTAAATATTTTGATTCCAACCCACTGTGTTCTCTTTGTTCTACATACATTTTAGAAGCTTATCTTTGTCTTTTAGCTCTTTCAACAATGCAAATCCTTCCTACAATACAAGGTAAAGGTTTTCACTCCTGATGAATTAACATACAAAAAAAAAGTTAAATCCTTATTCGTTGCATTTAAATTCTTTGACATTTCTGACAAAGTACGTTGGAAAGGATTGGAAAAGAACAGGACTCCATTTACCTGAGTGACCAACATGTCTGCAAGAGAACCCGGGCTTGCAGCCTCTCAAGGAGGACAGCCACAGGCTGCACGCGGGGCGGCTCGGCTTTGACCACATCTCTAAGACAGGAACGGTACACACAACCTTGTATATCCATTAATCCACTGAAGTCAGAGTTTCCCAAAGACATTTTGAAGGTATCCTACTCTTCTGAGATGCTCTGCAAACATTTTTTAAAATACTCATGTTGAAAGCTTGGAAACTCGTACATGCTATTTATCTCAAATTTTCACACTGGCATGATAGAGGCTCTGAGGATTCCTGGAGAGAAATAATATGTTTAACCTAATTTGGCACTTCTCAAACTTATTTGGACACAAACCAATTTTTTGTGGGGTTCTCCTCCACTGTGGGAAAAAAAAAACCTATTACCCCCGTCTCATACACACACAACATACACATTCACACAATATGGAAAAAATGCTTGAAACTCAGTCCCAGGAACCACTATGGGTCAGAGGTAAAAGTACGCATGCCAGAGTCAGATAAACCCAGATTCAATTCTAATTCCACCAGCAGTGGAGCCTTCCAGATGTTACCTAACCTTCCAGAGCCTCAGCTTTGTTGTAAATAAAAACAGAAATGATAACGCTGACTTCTACATGGCTTGTGTGTGCATTAAATGAGGCACAGGAAAGCATCTGGCACATGGTAGATAATTTTAAAATGTGACTATCCCTCTTCTCTCCTCTTTGCAAAATCACAAATGGAGATATTTGAAAACATGCAGGTCAATTTTTTTTAAATGCTCATAAAACTTTAAATCAAATTATTTCACATAAGAAGCCATCTTGGAATGTCATTCCATTACCTAGCCTGCAAGTTTTCATAAATTAAGTCATCCAGGAAAAAAAAAAAAAAACGGTAGGGCTGCATTAATATATATGTGACGGGAAACCTAGCATTTCAAACAGCTATCTAAAATTTAATATCGAGGAATTTGCCCGTGTCAAAGATTACTTTATTTAATGGAATGTGATATCACTTGATACAGCCATAAAGTACATTCCTATCAAAATACACCTGTTATTAACATTACTAACAATTGCTTTATCCCAGTGAATTTTATTGAAACCATAATGATGGGCACTTTTGAAATAAGTGTCCCCAGCTAATTTTCAGAGGCCTATCTTCCACAGAGAATTCATACAATATTTCCACCAGGGTTTTCACACAAGGTAGAATGAGGAGCTTAAAATGCTGGAGAGAGTCATCTCGAGGTCACCAATAATTAAATATGAGCTAAAAGAACAGAATAAGGAAAATGTGTAATCTTCCCTGGCTCTGAAATTAAAACAGATATTAGTGAGACGGTGCCTCTGCAGGGAGACTTGATCTCAATCTACAGTAGACTCCTTTCAAGCCTGGATGTCTATTTCAAAATAACCATTAAAAGTCTATGATGGACTTTAATTATGAGAGGCGGAAGATAACAGCCCAGTTCATTCCCTCCCATTGTTCGGGGTGTTTAAGAGCTGCCAATCATTGCCCCCTTCAAAGAGGCCCAAGGTGCAGATACCACTTTAAAGAGGATGGCTGGATGTGAGGGAGGGGCCCTTACCCTACAGTGGTACTGACAGACTTGGTGTTAAAATACCTCGGGGAGCCTGCAAAGTGCTCTGAGTGGACCTCTTGCTAAAAGCTGCAACAGTTTTTCCCTCACCTATGTGCAGTGGTTGAACCCTGCTTCTCATTCCTCAGCCTTCTGAGGTCCCTTGCCCCAGCCCCATTTAGCTCCACACTGTTTGGGGATGATTTGATATAGCGCCCCATAAGCTAACTGGAGGTACCTATATGCACACACATGAGGTAAAGGACAGTGTAGGAGTCAGAAAGAGCCATGTTTGAATTCTGGCTCCATCCCTTCTTGCTGTGTGGTCTTAGGCAAGTCACTTAAACTCTCTGAGCCTCCATTTTCCATCTGTAAAACAGACAATAATACCTGCCACCTAAATATAATATGAGGCCCCTGGTTCATAATAGGCACTCAGTAACATCAGTACCCCATAGGAAAGCAGGAGCCCTGCAGTCAATGCTCATCTGCCTCCATTGTTTTCCATATAACAACTCCCTTCCTCCACCCCAAGAGAGAAACTCGCCGGAGAGGCCAGCTGAGAAAGAAAAATGTTAAATAATTCATAAGCACTAACATCAAGTCTGATGTAGGTATAAAAATAGTTACAAAACACCACACTCTTCTTGTTTTCATTACAGCAACCTTGGCTTCCTGGTAGGAATGGGAGGGGGTGGGGGAGAGGAACAAGGGCCTGGCTTGAGGCTGGGCCTGGGTCTGGGGTGGGGAATGGGGCACAGGAGCCTTGCCAGAATTCTATTTTGGCTCTTCTCATGACTCATCTTTGTACAAAGGCAAGGCAGGCATTTGCTTCTCACCTCTGTATTTTAAACCAGCCTTGCAATTGGCTGGCTTATTTTAAATTGACACTATGCTCAGATGGGCCATGGGAGCAGAGGAAATTCTCTCCTTCTTGCCTTCTGAAGGGGCCAACTGGGGAGCTCTCCAAGGATGCTGGGCCCGACAGGCTCAAAGGAGAAGGCTGGTGGCCTGCCCATGCCATTGGTCTACGTCACGCAGAAGGACTGTGCTGCCCTGAAAGCACAAATTTTGGGAAGAGAACAGGAAGAATCCAATTGGAGACCTATTTACTCAGCACCTACTACATGCCAGATACTCTGCCAGGTACTTCACTTTTATGACTTCCTTTATCCCTCGAAACAAACCCCAAACTTGCTCAGGGGAGTTAAGGGACTTCCCTTAAGTTTCCAGCAACAAGTCAGGCTTCAGACTAAAGGTGGTCTGACTCCTAAGCCCGTCCTCTTCCCACCCCCCAACCCCCACCCCCACGTTCCGTAAGAGCAGAGCATGTGGTAGGAAAAGGTCCTCATGAAATATTCAGCCACATTTGTAGCTCCTGTCTCGTCCAAGCCATAGCTGAATGCTTACTCAGTGCATTTTTCCTTCTTGCAAGGGAGCTGCATGGAAACGCATTTCCAATCCATACTTAAGACAGAGAAAGAGGCCTGCTCCTGGCCTGCTCCTGGTGTTGGTGCAGGTCCATGCACACACCTACGCAGTAGGCACAGGGAGGGTCAAATGTAAGGCCACAATCAAACCCACTCCTTCCAGGAGCTGAGGATCTCGGGGGAGACTCTTTGGCAGGGAGAGAAGTGGAATGACCAGCAAGTGAGAGAAAGCCTGGGTGGGGAGAAGGCAAAATGGTGATAATATTCTTGTCCTTTTGGAAAACATGTTCTCATCTCTCAAGTCTGACCTCAAATGCTTCTTTCTTTTGAAGCCTTCCCTGCCTCCCCTCGTCAACTCCAGTAAGAGAAGTTCTTTTACAAATGTGTCTACTGTGTGACAGGCTCTGTGCTAAAAGCTTGAGTAATGTTAGCACATTTCATCCTGAAAGCAGGTATTGTTATCCCCATATTAAAGAAGACAGAACTAAGACTAAAGAGGTTAAGTCACCTGCAGAAGGTCATACAGCTACAACAATGGTCCCAACAGGGAATGACTCTGTCCCTTCTTTCCAGGGACATTTGGCAAAGTCTGGAAACATTTTTGGTTGTCACGACTTAGGCAGGGAGAGGCACTGGCGTCTAGTGGATTGAGGCTCGGGATGCTACTAAACATCCTACAATGTACAGGACTGCGTCCCACAATCAAGAATTATCTAGTCCAAATGTCAGTGATACAAGTGTAAGAAACCCTGAGCTAGGATTTAAACTGAGCTCAGTGTTACTCTTAAAACTCATTATTTTTTTTTTTAGCAATCTCAACTATCTCATAAGTACCTAGAGGTCTGAAGGGAATCTCCTCTTCCATCCTGCATGGCAGCTGGTCCAGGGTCCAGCTCACTCAGCAAGTTTTTGTTGACTGATTAATCAGTACCCTCTAATAAGGGTGCTGAAGATCAAGATGAGGAAACCCAGCAAAGGGATCCAGCCATTATGTAACTGAATCTTTAGGGAGGACATTGGGTCCAATTTTCTACCCACTGCAGGAAATTTCTCCTCAATACCTAACAGTCCCTGCTTGTACTCTTCCCATGATGGGGAGCTCACTCCCTCCCTAGGCAGTCCAATGTTTGGTGGTATGTTCTTCCTGAAGCTGAACATAAGCTCACCTCGGCTTCTTGAGCCCTTGGGGAAGGACTTCTGGTTAGCTCCTCAGAGGCAAGCCCTAAAGTCCTCATGATGTTCTCCTGAGTCCTGGGGTGGTGTGGTAGAAGAACACAGACTTGTAGCTAGACTGATCCAGAATTAAATGCTGGCTTCATCACTTGTCCACTCAGTGATGGAGCATAACAAGTCCTGCCTGGCTGGGCTGCTATGTTCAGCACACAGTAGAGGCTCAAATGGTCTAACTATCCTAGCTGGCAGGGTTATGGACCTGGCTCCCACCACACTGGCAGGAGCTCTGTGACTTCCCCACATTACACTCCTTTTGGCCTCTGCCTACCTGTCTCTGAAGTCCACTTCTGAACAAGAAAATTTAATTTCATGATTATCAAGGGGATGGGAAACTGAGATGGTGACAGCAACAAATCAAGAGATGACAACCAGAAGAGTTACCATGGCAACATTTTAACTTGAAAAGTTAAATTATATGTGTGCATACCATACAGCTGAATGTGGGGTCTTAGAAACATGCTCTGATGCCTGGAGACCAATCATCCAAACTCTGGTCTAAAATGAATTTCCCACATTACTCCCCACCATCAGGGAAAGGTTATGAAAGGAATTTCTCCTTCTAGGAACCCAAACTAATTCTTGATACAAGGCTTCATTCATCAGTGCAGGCAGGTGTTGAGGGAGGCTAAACATGTCTTTAGAAAAGTTTTGGCTGAAAATCCAGAGACATCCAAAGATGGTGCATACCTTGCACCTGCCACAAAGTAGACCTGGAAAGTTCCCCACCTTTCCGTTGCCATGAACTAGCCATAAACAGCTCCTGGGGAGGAACATTTGCTTTATAGTCAGGTGGATTAGTGTAAGAACCCCAGCTCCCCAACTCTGGTAATGTTGGGCAAGATGTCCAACCTTTCCTAGTCCTCTTTGTACCTCTGGAAAATGGGAATAACAAGACCTAATCTCACTCAGCTTGTTGTGGGGACTAAATGAGATAATGTATGCCAAATGCCTCACACAATTCAATCACGGTTTGAGAGCCCCCTACTGCCAACCACTGCTCTAGGCACATTAGTCAATAAGCATAGTAAATAAGTAAATTATATAGTGTGTTCTACACTTCACCCAAACCCCCCATCAGTTTATTCTCAAGACAGCAGCCAGAGTGATCTTATTAAAATAATAAAACACAGTACTTAGCAACATGGAAAGAAGAAAATGTACAATAGGGTAAGGAGGTCAGGAATGCCAGGGGTAAGGGGGTGGGTGGACAACTTCAATAGGATTGTCAGGGTAGCGACATTGGAGCAAACACTAGAGATGGGCAGTTCTAGGCAGAGGGAGCAGGAGTGTGCCTGGCATGCTCCAGGAAAGCACCGAGGCTGGTGTGGCTGGAGTGGAGTGGGAGACGGATGATGGGCAGGAGGTGAAGTCCAAGACGTAAAGGGGAGACCCAGGGGTGGAGAAGGGCCCTGAAGGCCACGCCAGGACTTCAGCCTCTATGTTGGGGCAAATGGGGAACCATTTTGAGCAGAGGACTCTTAGACCTGATTTGTGTCTTAACAGGAATATTCTGCTTCAGTTGTGAGAATAAACTGAAGGGGGTAAGGGCAGAAGCGGAAAGCCCAATTAGGAGGCAACTAATCATCTCAGTGAGGGCAGGTGGGGGCTTACACCACGGAGGAGGCAGTGAAGATGGTGGTAAGTGGCCTGGTTCTGGTTCTACTTTGAAGGCAGAGCCAACAGGATTTCCTGAGGGCCACAGCTATAAAGTATGAGAATAAAAAACAAGGTTGGGGACCTATCAACCAGAAGGTTGGAGTTGTCATTAGCTGAGATGGGGAGCACTGCAGGTGGAGCAGGTTTTATAGGGAAGATCAGTTTGGATATGTTAAGTTTGAGAGGACTATTGGATTATTCAAGTAGAAATATCAAGCAGACAGTTGGATACATGAGTCAAGTTTTGGCAACCCTGTGTTAGTGCCTTTTTCCCCTCTTCTTTTCCCCATTAAAAGTGCATGTGACTTCACAGATCCAGGAAGCAAAAGGGATCAAGTTCAGTCCTATGGATGTAATGACCACCTGACCCAATATGATACAGTTCAACACACACTGGCCAGGAGTTGAGGTGCAGATGGGCAATATCTGCTGTGGATTTCCCCAGTGATACCCTGGGTACTCCTGATGTCAGTCTCTACAACTCTCCATATAAAATGGGAATGATGATAACTTCCCTGATCTATCTCCTACTAGACTAGAGGAAACATTATAATTGGTTCAATCCCTCATTTGTTGCTCAGATGTGGCCTCTGTCTCTAAGCCAACTCTGCAGGTAAACTCACTGCCCTCCCCTCTACGTGGGACATGACTCCCAGGAGTATAAATCTTCCTGGCAACACAGGACATGACTCCTGGGGATGAGCCTGGACCCAGCATCATGGGATTGAGAAAGCCTTCTTGACCAAAAGGGGGAAGTGAAATGAAACAAAATAAAGCTTCAATGGCTGATAGATTTCAAATAGAGTTGAGAGATCATTCTGGAGGTTATTCTTATGCATTATATAGATACCCCTTTGTAGTTTTTAGTGTATTGGAATAGCTAGAAGGAAATACCTGAAAGTGTTGAACTATAATCAAGTAACCTTGATTCTTGAAGATGATTGTATAACTGTGTAGCTTACTTGGTGTGACTGTGTGATTGTGAAAACCTTGTACCTCACACTTCCTTTATCCAGTGTGTGGACAGATGAGTAGAAAAATGCGGACAAAAGTAAATGAACAATAGGGGGGTATGAGATGTTTTGGGTGTTCTTTTTTTACTTTTATTTTTTATTTTTATTCTTATTTTTATTTTGGGGGGTAATGAAAATGTTAACAATTTGACTGTGGTGATGAATGCACAACTATATAATGATACTGTGAACCACTGATTGTATACTTTGGATGATTATCTGGTATGCAAATATATCTCAGTAAAATTGCATTAAAAAATTGGTTCAATGCTTCCAGATGACCATTTAGCAACACATCTCAAAAACTCAAAAAAGCTGCATAATCTTTAACCTGGCAATTTCAAGTGAAGAAATTGTGCTGAAAGACAATGTTGATCTCAGCATTATTTACAGTGGTGAAAAATTGGAAACAATAATAAGAAACTGGTTAAATAAATAATGGTATATCCTTACAATGGAATGCTACAGAACTACTAAAAGTCACATTGGAGAGAAAATTTAATGGCATTGGGAAATGATCATGATATTTTAAGGTTACAGTCTGCTTCAAACTCTGTGTGTTTGTGTGTGTGTGTGTGTGTGTGTGTGTGTGTGTGTGTGGATACAGCTTTAGAAACAATTCTGGAGAGAAAACTAAAATGTTAAGAGGGGCTACTTCTGCATGGAGGATTACAAGTTATTTTCATTTATTCTCTGGGTAATCACATATATTCCAAATTTTCTGTTGTTTACATGTTTTATTGCAATCAGAAAAAAACACATTAAATAAAAATATAAATGTTATAAAAGTCTCAAAGTATTAGTTTTCCTTGTAATAAAAATCACAATTTATTCTATAATGTGCCATGGGGCCATGGAGTCTGAGGATCTGAAAGAAGCCTGGAGAGTACAACACAATACCTGAAATTGGAATCTTTCTATGCCATTATGAAAATAGCCACTATTTACATGTCTACTGCCACCATGGAGGCTACCACAATACTGACAAACAGAAGCACATAATCAACAGATTGCATTCGCTACATGACAGTCTGCATCTGCCACTTCTGAACTTGGGGAAAGGAGGAGAAGAAAGCAGAAGCTGGAGGGAGGGTCAAGGCTTCAGAGCCTTGCTAAATAAGCACAGTGTAGACTTTGGAACACTGCATCATCGACATCTCCTGGCAGCTTGTTATAAATGCAGAATCTCAGGCCCACCCTCCACCGAATGAATCAGAGCCTGCATTTTAATAACTCTCCAGGACTGTGCCTATGCACTTTAAATTTGGAAAGCCCTGCCTGCTCCAGAGATGGGTTTAAGGTCATCTCAGGAAAAAAAAAAGGGCCAAGTAGAAGAATTTTTCAACCAAATATTAATTCTCTAAAGATTCTCTACACATCCACATGTGTAGAGCCTCCAGGCCCTTGAGTACTGTCAATCTCTGGCACAGACCCTAGAAAACTATACTAACTGATGAGCATTTCATGGGATGCTGACAAAAATCAGTCATTCCCTCTTCTACCTGGGGAATCCTGAGGCCTCACTGGCTGGGTATGCATAAATGGCTAATGGTGCTCAGCCCAGAAGTGAGCAGAAAAGGAGCAAAAGTAGGTCAAAGGCATATTACTACATCACCAAGCAAGGAACAGGCCTTTTCCAGCATTGTGAGTACAGCTGTGTTGGAACAAGTGAAAGACAGGATGCATGAGAAGGCACTTTTTTGATAGAGATGCTCCATATTGTCAGAATGGGAAGGTGGAGGATGGGGTGGAGAAGACTTGAGTACCATAAACAATCACATGGCTCAAATAAATTGGGTCACTCATCTCATACATAAATAAATCAACATATGATCTCTTTATGCTTCTTTGAAGAAGGGAGTGAACTCACATTAAATGAGGCTCTACTTTACGCACCATTTCTCAACCCTGGCTGTACCTTAGAATCACCTGGGGAGCTTTACAAGGTTCTGATGCCTGGGTACTACCCCAGAGAAGTTGTAGCACACTCTAGGGTAGGGCCAGGGCTCTGGTCTTTAGCAAAAGCTGATTCCAATGCATAGCCAGAATTGAGATCCACCGTGCTGAAATTTTAAATCTAGTACTCAACAGCACTGAAGACAGGCTAGTAGAAAATTATTATTCTTGTTTGTTAGATGAACAAGCTGGTGCAGGGAGGCAAAGAAGAGATGCAACTAAAACCTGAAACAAGATCTGCTGGTCTAAATCCAGAGTCCTTTGGTTTTTCCACTTCTGCAGACACCTCCATGATCAGAAGGCAGGGATTCCAGGAGTCTTCTCAGAGTCTAACCTGCAAAAACCTGGAGTAGACTCCTTCAGAACCCCTTTATACACATACGCACACACACTCACATGTCCACTAATGAACTGCATTGACAGGACTACGGAAGCAAGAATCAGAGGATCAGGAACTCAATAGCCATGGCGGTAACAGGAAAAATAGCAATGCCAAGGGCTACCCTTTACATGCAGGAGACTGCATTAGGCACTGTACAAGCCACTTCATGAATTCTACCACAATCCTTTGAGGTGGAGACTTCTATTTTCCATTTTGTAAATGAGGAAATTTTGGAGGCTCAGAAAAGCGAAGTAACTTGTTGAATTCATATAGCTACTGAGTGGCAAAGCAGAGAATTCAACCCAAAACCTGCTGGCATTTTTCCACTGCTTTTGACATGGCCTTAGAGAGTAGTTTACTAACTGAAGTATATTTATGGGAGAAACAGAACCAGCAGTAGAAGAGAAAAAGGAACCCATGATTTACCTGAACCTCAATAAATTACTTTTCAGGTTCTGGAAATAATGATGGTGATTCAACAACAACAAATTCACACAAAACAATCAGAAACATTATTTCATGATAATCCTACCAACAACCTTGCCAAATACTCATTATTATCCCCATTTTATGGATAAGGAAGCTAAGCCTGGAGACATTAATAATTTGTCCAAGTTCCACAGATGGAAAATGTTAGAACTGGGAATTCTGGCCAACTCAAATCCAGGACCTCTTTGAAGCTGCCAAGAGGCGGACGTTGGGAAAGACCTTTCAAGATGACAAAAAGTGGTCCTGGATACTTTCCAGAACACGGCTCTGGGCTGGGCCTCACCGCTGCTGCCTTCCTTAAGGAAGCTTTTGTTTCAGTCATTTCAACCTGCAAACAAGGAATGCCCACTTTACTTATTCCTTGGGAGGGACAAGCAGCAAGCCTGGGAACTATAGAGTGGATTTACCCAGCAGTACAGTGAAGTGTATACCAGAGAAGCCACAAACAAAATAAAATGGCCCAGGGGATAATTGAGCATCCACACCTAAACCAGAGAACACCCAAGGCGTGGAGTCAGGCAGACATCAGTTCTAGTCCCAGCTCTGCCACTGACAAGCCTAGGGCCAGGGTCATGGCACTTACCCATGTGGAGCCTCCACTTTCTTGTCTGGAAGGTGAGGTATCTCAGGAGAGTTTCACAGGGATTAAATGGAGAGGACATTCTAGATGGCATCGCACACCAGGTACTGGAGTTATTTGCATCTTCATTCACTTGTATGTGCCAGATGTTCTACTGAAGTGAACACTCAATCCTCACAGCCAGATGGTACAAAACAGCTTCTATTGTAGTCCCAATTTCATAGGTGAGGACGTTGAGGCACAAAAGAGTTAACCGAAATCATATAGCAAGGAAGTGATGGGGCAGGACCCAAACTCTATTCTTTTGGGCTCCCAAGCTGATGCTCTTCCCCAAACCCCACGCTGCTCAGAGTACAGGTAGAAAATGCACATAAATGGCCCGCAGGAGGAATTAAGGTTTGACACTAGGAAGTACTCCCTGAAGGCAAACGCGAGAATGAATAACCCGGAAATTCCAAACTCCCTAGGAAAGGCAGATTCAGAGCAGCTGTGAATCTCTGATCACACAACGTAGCAGAAAGAGCACCGGCTCTGGCGGGACATACAGGTGCCAACTGTTTTAGGTTGATTTAGTTTAAAAAAAAGGTAAACCAAAATAAAACACAAAACTCAATAAAGCAAAGGCCAAAACAATCCTCCATAAATTATCAAAAATACCGTTAATTCACAGGACATTACTCTTAATACTTTATTTCCTGTTTGTCCTGCTTTAATAAGGTTTGAAACATATATTTGGTATTTAATAGTATAGCGTTTAATATATGCTTTTTTAAACATACTTTCTATTGTGTCATTTTCCCATTGTACAAAAACACATTTTCAAAAACATTTAATATCTATCTAATATTGCACTGTTTGGCTATGCCTTACCTTACTTATTCAATACAATTGTTTGTCTTTTTTTCACTATTAAAAATAACACTGCAATGAACATTTTTGTTCTCAAATCTTTTTTGCCCATTTCTGATTATTTTCTTTGGCTGGATTCCTAGAATTGGAAGACTGGACTAAAGAGAATAAGTGTTTTTAGGACTACTGACAGTCACTGCCAAATTGCTCTCCTGGAAGGGTGTATTAATTTGCATTTCCACCAACAGTTAAGGAGAATACCTGTCTCCCAACAAGCCTCTTCAGAATCCAATATTGTCTTTAAGATAATCTTGGCTAATAAGAGAAGTGAAAAACAGCATGAATCTGCAGAGTGTTTAAATAACCCGCATCAAGTCATGCAACCAGAACGTGGCAGAATTGGGATTTGAACTCAAGTCGCTTAGTTCTAGGAGTTGTAATAGTCCAGCTAATTGTGTAATCACGCACCAGAGCACTTTGCCCAGCTTGGGTTATATAGTGGTTGCCATGTGCCAGTCACTGATTTAGGGGCTTTTACATGAGAGCTCCATGAGAGAAGGGGTCTTTGTATTATTCTCTGATTATCCCAAGCTTCTAGAACATCCCCTTAATAAAACAATATGTGCTCATGGAAATGTTCTATATCTGAGTTGTCCAGTACAGTAGTCACCATCCACATGTAGCTACTGAGCTCTTGAAATGTTTCTCTGAGTGCAGCTGAAGAATTGAATTATTAATTTTATTTAATTTAAATTAAATTTAATTTACAGTGTGACTAGTGGCTATGTATTGCAGTAAAGCTTTATAATATCTAGCACATCACCCGATAAATGTTTGTTAAATGACAAACTCAAGTAATCTCCTAATTCTACCTACCTTACCATGCTTTGTTTGCCTCTTCCTCCCTCATCCTGGTGTGTCCATTTGTTCTCTGAAATGCATGGTTAATGCTATTTATCTGCCATGTGGGGGTGATATGAGGATCATCCTAATTAATGTTTGCAAAGAGCTGCATTGCTGGCTGGTTCTCAGAATAATTGCATGTTAATAAAACGTTAAAAAGACCAATTCTCATCCAGAAGCCAGTCTCTGGTTTATTTTGTAAAAAGCTGGTTTCTCTGACTCACCCTGATCTGGATCCTGTCACTGTGGGCCTCATCAACGCAAACTCCTTTCGTTTGGAAGTTTCCACCAATCAGACGATACTGAAATTTACCTTCGCAATGGTTTTGATGTCACAGTTTGATGAGTAAATTAATAATATAAACAAGACTGGGGAGGGCGGGTATTTAACCAACTTGAACAAATTGCTTTTAAGCTCTTAAGCACTTTAATTGCTTGCATGATAATGATGCAAATTTTTAAATGTCTTGATCCACTCTCAAAGTAGGCCCAGTAAAAGGACCTCTAAAGGAAAACACCTTGCTAAACACTTGGTTTTAATTATCTGGCATTCTAGAAAGTTACAAAGTTGTTAATTCTGGTAAGAGCAAAGGCTTGGGAACTAGAGAGGTCGATGGTCAAATGCCAGCCCTCGCTGAGTGACACTGGGCAAATGACTTTGCCTTACTGAGCCTCAGGTCCCTCATCTATAGCACAGGAAGAACAATAGCCTGATTGGTGGAACCTTCCAAACGAAAGGAGTTTGCGTTGATGAGGCCTGCAGTGACAGGATCCAGATCAGGGTGAGTCAACAAAAAACCAAAAAAACACCAACAATACTACCCCAAACAAATGCAGGGTCTGACGAAGGCACTCGGTACTGTCTGTTCTGTTCTTGGCCTATTTTTCCATCCCCTCAACCACCCCAGTCTGTCTGCAGAAATGAAGATGCCAATTCTCAGACTCGAAAGGGAAAGAATGGACACACCCCCTGAAGTCTCTGCTTTTCATCCTGCCATTCTACAAATGTAAGACAGCTCCTGTTGATGTCCTGTCGTCATTATTACTTTCGGAAATAACATCACAGCAGGAGGTAGCTTGAAACCTTGCTACTCCCAGTATGCCCCATGATCCAGCAGCATGACAATACCTGGGAGCTGATTAGAAGGGCAGAATCTTAGGCTCTAGCCCAGACCCGCTGAATCAGAATCTGCATTTCAGCAAGATCCTCAGGCGATCTGTGTGCATGTTAAAGTTTGAGAAGTACTAGCTTACATAATATCAAATACACTCTCCTCCCCAATTCCTCTATTACAGAGAGGGAAACTGATTCCATGATTGAACAAATATTTTACCCAAAGCCATAAATATATTAGCTGCAACCCTTTTTCTGGACTTTCAAGGGGTTTAAGACTCATCTTTTAGAAATCACAAGTAACTCCACAGCAAGAAAAATGACTATTTAAGAGAAAAATACTCTTAAAACTATTGTTCTTGAGGATTTTAACCATTAGTCAATGGTATCTAATGCCCTTTCCCACTGTAGGCTGAGGCTCCAGCACTACTAACCCCACAAAGCAAAAGCAGGATTCAAGGAGAAAGAGAGCAGGGGCCCTGCACAACTGCCTTTGAGATCCTGCTTCATTTATGTCTGTTGTCCTTTTTGTTTTCCAAATGAAAGAAAAGCCCTGATTTGATGTTCAGAACATGACAAGGGACAAAAACATCCCCCCACCCTCCCTAGTGAAACTGGAGTTGTGTAAGCATCAAAAGCAGCATCAAAACACGTGTTTGAAATCAGAATCTGTGACCAGCAGAGCCAATCTCTTCCTATGACGACCACACAGTTGGACAACCCTGAGATGACCTCTCCATCTGATCTAAAGGACATCCCGATTTCTCCTGCGGAGTATGAGGATACCTTGGAAAGAGGATGTGTGTGTGTATGTGTATGTTTGTGTCTGGATTTCTCCTACTATTTCCACTGAATTGTTTGTCAGAATTAGACAAGTCATCTAACCACAGGGAGCAAATCTTTTCAGGGTCATCGAAAATGGTGGAGGAGCGAGACTGACAAATACACTCTCTGATTGAACTGGACCATGCAAGGATGGAGCAAGATGGTCAACTACTTCCACTTTTGAAACAGCAAGGAGGCATGTGATTTATTTACTTACTGTGCCTGGGGACCCTGAAGAGACTCAGTGGGTTGATTTTTCCAGTAAAATGTCATGCAGCAGGTGGGGATAAGCTTTCTGCATGGTAAAGTGTCAGCTCTTTCCTTTGTGAGGTTTCCTTGGCCAGTGAATCAAAAGAAAAAGGAAAAAGAGGGGGAAATCCACCACCTCAGCAACCAGCTGAAGACATAGGCACTTCTCTCAGGAACTGTTTGTCATTCCCCATGAAGCCAACCCCACCTACAAAACTGAGGAACATATTTACATATTTCAACTCCACTGCTGGCTGAAGCACTACAGAAAGTGATGACTCCAAGACAGCTAAGGAAGAAAAATGTTCTTGGAAAAAGGATTTGCCTATCAGTTCAACAGAACAGCTCAAAGTTATGCAAATCACAGGCTTGAAGTTTGACTGTCACCCCTACCTCTCTACTACCCGGCTCCCAATCCTATAAGTTATTGCAAAGTCAAGTCATATTCTGGTTAAAAAGATGAAGTAGAAATCACAATTTACCTATTGCTTTTAATACGTGACAGAAGTCTTAGCATGATATATTCCTGCAATCCTACTTTCTAGGAATCTATCTTAAGGAAATATTAAAATTGCATTTTATGTTTAAGGATGGTCAATACAGCTTTGTTGTTATGATGATGATGATGATGATGATGATGATGACAACGACTAAAATAAACAAAAAGTTAAAAAAAAAAACTGGGACTCAGTTAAAGGCTACCATATCAAAACAGGATTCTATGTAGCCATTAAAAATGTTGCCATAGTGAGGGGGGCAAGTAATAATACGGCAAGACTCACATGCTTTATCATTAAATAAAGAAGAGCGTTCAAAATATAACTATATGATCTCATTTATGTACATTCATAAACAAAAGTACAAGGTTCAACACAAAATGTGACTTATTTTCTTTTTGCTTTTCTCTTTATTGTCTAAATGTGCCACAGTGAACATATATTACTTTGCTAACGAGAATAAAGACAATAAGTTAGAAAAATCTGTTAAAAATATAAATACATAACCCACAGAGCACACATATGCATAAGTATATATATATAAGACCTTTAATTAGAAGTTTCCTTATGGAAAACTGTAAGCTCAGAGATCCATGTTTGCTCGGTTCCCTGGGAAATGCGGCCTGAGTTATTTTCAAAGTGGCTTCCAGAGCAGTCTGTCAGGGCAAAGCAAAGATGGAGCAAATCAGCTTTCAGTTACAATAAGCCAGGCTGATAGACCATGTAAGAAGGCAGGTAAAAATCAGCCCCTTAGATCTGCAATTGACATTGATTTACCCTGCTAGGCTCCTGGAATCAAGTCCGCAAAGTAGTGATTTAAATCTCATTGTTCCACTGTTTCACTTTTTAGATTTATGGATGTGGGACAATGTATTGGGACAGGAACTACAGAAAGTTTAGGACCGGGACACAGTAGCTGTTAGAACGGACAGGCGGCTGATTACCCAAGTAAGGATTTGCATTGCTCTGTGGTTATGGAATCATTTTCCTTCAACACCTATCACAGTTAAAGAGTGTGAACCGGCATCTTAAATTAAGCCCCTTGCTTGTATTGTCCATCAATCTCCATCCTAAATTCCTAATCCCCTTCCTTGCCATATTTGTAACTTCAGATCTGGAAATACCAGGTTATATAACATGCCAATCTGCATGAGGATGTAATTCTGTCAGAAAGAGGGACCCAATGAAGCAGAAATTCTAACAAAACTGGAAATAACTTTTCTAAGAAAAGAGAGATATTTTTGTTTCAAGCATTTCAGCTGGTTTTAAATAGACTTTGGATGCAATGTTGCTGGTTCATTTTGGGCTCTTGATTTCCCTGCCCAACCCCCACCTAACAAATGCACAGGTGGAACCGGATGAAGGAGGCAGAAGGGAAAAATCATCTCTAAAGAGCCCACAATGTGCCAGAGGTTTTATGAACATTAATCCTTAAGATGTTGTGAACTAGGCAATGCCATCCCCATTTTACAGGTGAGGAAACTGGGGCTCCAAAGGTAATTCGCCTCAGACCACATGGCCATGATTCCAACCCAACAAATTAAAGGGTTACAGCCAAATCCTGTCAATTTACTGTCACAAAACTGGGAAGGGTGAAATTATACCAACATACCATCAAATTCTACTGGAGAAAGAATCCTCAGGAACTCAACTGCCCACTACTACAAGACCCAGTCTTCTGCTGGAACATGTGCTCAGTGAGGAATTCTCTGCCTCATATTCCAGAAGATTCCACTCACTGTAGAACTGTTCCCTACAGTTCTTCGTCATGGTGAGCACTGGTCCTGTCCCCTGGGCCACAGTGAAACAGTCTGACCCTTCTGCCCCCATGGCCCATTAGAGTGGTTTTACTGGCTTATTGCTCCATTGTATCTTCACCCTCAAAGAGAGGCCTCGATGGGAATGTGAGGCAAGCACAAAGAGTCACAGAAACCTTTCTAGCAAATGGAACCTCTCCATCCCTGACATTTCCCCACCTAAGAAGATGGTGACTCCTCCTCCCCCCACCCTTGAAGACAACAGATGCCGGGAATAAAACCTTTCCTGACTTAGCTCCCTAAAACCAGGCCAACATCTGAGTCCTACCCAAGAAGCTTGGGACATGCAAATTTCCCAAACATTCACAAGGACCTAATGCACGCAAGCCCCCCCCACCCCGTGGGAGGGGACACCCGTCCACCCCTAGGAAATCAGCTTCTATGGGTCCGTTTCCACGCCGAAGATCTTTCCGTCATTATCCTCACGAGAGAAAACGGATTCTTTCTCATCATTCCCTTATAACTCCTAGATAGAGGGGAATCCCGTTTTTGCCCGACGTCGGGCCACAATGTAAACTTCCCCTCCCCAAAACACACACACACACAGGCATGAAACTTGCTCCCACCACCGCCACCACCTGTGAAAACACCTCCCTAAACTGGCCAGGAGGGCGCCTGGGGTCAAAGCTAGGCGGCAGGGCGTCGGGAACGCGCCAGAGGCACCAGGGATGGCCGAGCCCGGCGGGGCGGCGGGGAGGGAAGGCGCCGGCCGGGACTCCTCGCCGCTCGGCTCTCGGGGCTGGAACGGGGCCGGGAACGTGGCCGTCTCGCTCCGGTTTCCCGCCCGAGGCCCCGCCCGCCCGGTTGCCCAGCTCCGCGCGCACCGCGGCTGCGGCTAGAGTTGGAGTTTAAAGCCGAGACGTTCCGCAGGCGTCGGCGAAGAGCGCGAGAGGGCCGCGGCCCACGTGGAAGGTGGCCGGGACTGCGAGGCCGGCCCGAAGACCCCGAGAGCGGGCGAGAGGCTGGCGGGGAGTAAGACAGCGCCGGGCCAGGGAAGCGGAGATGCGCGGCCCTCTGAGCGGGGAAACAGGTTGCAGCGCCGCCCAGTTCCCTCCACCCCCGCGCCTGCAGCCCAGCCACGACCCGATTCCGGCCCTGCCCCGGGCTCGAACCCGCCCCTCCTCCCCCACAGCGGGCGCCCGCCTCCCCGCTCCCCGGCATCTGCCTCCTTCCCCGACCCCTGCGGCGGAGCTCGAGCCCCGGGTAAGCCGGGTTAAAGGCGCCTTCAGCAAGGTCGAGGCGGAGCCGGCCGGCACCTGGGGATTTTTCCCAGCGGAGCACTGGCTTTGCAATCGCATTGTTAAGGATCATGGCAGCGGCAGGAAATCCGAACGGCCCCACAGGTCTCCGCGAGGGAGGATTTATTTTACAGCGCGGAACACACTTAGACAGAACCGGGAGTTCAGGGGGGAGGGGATTTGGGGTTTCAGGACTCTGGAATATGGCAAAAACAAAACACTCCCCACTTGTATGCCCGCAGCCCACTGAATGCGGGAGTGGGGAGCGGTCAGGGCCACTGTACCCCAGATTTCAGCCTTCCGCAGGGCACCGACAGGTCTGGGGTGGTTTATCCCTCTACAGGCGAAAAATAAGATTTAAAAACACTACTACTGTGGTTGCTCTATCAAAGCCCATCAGCGTGCTACAGGCTGCGGCGGCTAAAGGAGACAGCGAGACGAGGAGAATAAACGCAACAGAAGCAAACTGCTGTCCGCGGAGGGAAGAGGCGACGAAACGGAAACCATGCCTGGCACCCATCCGCATTCCATCCCCATTAGCACGGCTAGCTCTCGGAACCAGGAATAGGTGACTAACGGTGGCCACCTAGGCAGAGGCCAGCATTCTCCGTCCTAACCCCAACCCAGGGTAGGCCTGGATGGTGTGTGGGATGGGTGGGTGGGCGTGGGTGAAGGCGCTGGAGAGGCAGAGGAGGGGCTTTGAGTGTCTCCAGGACACAAAGTCAGTTTTTTAAAACGGCATTCCCCGGAAGTCTTGGGGCTCTGAAGACCCAGTAAGCCCTGAGTTCTGACCGGCTCCTCCTTTCCGGAAAAAACCCGGATTCCCCACCCAGTCCCTGTCTAGGGAACTGGTTCTTTGGGGACAGCAACATCAGCATCCAACGCCCATCGCAGAAGTGGGCGCCGTAGTGCGAGGCATCCCCCCGCTCTCCGGCCCCGGGGTGGGAGCCCCTGGTACTTACATTCCACAAACACTCAAACTTTCACGTTGGGTTTTGTTTTTTTTTTTCCTTCCCCCCGAACCGGGTGCCCGCGTCGCGTTCCGGGTAAGCACCGAGGCAGCTTATATAATTGTCCGCGATGCCGTGCAGCAAATCTCGCTAGGTGTCGGGCCGCACAGCTCAGCACGTGGACCTCTCGCCCTGGCGCTCCAGATCCCGAGCGTGTCCCACTGCCGCCTTCTCCAAAGCAGCAGGGCGATCTCGTGGGGTAGTCAAACACCAAGTGGGCGCGCAGGATCCGGTGCCTGTCTGCTCCCCTTTTGCTGCACTGGTGGCTCCCGGATAACTGCATCTCTACAAACCTTCTAGCCTAGGCTGGGGATTGGGGGAAGGGGGTTAGGAACGTAATAGGGGATAGACGCGGTTCTGATGGGGGCTCCGCACCCAACTGAGCAGTAATACCCTCGTCCACATGGACTTGGATGCACAATCTCCTTAAGGTCTCGCCCTGAAAGGGGAGCCAATTTTCAAAGTTAGAGACCACGCAGTTGAATTTCCGGTACTTTCCAACCTCGCTGAGGCAGGGGCAGGGGCAGGGTAAGAGAAGCGGCAGAAAGCCAGCAAAGCCCACCCATCTTACTGCCCCTCCAAGGAGAACTCACTAGTTGAATCCCGCCTTCCCTACCCCCCACCCATCTATCCCAAGTAGTTGGTGGTGTATTCTCCGGTTGCGTATACACACACACTCACACTCACACACGGTGTCGCGTCACCACCTCCCGTCTGCTCCTCCAATGTAAAGACTGCATTTTTAAATTTTGAGGAAAATGACTATGGAGCTCGGTGATCATATTTCGACCCAGACCACATTTCCCAAGACTGGGGGATGCGAGTAGTCACACACTCACAACTCGGAGCCCTCCGAGAGTCCGCACGGAGGTTGGAGCCTCAACTCGCTCGGAGGCAAACATCAACACCGCGGCAGTGAGGCCGACGAGAGGCAAGCGCCGCGTCGGCTGCGGACCGCGCGGAGCTGGGATCGTGTCTCCGGGTTCTAGGCTCCAGCCCTGGCACGCGCGCGGCCTTGGGAGCCGGCAATTCCCCAGGCAGGGCAAGCTGCAGCCGCCGGAGCCCGGCGCCGCCTCGTGGGCACCTCCAGCGCCCGCCAGAGCCCTGAGGCGGGCGGGTGGGTCTGCAGAGGGGCTGCGGGCGCGGGGACTGGGAAGGGAAGCTCGGCGAGACAGACGAACCTAGGGCACGCCGCCTCCCTCCCACTAGCCGTCCCGAGTCCCAGGCCCGGCGCCCACCTCCCTCCCCTCCCCAGCCCCTACTCCTAGGCTCCGGGGGCTACGGCGGCTGAGGCTCGGGGCTGCGGGTTGGTTCGATTCGCTGGCAACCCGCGCCCAGCCTTGCTTCCGTCCTTCCTTCCTTCCCCGTTGCCAAGGGGTCATGACGGCGAGCGTCTCCCAGAGCCCTCGGCGTCCGCACGAACTGCCCCGACCCTGCCCGGGCCAGCGAGCACAGAGGGGCGAAGGAAACAGCTAGGCGCTGCCGCGGTCCCTGAGGCTCTTTTTCGAAGAGCAGATCACGCCGCCTTACCGTGGCTGCAGGCTGCCACCTCCGGGAAAGCGGGAAGGAGGGCTGCAGGGAGGCAAGGCGCTGCGCGGGTGGCTCCTCTAGCTCTCGGCGGCGCGGCTCTTGGGCTCCGCAATCCCGAGCGGGACGCCCAGGAAGGAGCAGGTCCTGGCTCTGTGCTCAGCTCCAGCGAGACCAACAATAGCTCCCGCGGGGAACAGAGCCCCAGCGAGCCTTCAGCAGCGCGCGCACGCCCGACTCCCGTTCCCGGCCGCTCCCGGCCGGTGTCCCTGCCAGCACTGCTGCCCCACATGAAACAGCTGCAATCCCGAGGCTTCTGGGGGGTTGGGGCGGGGGTGTGTGCGCGCGCGCGCGTGTGTGTGTGTGTGTTTAATAGCTTCCCTCCTCTTCTTCCCCTCCCTGTCTGCTCGCCTGCCTGCCTCCGTTCCCCACCTCGCTCTCTTACACACAGACAGAGAGGGCGAGCGAGAGAGATGCGCACACACACTCACACGCACACGCAGGTTACATGAATGGGAGGCGGGATCCAATCCTATAGACGCACGGGCGGTAGGCGCAGGGCAGCACCACCGCGCCGGGGGGCGCCACTCAGGTGATGCGCGTCTCTCCCCGCCTCCCCCTCCCACTGCCTCTCAGCTCACCCCAGTCGCTGCTCTCTTCAGTGTCTTCCACTCTGTCCTTCCCTCCTTTCTCTCTTCTTTCTCCGTCTTCTCTCCTTTTTCTCTCCCTTTATTTCTCGAATTCTCTGAGCTCTCTCAGTTCAGTATCTCTCTCGGTCTCCTCTTTTCTTTTACCGTCCTTGCTTTCTTTCTCAAACTTTCTCCTTTCTTGTCCCGGACTTTTCTCTACTTCCTCTCCTCTTGCTTTTTGTCCTCACTCCCCCTCCTCTTTCTCCCCCGTCTCTCCGCAGTGTCGTCTGGTCGCCTCTCCCTTTTGCGTCTCCCTGGTCTCTCTAGGGCGAGTGGCCTCCCTCCCTGCCGGTTCCTTCGACAATTGTTACAGGCTCCCAACCCTTTACCAGTGACGATCTCTCTCGCGATGGTGCTGCAGTACAGCCAGAAGTAATTGAGAGTTGAGAACTGGAGTTCCTTCTTCGGGCACGCGAGAAGCCCAAAGGAAGGCCCCCTTCCTCGGACAACCTCCCCAAAACCATGGTAACAGCTACTGAGTCGTGATAACAATCACTTAAAAAAATAACAGCAGTGAACGTGGTCCAAGAGATTTCTGTCCTTCCTATGTCTGGATCGTGATCGCCAGCACATTACCAAGTGAAGGGCATTTTCACAGGATGGGAGAGGCAGATTGGTGGCTGGCAAATTGCAAGGACTTTGTAGAGAGATGGAGGAATTCCTGCCCCAGCCCTGCTGCATGGTAGCTGTATGAACTAAGGCTAGGCCACTGCCGCTCACCCAACCTCAATTTCATTATCTATAAGTTGGGAATAATTACACCTACCTCACCAGTTATGGAAAGGATTAAAAGAGAGAACTTTGGAAATAAAGCACTGGACATATAGGAGGTACTCAATTAATGTTAGTTTTCTCCCCTCCCATCCCTTTTAAAAACTCCTTCCTTGAGATCTGCTGTTACATTGTATCTGCATGATCCAAAGTACTTAATGAAGGAATGCTCATATCATATCAAAGTGAAACAAGGTGTAGGATATTTTGAAAACTATTGCATGGGCAGGAGACTGCCTAGCCAGTTGTCATGTGCAGATTACAGAGGCATCAAAGAGATTATAAACTTGGGATGCTGGAGTGCCCCTTCAACATCTAAGACTACCAGAAAGGCAGGGATGAGGTTGGGAGATGGGAGGCTTCATGCAGCTTTCCAATCTATTTTTGATAGTTGAACACTGACCAGTGACAAAGCCTGTGAGACTAACCAAAAGGTCAACTAACTTCCTTTGGATAAAATTTATCAACTTCCTGTCCTCACTGCAGAGATCAAATACTGGGCATGAGCTGTGATGGGCAGTCAGATTCAGTTCCTTCAACAAATATTTGTTGACCACCTACTCTGTGGTGGGTGCTATGACAGGCTCTGGGCATTTAATGGTGGAAGCAGACAGGCCCTGCCCTAGATGCTGTGACATGTCTAATGAAGATGTAATAGGAAATAAGTCACATATACCTGGAGAAATGTCATTTGTTTAGTGGACAAAATCTTTTAAACATGAGGTCCATGGCAGGGTACATAATAAACGGATTCTCAAGAGTGAAAATTCTGGAACCCACTGGTCAGTCAATGCACCTCATCTGACAGATGAGAAAACTGAGGCAGAGATGCCAAAAGTAGTTGGTGAAAGTATGGTAGAAACAAGAGTTTTACATCATCTCCAAGTATCACACCACAATTTCTTGATTAATTTCCAAGGGTGAAAATAGTAACCTTGCAGTGGAAAAACCTGACTGACTCCACGCCAATCAAGTGATTAAAGTTAACATCACCAGGAATGTGACAAATAAACAACATGTGCCTCCTGATGTGAGGCACTGTGAAGGCGTAATGTCACCGCCATGGCATTCCTGCCAAAAATGAATAACCTGAATCTAATCATGAGGAAACATCAGACCAACCCAAACTGAGGGCTATTCTACAAAATGACAGACATGTACTCTTCAAAACTATCAAAATTACCAAAGGCAAAGACTCAAGGACACCAGATTAAAGGAAGAGTTTAGTCATCATGACAATTAATGTAACATGTGATCCTGGATTAGGACTTTAGAGGGCCAATTGGCAAAATTTAAATAAGGTCTGTATATTAGATACTAGTATGGCATATATCAATGTTAATTTCCTGATTTTGATACTTACTGTGTTTTTTTAGGAGACTATCCATGTTTTTAGGAGATACACAACTGAAGTATTTAGAGGTTAAAAAATAAATGAACAAGGCAATCCCTGCCTTCAAGGAGAGGCATGGTGTAGTGAGACTTCTACTAAGGAACAGGCAAAATGTGAGCACAGAAGGATGCCCAACAAAATCCTTAGGGGTAAAGGAAGACTTCCTGTAGGAGGGGGCATTCAAGCTGAGTTTTAAAAGCAAGGAAGTTAGCTCTTCCATGAAAGGAGGGGAGGTGCTCTCTAAATAGAGTTAATGGTACAAAGACATGGAAAAAAGGATGAGGCTCTCCTTATGGCAGCAGAGTTCGGGGGAGAGGGGCAGTGACTGGGGTGTAGTCAAGAGCAGTAGGTGGGGTTGGATCCTAAAGGGGCTTGAAGAAAGCTAAGAATCTCAAACATCCTGAAAACTCAGGTTGAAGGGGGCAGTGGAGAGTTATTGAAGGCTTTTTAGTAGAGGAGGGATATGATTTGGGTTTATTTTCAAAAGACCATCTGGCAGCAGTGTGGTTAAATGGATTAGAGGGAGTGGTTAGAAAGAATGAGAGACAAGAATAGGTGGGTCATTCAGTCAATTAAGTCAGTTGCAGTGAGGACAGGACGAAGAAGGGTAGAGAGATTTTTGAGAGCCTGAGGTTGTAAAAGGCACAGATTTTGGTACTGGGCAGGGGTGGGTAAGGAAACATCCAGAGGAACTCCCATTTGCTGTGATGTCAAGAGAATTCAGGAGGAAGTGGAGGTTTTAGAGGGAAAGTAAGGTCCAGTTGTTACCATGTTGCTATCTAACCTGAGTTCTACTGTGTGGCTGCTCTGTGCCACAGAAAAAACTCACTGTAAAATTCTGCCTGAGATCCTCAAAACGGCCAGTCCCATGCATCACCCAGAAAAACAGCACATTACATATGGTAGCAGTACATTATTTATAATGGGAAAAAAACAAAACAGCCTGAGAGGTCAAGTAGGATAAGTAAATGTAAGGAGACAGCCTTTGTTGAAGTCTTATGCAGAGCTTTTCATGCAATGAAAAAACATCAATGTTATCATGTAAACTTCTTAAAAACAGAATTCACAATTGTTAACTCTATAAAAATCCTTGTGGGGAAAAATATGCCAAATATTAACAATGGTTGCTGCTGGGTGATGGGATTATGAGCAATATGTATTTTCTTCTTTATACTTTTTGTCATTTTCTAACTTTCTCACAATGAACATTCATTACTTTTATAAGGAAAAAAAAAGCTGTCATTAAAAGAACAAATACATAACTGGGACTTCCTCTTCCACTTCATCCCTTTTCAGTCCACCTCTCCTACTCTCCTGAAGAGTAACTGCCTTTTGAGCTTTATCTTTGAGCGAAATAAGAGGGCATTTAACAAGTCAGGGGAAATTATCAGCTGGGCTGGAGATGGGGAGAGGGCGTTCTTATGCAGGCAGATATGTTATTAGAGCTGTTGAAACTGTATATATTAAAGATGTTTGCATTGCCCTTATTGATTCTGTGATGTGTTAGAAGGAAAAGAAAACCTATAGTGGGGCCAAGAAAATGTGAGTCTTTAAAGGGCAAGTTTTAATTAGGAAATGTATTTATTTGCAAAAATACTTCTCTTCAGAGTCCAGCAATTACTGTAAAATTGTTATAAGGAAACAGGTATTTTGAGCAAGGAGACATGTAGGGGGCAAGGGGCAATGTTGTCTGATACTACATCAAATATGCAAACTGGTTATAGGATTTGGACGCCTACTGATAAATGCCATCAAAGTTGTCACAATAAGAGGGTGAGGAAAGTGTCCGCCAGAGGATGTGCTTATTCTTTGGAAAGGTTGCTGTGACTAGCTCCCCTGTAAGGTTCCCTCTGCATCTGGGATTTTTCCTCTCACAGAAATGTTTGCCATGTGGTGAGGTTCCCCAACCTAATAATAATAACACTTGACAAAAACAGAGCCCTTTCACCTTTTCAAAGGGCCTCTATATCCGGTGATTCACTCAATCCTCACACTCACCCTGGCTGGGATATTAGTTTCAGTTTGCAGATTGCAAAAGGGAGAACAAAACAGGGACTCAGAGAGGTTAAAACAAAGAGGCAGAGAGGGGCTAGAACTAAAGAAGGAACAAGGAGATGTTCCTGGACAGCCTTCCATGTGGTCCTGGAGGTTGCACTGTGTATTATCTCATCTCATCCTCACGATAACTAGATAAGTGGGGATTCCACAAGTCCTATTTTCAGGAGCAAACTTAGGCTTGTGTGGTTGTGGTGCAACTGAATCCAAATCAGAACTCAGCTCTCCAAAATTCCGTGGTCAGTGCCTTTTCCAGGACAAGTCATTTTGAAGGGCTGGTGACTCAGTTTAATCTGAATTGTCTTTCTGTGCTGTTTGTCTAACCTGTGAGCTGTCTTTATGCTTTGAGGGAATTTGAAGGTGGTATTTGAATGTGTCTGCTAGAAAATAAAAGGAAAGCCTGTTCTTGGATTCAACATAAATTTCGTCTTTTAGGGAAGTGATCGGATCTTGTTTTTTCTCTTTTTTCTCTCCTAGTCCAATGTTTAGCAGAATATCTGGCACATAGAGGTGCTCAGTAAACTATTTACTGAGTGAAAGAATGAATGCTAATGACAACATCAGCTAGCATTTATTGAGTATTGTGCCTGGGACTGAGCTAAGGCATTGCTTCATTTAATTTTTAGAGCAACACCATGTGGTAGATATGATTATTATCCCTACTTTGTATGTGACAAAACTGAGACTTAGAGAAGAAATTTGTCAAAGGTCACATGACTTATAAATGACAAAACAAATTCCAATTTAGGTTGTTTTGAGTTACCATACTGTATTGGGTGGATGGATGGATGGATGGATGGATGGAATTAACGATACTAGCAGTGAAATGAGTTCTGCATGAAACTACAGTGCACTTTATTTTATGATTAATCCTGACTAGAGTAGGTCATACCATTACCATAACCTGTTTCTTTCATCATGTTTCATGAACTGCAATTACTTGTTTATGCATTTGTCTTTAAAAAAAAAAACTTCTCTCTAGCTGCAATTTAAGTTTCAAGAGCAGAGGGACCAGATGAGCTTTGTTCACTATTGTGATCCCTAGCACCTGGCACAAATAAGTATATGTGAATGAATTTATATGGGCTCTCATCCCTCTTAAGCAGTGGAGCACCTCTGAGTGTGTCTTTTACACAAATTTACTCCATTTCCACATCAGTGCTGTACTTTCTGCCTTTGAGAGCATGTGGTTCATACAGTGGGCCTGAAATTCGGATAAGCACATAATGGTTCTGATGTCAGACTGTGTTCCTCCACTGACATTTGCTCCCAGATGATAGGGGAAACACTGATCAGAAAATAGCAGCATCTGCTGTGGTCGAAGGTGACGAGCTGGCAAAAGTTCCATGGTGAAAGCATCCTCTCTGATTAGGTCAGCCCCCACTTTCAGGGCAGAGAGGCGCTGTGTCAGCTGACATTGCCTGCATAATGTTTTCCTTCCAAGGGCTGGCCTCAATGGTCTGCTCTAAAGAGTTCTCTTAAAGCTCTTCTGCATTCTTAATGCCATCTGATACTCTCCAAAAATGATACAACTCGGCCAATTTTGGTCTTATCTCTTTTCTCATCATTTTCCTAACAGACTTCTCTGATACTCATGTGGATTTGCCTTTTTCACACCGGGTAGGTCAGGTGGCAGGTGCGGATCTTCTGCAAAGTTAAATCAGTTCCATTTCCTAGTAAGGAAGTCTGCAGCCTTCGCTAGAATTGCATAGTGGGCCAGAGGGCTATATTCTTGATGTAATCAAGAATGAAACAAATAAAACAAACAAAAGCAACAAAAAAGGCCTCCAGGACCATGACCCCATCCCTCTGTTTGGCAATGCTAATTATGGTGATGTAAACTATTTGCTACACATTGACCTAATTCTTTACACACATTCAAGCATTTAATCCTTAAAACAGACCTATAAGATCAATTCAATTATTACTTCCATTTTACAAATAAGAAAATCAAGGCACAGAGAGACTAAGTAGCTCTCTAGCAAACGATAGGACCAGGATTCAAACCCAGACACACTGACTCCAGAGTTGCTATCACTTAACCACTATGCTATACTCCTCTAATGGCATCTGACTTGCTTTTGCACAGATGGTGGAGGCCAAATCCTTAACTAAATTTTTCTCACAAATATGTTCCAGTGTTTCTCTGATGGTCAGTAAGTTATGATTTCTAACTGAACAGTCAAAACATGGCTGTGGGTTGTTTTCCCAATAATGAGACCAAACTTCTTGGAAGGCCATCTTTACCCCAAGGTGTCCCACCTTGATTATTGATGATCAGAAGTTGAATGGAATGGTTCCTGAATTCCTCTCCCATCTTCAACATGCTTTTTCCCATGCCTCACTCTCTCTAAAGAGTTTTCCTGGAAAATAGGAGAGACTTCGCAACCCACCAAGGTGGTAGCAATCTGATGGCAGGTGTGGCTAGGAAGACAGATGCAGATATTCCAGATATCCAGAAACTTTGTCTAGGATAACATCACATTCTCATGATCCTGCCACATGACTTCCCTTATAGAGCATCTTTTGAGAAAAATTCTGAGGCATCCCTGCCTCCCAGGTAAAGTACCTTATCCTGTCTGTGAGCATCACTGCCATTTGGCTTGTGGTCGAGCTCCAAAGGAATGAAGAACTCAAGGGAGAAAAAGGGATGGGCAAAAAAACCAACCAAACAAACAAACAAAAAAAACAATAGATTTTCCCAAGTCTCTTCCAACCTCAGAATAGTCAGAGCTTGGCACAAATTAGAAATCAGACTTGTTTCTGAAATTTTCCCTGATTTCTCTGGAAATTACAACTAGCCTAAAGTCACAGATGCAGGAAAGGTCCACGATCAGTACAATCAGTAACTATATAAACAACCTTCGCAACCCTTGCCTGCTCACTTTTCTTGTCACAACCTGAACTGAGACAGATTCTGGGGCCCCTGTGTAATTTTCTCTTAGCTGTGAGTCAATTAAAAGTTGCAAAATGATCCTTCCAAACCAGAAATCAGATTATAATACAATATTTTTAGGTCTCATCAGTCTGTGGACAAAGGCAGTAACATTTTCATGAATTCCTAAATATATATACACTGTTGTGTTCTGCATGTTACTTTTTTCATTTAACAATATATCTTGTAAATTGTTATATATAAATATATATACGTATTGAGATGGCTTGAGATAAATCTCTCCATATATAGACATATCTCTATATATCTATATATGTATCCTGCCTCTTTCTTTTTTTAATACATAAACTGCCTCTTCATTCTGTTTTATACTTGCATACTATTCGATTGTATGGATGCACCGTATGAATTTAACCACAAGGATTTAGATATATTTAGTTAAATAAATCTCAAGTAATGAGCATAGGGTCAGGCACATAGTAGATGCCCAAAATGTTGAATAAGTTAATTAAATTTTCTTAACTCTATCAAGTCTGTTGATTCTTAAAAAAGAGGCAACTCAGAGGAAGGTGAAATTTCAAATCAGTTGTGAAAGGATGGACATTTTAATTAACAGTGCTGAGGTAACAAACTATTTGGTGGAAAAAATCCCTGTTCCTTATGGCATCCCTTTAAAATTTTCAACAGTGAACGTAAAAACTAAAAACATAAAAATTCTAGAACAAAACATAGATGAAAACCACAATGAAATACCACTTCATACCAACTATGATGGCTATTATTAAAAAAGAAAAAGAAAATAAATGTTCACAAGGATGCTCAAAAAATGGAATGCTTGTACGTTATTGGTGGAAATGGAAAATGATGTAGCCACTGTGGATAACAGTTTGGCAGGTCCTTAAAAGTTAAACATAGAATTACTATATGACCTGGCAATTCCACTTTTACGTATATGCCCCAAAGAACTGAAAGCAGGGACTCAAACAGACATTTGTAAACCAGTGTTCATAGCAGCATTATTCTCAATAGCCAAGAAGTGGGACTAACCTAAGCATCCATCAGCAGATGAAAGAATAAACAAAATGTGGCAGATACACACAATGGAATGTTATTCAGCCATAAATAGGAATGACGTTCTGATACATGCAAAAACATGGATGAACCTTAAAGACATGTTGAGTGAAAATAAGCCAGACACAAAAGGACAAATAGTGCATGATTCCACTTATATGAAATATCTAGATAAGCAAATTCATAGAGACAGAAAGTGTACTGAAGGTTACTAGGGAGTGAGGGGTGGGAGAAATGTGGGAGTTATTGCTAAAAATATACAGAGTTTCTTTTTGGGATGATGGACAAGTTTTGGTAATAGATAGTGGTGATGTTAGCACAACATTGTGAATGTAATGGAAACCACTGAATTGTACACTTAAAAATGGTTAAAATGGGAACAAAAAATATATATATAACCACAATATAATTAAAACAAACATAGGTGACAATTTGCATGACTTTGGAAGTGAAGGAATAATTCCTTTTTTTAAGTGTGATGTGGAAAGGAAGAAATCATAAAGGAAAACATCAATAGTTTTGATGACATAAAAATTTCAAAATGTCTGTATATTTTTAAGAAGCAGGCAAAATCAAAAGAACAGCAAAGTGTTAAGGAAATATTTGAGGCACACATGACAAAGCGCTACTATCTTTAATATATAACAAGCATGTAAGAAAGGTATAAGAAAACAACATCTCAATAGAAAAGCAAGTAAAGAACATAAAAAGCTAGTTTACAAAAAAAAGTACAAAGTACAAAGCTAAATGTATAATATATATTTGACTTACTAGCAACTCTAAGAAATGCAAGCTACAATAAGATTGAGACTTTTTGCTTATCAAATGAGAAAACTCTGAGAGAGAAAAAAATAACCAGAAAATAGTTACTCTCTATATACTGCCAATGAATATATATCAGTACAGCCTTTCTGAAAGAGAATTTAGTAATATTTACTGAAAACCTACAATTATATATAGCCTTCAACCCAGGAATCCATATCTAGATATTTAATTAAAAAATAATCATGAGTGGACCAAAAGAATTATATAAGGTTTTTTTTTTTTTTTTTTTTTTTTAAATTCACAATGAAAGTAATAATAGAGGCAAACTGGAAACAATTTAAATGTCAGTCAATCAGTTAATAATCAAATTTATTATGGTACACCATAGTATGTTGGACTATTATACATCCACTATAAATCCTGGTGTAGGATTATGTTTAATAAATTTGAAAAGGATTCACAATAAATATTTTGTGATCTTTCTTTAACCTATTAAGGAAAATTCCAAACAAATATAGTTTGGCAAATAGGCTATACCCATCACCTAATTCAAAAATTATCAACTTATGGCCAATCTTGTTTTATCTATGTACTTCCCCACTTACCCTTCCCCAATTATTTTGAAGGAAATCCTAGGCACCATTTTATTTTGTCCATGAATATTTCAATAGATATCTCTAAAAGACAAAAGATATGGACTATTTTTAAAAGCACGTGTTATATTACTATGCTTTCATGTCATCAACTCTCCTGTCAATGTTCAAATTTCCCTGATGATTTTATCAGTCTTTTTTTACAATTTGTTTGATTGCATCAGGATCCAAATAAAGTCCATACATTGCAATTGGTTGATCTTTTAAGTCTTTTTTGATTCACAGATTTCCCTAGTACCTCTTCCTATTTTTTTTTTTTTTCACCCACTTGTACATTGTGAAAGAGACAGTCATTTGTCTTGTAGTGTTTTCCACAATCTGTATTTTACTGATTGTTCCCTTCTGGTGTGGTTTAACATATTATTCTATGTCTTATATTTCCTACAAACTGGTAGTTCTAAAGGCTTTATGTGATACAGAATTGATTTTTTGTTTGTTTTTTGGCAAGATTTCTTTACAGATGGTATTGTGTACTTCCACCTGTCTTTGTGATATTATCAGCCTTTCACACTCATTGACTAGATTCGGTATTTCACTAGGGGTTGTACACTGGTGATATTCTAATTCTATCTTTCCTTCTTCATTTTTAATGAAATAGTTATATAAAGAAAAACTTCCTTTCATGAACTATTTGGTTACCTGAAACGGTAGGATAAATGTTTGATTCTTTCCTTTATTTTACCAGGTTTCAAAAGAATGAGTTGGTTTTCTATCATCCAAGGTGAACAATGAGGTGTTATTTATTTTCTTTTCAAGAATCATTATGACCTCATGCATTAAAATATATTTGAAGTATTTCATCCATTTCAGGTATGATGTTCAAATGATCCCATCTTTGGCCAGTGGGAGCATCTTCACATTGACTCCCATGTCTTTAATAGCCTTCTTGCTTCCTGGAATAACAAGATGTTCTAGACTCATCTTGAACTTATTCTAAGCAAGATCTGAAGTCATTCATTTCTTGAAGGAACCCTGGATCTTTTTTAGTGAGAAATGGTATGTAGAAATCACAATCTGGTTACTGGGAATTGCTCATCGCTACTAGGTTGGTACTGTTTCTACCTTTTTTCAATGACAGTACCAGGAAATATGTAATTTTTTTAAAAAGAAAGTTCATTATGGGTCTACATCTCTATTTCTAATTCAATATTTCTTAGCCTCATCAGTCTTTCATCTGTATCTCACTTCTTCCATTACAAATAATAAATACTATGGAAAAATGTTTAATGATTTTAAGACAAATATTCATAATATCTATTTTAGTGGAAAAATAAACAATCATGTGTACATATACCAAAGATAAGCAAGGTTAGCTGTGCTAATTTCTTGATGATGAAATTAAAGATACTTTTTAGTTTCTTTTTTTCCCCTGCTTTTCATTATTTACAATATTTCCATAATGAACCCATTTTATTTTTGCTATGAGAAAAAATTTGTGAAAAACAAAAAATAAACCAGATGGTATAAATTATAATATAGTAAACTGTCTGCCAATCTTATACGTGAGTAGAATAATGATAATCTATTACATCTGTGGAGTGCTTTACAATTTACAAAGCATTTTACATCCATTATCTTCCATGATCATCACAATAGCACTGTTGTGTAAAATGACAGGAATATTGTTTTATAGATAAGAAAATTGCAGTTTAAAAAGATCACATATGATGGAATCAAGGCTAGAAAACAGGGCTCCCGATTTCTTGGCCAATATCCTCTCCCCTGCATAATATCCATCTCTAGATGATTGTTACTATGCTATTGCTTCACAGGAAGACAGGAAGGCCCCACCATTTAGAAAAACATATCCTACCTGCTGCTTAGAATGCTATTCTTAGAACTCTCTTTCTTGAGCATGAGATTTGGAGACTCATGAAAATGTTAATACTTTTTTCAATTTAACTTTTATTTTTATCAAAGTGCTTCATTACATAATTTCTAAAATTGAGTATTCTATAAGGATTTTAATGATAAACAGCTGTCCCTGGCCCCACAATTCCCCATCCAGCTCCTCCTAATTTTCCTTATCCCTAGAGGCAACCACTTTCAACAATTTTAGCTGTTCCCTCTGATTTTTTATTTCCAACTTTCTAAATAACCTACATCTATTGCTATTTCTTGAGTTTTAAATTCTTAGATATTAGCAATAGACTATTATGGAAAATGTTAATTTAACTGTCTTTTTTTCTCTTTCCACAGACAATTCCCCTTTCCCCATCCTGTCAGTATACTTACATTGTAATTTTTCATTAAATTTATAGTTAGTGTTTACATCATTATAAACCACGTATTGTATTATGATTTACTCTCTTGTACTAATTTGTGTTTTTGCATTTCATATTTGCTCTGTGTTTTAGGTACCCATCACTATTTCATCCCCAAACTTCTACCAAATTATAAATTTTCTCTCAACACATCAAATCTATCAAGTAATTTGTCAATTTCTTTGCTTTCCTCATGCTTACTTTGCTTCCTTTACTTTCCTTGCCTTTCTCATTGAAATGCCATTTCCTTTTGTCTAAACTGCTCCAAAATGTGCTAGGCAGACTTGCACAGCTATTGTACTAGCCTCTTCCTCCACTGTATTCCTGGGAATTTTATTGGATCTGACTCCTATATCTGTACCGTTTCTTTCAGGATCCCATGTCTTCCTCTCTCTTTATTTATTCTTCATACTGAGATTGAGTGTATGAGAAGTAACTTGATTTGCCTGGATATAGAATTCCAGGTTGGGAATTAATTCCCTTGTAATTTTAATTACAGTGGTGGCTCCACTGTCCTCTTGCTTCCAGTGTTACTAGTGAGAAGTCTGATGCCATTTTGACTCTTTATCTTGTTTATGCTACCTGTTTCTGTTTTTTCTCCCCCTCTCTCCAACAGCTTTTAGGAACTTCTACTTTTCCTCCCTGTTAAGGAACTGTATGATGCTATGTCATGGTGTGGGTCTTCTTTCATCCAATACATTGTGTTGTTGCTGGGTTCTTTCGCTCTAGAACAACTGATAGTTTTATTTGAATTATTTCATTGATGATTACCTTGTTCTCTATTTCCAAAACTTCTCTTATTCAGATATAGGATCTCTAAGACTGTGTTTCTAATTTTTTAATCTTCTCTTTCCTATATCCCATATTTTTGTCTTTTTGTTCTACTTTTTGGAAGATTTTTTCAACTTTGCCTATCAGCCCATCTGTTGACATTTAATTTTTTCTGTCATATTTTTCATTCTAGAAGCCTGTTTTAGTTATTTGAATATTTATCTTTAAATAGCTTCCTGTTCTTGTTTCATGTGTACAATATCTTTATTTCTTTAAGACTATTAATGGCATGTTTTGTGAAATTTTCTACTGTTTCCTGCGTTGTCTCTATGTCTTTTAAGTTTTTTTTCTTTAATTTCTCTCAATTGTTATTTTGTTTTCTCATTTATCTTTCATATTAAGGGCTTCCCCCAGATAATGATGACTCATGGCTGTCTATGCACATTTAACTAAAAACTGATTGAAAAATTCCAGCGTGTACAAGCAAGACTAGTGGACTTCTCTGTGGGATGATCTGGCTGGGTCATTTCACTTGTGATTTCTTAATAGTATCTGTAAATCTTTTCAGGGGCCACTCAGTTTTGCCAGAAAGGAATATTCCAGTCCCTTCCTGGGGTGTACAAGGCTGGCTGCCAATGTTTTGTAGAAACCTGGTTGAGGAAGGCAACGGGAGGTAGTCTTGTCATTCATGTATAGATTTCATTCAATCCTCCTGTTCCTGTTTTCAGTTCACCATCTCTACTGTTAGCTTTACTGTTTTCCATGAGTCCAAAGTTTCTCACATTCATTCACTCTAGACAGAAAATCTCAAGTCTTCTCTCAGTGTGGGAAGGGGCAAGCACCCAGCTGAGCAGGTGGAGGAAGAAATCTTGAGGACTATTTCTTATACAGACATTCAACCAATCTTCCTATTTTCCACCCGCCCACACCCTTACTTTCAGAAGTAACTGGAACTCCCAGTTTCCAAGCTTTTCTGGGGTCCTGCAGTGAAAATCAGATAGCTTCTGGGCTTTTTCCACTGTTAGCTTAGGTTTCACTTTTTTAGGTCTGCCTAAGTCAATTATTTCTTGGCCATCTGCTTTATAGCTTCCAGAATGCTATTGTCTCCTCTCCAGTTCTTTTTCCTTTTGGGGCTTTTTATCATTTCGCTGTCATTTTAGTAATTAGGGTGGGAACAGAGGTAAAAGTGTTACCCTCCATGTGTAACAGAAATCAAAACCCTTCATCAAGGCCAGTGCTTTAAGAAGTTATTCTGTCACATCTAGGTAACAGTGGATGGTCTTGAGCTCCTTCTCTGAGAAGCCCTGGGGCTTTATTTCTTACTGCCCCCAGGGCTGTAGATGAATTCAGGAGCTTGAGTTGCCTCGTCTTTAAAATGCAGATAATAATGCCTGCCTTTCCAGTTGTGGTGAGGATATCTTGAATGATGTCTGTTCTGTATTTTTAGTTCCTAGTCCTTTGAAGAATATTAATAAATACAAGTTATAATTTTTATTATTATAATTACTGGCAGGCTGTGTTGCAGGGAAAAGAGCTCATTGGATTATTGAGGGAGATGGTAATGCAACATTAGGGAATTAGAGAAACCCCTTTTGCAAATGCTTTGCTGACAGGTCCTGGATTATAAAAAGTAATAGTAATGATGATGATAGCTAATATTTTTTAAGTGTTTATTATGTGTCAATCCCTGTGTGATGTACTTTATGTGCTATCCCAATTAAGCATCGTGACTACTCTACCCTATAAATAGGTAGGATTATTATCTTCATTTACAAATGAGGAAGTTGAGATGTGGAGATGTTAAATCACCTGGTCAATATCACAGAACAAAGATGTGGCACATCCAGCTTAAAACCACAGTTTGTCTTCGAGCTTAATACAGAGACCAGTGCTTCTCAAACTTTAACATGCTCACAAATCATCTAGGGGTCTTGTTACAGTGTGGATTCTGTTTTGGGGGTCTGGCATGGGGCTGAGATTCTGCATTTTTAACAAGATACCAGGTGATGTGCCGCTGCTGGACCAGGGACTGCACTCTGAGGAGCAAGTCCCCAGATTGGATGGCGTCTCTGACAGCCATATCACATGGAATCTAATTTTCCCTGGGCACATATGAAACCATGTGAACAGTAAGGGTGCAATCTCACTGTGTTCCTTCCCGAAGTGTATGAGCAGGACCACCAGAAACTCATTTCTCCTATCACACCTGCTCCCCAGGATTCCCGGTATCTCTCATATGAGCTCACAAACAGTTCTCGTTAGTGCTTTGGCTCCAAGACACGACTTTCCATCACCTTTGAAATCACTTGATGGTAGCCCTTCCCTGTTACCATTGCCTCTAGTGCTTTCTTTGATCATGCCATGCTTGGAGTTTTTTTTTTTTTAATTCATTTTATTGAGATATATTCACATACCATGCAGTCATACAAAACAAATCATACATTCGATTGTTCACAGTACCATTACATAGTTGTGTAGTCATCACCAAAATCAATCCCTGACACCTTCATTACCACACACACAAAAATAACAATAATAATAATTAAAGTGAAAAAGAGCAATTAAAGTGAAAAAGAGCAATTAAAGTAAAAAAGAACACTGGGTGCCTTTGTTTGTTTGTTTGTTTCCTTCCCCCATTTTTCTACTCAACCATCCATAAACTAGACAAAGGGAAGCGTGGTCCTTATGGCTTTGCCAATCCCATTGTCATGCCTCATGAGCTACATTTTTATACAATCGTCTTCAAGATTCATGGGTTCTGGGTTGTAGTTTGATAGTTTCAGGTATCTACCGCCAGCTACCCAATTCATCAGAACCTAAAAAGGGTTGTCTATATTGTGCGTAAGAGTGCCCACCAGAGTGACCTCTCGGCTCCCTTTGGAATCTCTCTGCCACTGAAGCTTATTTCCTTTCCTTTCATTTCCCCCTTTTGGTCAAGAAGATGTTCTCTATCCCACGATGCCAGGTCTACATTCCTCTCCAGGAGTAATATTCCACATTGCCAGGGAGATTCACTCCCCTGGGTGTCTGATCCCATGTAGTGGGGAGGGCAGCGACTTCACCTGCCAAGCCATGCTTGGAGTTTTAAATCTAGATCCTCTGAAACATGCAAAACCCCTCAAGGTGTGGAACGGCACTGAGTCCCTTCCCACTAGCCCTCAGCAGAGCTGAGCTGTGCTCCTTGCAGAAATATGGAGAATCCCGTCTCCCACTCAGGGTTACCTAAACCCCAGAGCAGCACCACTCATGTCCTAGACCTCATAGCTTCTTCCTGATCTGGGAAAAACTGTAACTTCTGTCCTCCTGTGTCCCTTCCTCTCTCATTAGCCTCTGCTACCAACTCTCCTAGAATTGTCCACCCTGAAAGCAAGGAAACTTAGACCAACTTCCAACTTGAGTGGAAGAGGAGATAGTCCATTAATTCACTGGACATACCCAGCTATGCATGAATTTCAGCTTAGGCTCTGCTAGAACCATGCTCCATGTATAACCCAAGGCATAGTAAAGGAGATTTTAAGTGGCACCTTAAAGATTCAGAGTGCATCTTGGGGTAAGAGAAAGCACTGGAATGAGTCTAAAGTCTAATTTGGAGCCCCACTTCTGCCCCTACTTAGCTATATGACCTTAGGCATTTCAGCAACTCTCTCTGATTATTCCCAAAGCTATTAAATTAGGGCAAGAGGCTCCGGGTGATCTATCTATAAGGTATACCTTCCAGTTCTGTCTGATGTTCTGTGATACACCAGTAGCACCTGATGGTCTAGAGAAGTCTATAAGAAATTATTCCTACTCACCAGCAATCTATTCTACCAATTAGGAATCAGAGCAGTGCTCTGTAGAAAGAGTTCAAAATGTCAAGTCAAATGACTTGAATTTTGTTCCTTAATGCTGTGTGATCTTAGTCAAGTCAACTTTCCAAACGAACTTGCAGTAATATAATGAAGATATTTCAAACTGTAGGTTCTTGGACTGAATTCAGCCCACAAGCAAGTTTACTTTGATCTATATAGCATTTTAAAAACTTTGATTCAATTGCCAATATTTAAAAATTAGGAGATTTTACATAAACATCTGCTTTCCTGGCTTTTCTTGAAATGTAAAAAGATCTCCCAACATGGGCCACCCATTCCTGCAGAGCCACCATGGGCCTGAAATGTGTGGCCACTGTCCCTTTAAAGGGGCATGTGCTTCTGCTTTGTCATAGCCTCTAACGGCCAAATTACTCATTTATATACCCTGCCCAGGTCCTGTAAGCATCTGAGTTTGTGATCCCTGGGTAGTAGTCACACTGACCACTGAATGATTTCAAGCAAGTACTTATCATTTCTAACACTCTATGTCCCAATTATAGAATGGGGATAATAAACGCTCACCTTATTGCATTGACTGTATTAATGACAGAGAATAGGGATCAGGGGACTTTTCTTTAAAGAGCCAGAGAAAGAATATTTTAGGCTTTGCAAGCCACATAAGAACAATGTTGCATATTCTTCTCGTATTTATTTTCTTCATTTTTTTTTTTTTTTTTAAACAACCTTTTGAAAATGTGAAACCCGTTCTCAGCTCTTGGGCTGTGCTAAAACAGGCCCCAGGTGGATTTGGCCCATGGACTACAGTTTGCCAACTGCTGAGATAGAGAATATAAAGCACTTATTACAATGCCAACATGAGTACTCAGTAAATGTTCATTCTCATTATTGCAATTTCAGGCCTCCCATGCTCTTACATGGGTGGACTTGGGTGGACTTCACAGTGCCCATCAGAACTCCCATTTCCATTTCAATTCTCTCCTGACAACACAGAGAGGGACAACATTTTATCTGTTGAGACACATCTTTCTAAACAGAAAGCCCTGCATGGTGTATTACGAGCTCCAAAGCGGCACGGCAAATACAGTGCAACTGTGTCATCACCATGAAATCAAAGCCATTGTTTAAGCTATTTACTAAACCACATCCCCATTCCAGTTACTCTGTCTGAAACTTTACCGAACAATCACAGCTGGACGAAGAGGTGGAGGTCTTTAAAACCTGATTATAGGTTCTTTGTTCTCATAGCTTTCCTCCTTTGTTTGGGTCTTTTAATCCCCCTTTCCCCACTCCCCCAAACACCTTGTGCTGTATTATTTATTATTTAACTTGAATGCCAGGGATGCAGCGTGTGACAAAAGGCACTTGAGAAAATAAAATTGCATTGTGTGGTATGACTCTCCTGCATGCAGCTTGGCATAATTAAAATAAGAAAGGCATGAAATTTTTTTCTCATTCAAAGAATGTGAAGGCTGAATCTAAAGAAATGTCAGTTATTTTCTACGGTACCCAAGGAACCCAAAGAGAGCATGAGTTTAAATAAAAGAGCCAAGGGACTCATCAAGGGATTGTCCAAAAGATAAATTCCCATTTTTTCTTTTATTGGTTCTAAACCAAGAAATGGAAGAAAATCATATGTGGGACATAAGCCAAGTTCCTAGAAGGACTTTGACTTAAGTTTCCTTGATCTGGGCCCTGTGCTTCTTGTTTTGGGGAACTTATACTCCTTTGTACACTATTATTTATACTATTATGTACACTATTATTAAACAAACACTGATCGAGCACTTACTGTGTGCTAAACTCTGTTCTAAGTGTTAGGAAGAGAGGAATGAATCAAGGCCCTAAAATCCAAGAATTTGAGGAAGACAGATATGTTAAACACATAATCCCAATATAAAGAATTAATATGCTTACAGCAAGAGCCAAGACTTATTGAGCACTTACTATATGCCAGGCATTGTTTTAAGTGCATTTTTATATGATTAATTCATTTAATCCTCCCAAGAATCCTAAGGATTATATGCTGTTATGAATTCCCATTTTATAGCTGAGAAAACTGAGGCACAGAGGATAGTTATTTAAGGCCATGTAGCTAGTAAGTGGTAGAGCTGATTCAAACTCAAGGAACCACTTCAGGGCTAAAGCCCTTGAAATGCACTAAATATCCTTTCAATAAAAAAGGCTTGAACCAAGTTCTGGGAGCACAATACAAAAAAGCCCCCAATTCTGCCTTTAGGGGTGAAAGAAATCATAAGATAACATGACACATGTCTTAAAGATTCCCTTCACAGGGAAGCTGGGCAGGACAGTAGGCAGAGAAAGAACACATCCCTCTCTCCCTCCCTCCTTCTTTCTTTTTTTTTAATTTTTTTTTTAAATTTTTATTTTGAAATAAATTCAAACTTATAGTAACAGTTGGAAAAATAATACAAACCCCATACACAGAACTCCAGCATACCCCAACCCCCCTCCACCAATACCCTGATCTATCAACTTTAATATTCTGTCACTTTACTATTTCTTTCTTTCCCTCCCTCCCTCCCTATCATCCATCATCTATTGCTCTGTCTTCTGAACATATGAGAGCAAGTTGCACACATCCTTGAACAAATAATATAATTCACATATACATTTCCTATGAACAAGAATATTCATTTATGTAATCACATTAAATGTAGTTAAGAAGTTCAAGAAATTTAACATTAATATAAAGCTTACATTCTATATTTCATTTTTTTTCTTATGTCCCAATTGTGTCCTTTTGAGCCTTTTCTCCTCTATTCTTAGATCTCATCCAGGATCATCTATGGCATTTAATTGTCATTATCTCTTTAGATTGTCTTTTTTTTTTTAGTTGTGGAAACATACATACAGCATAAATCTTCCCATTCCAACCCCTCCCAAGCATTCCATTTAGTGAGATTAATCACATTCACAATGTTGCAATGCCATCCCCTTCCCACCATCCATTACTAGAAATTTCCCTTCACCCCAAACAGAAACCCTATACTCATTTCTTATTAACTCCCCATTTCCCCTTCCCCCACTTCTCGTAACCCATTCTCTACTTTTCATCTGTGATCGTATTCTCTGATACTTTCTTTGTGTTTAATATGGGGCTTAAATTTAACATCTTAAGTCTGCAACAATCTTGTTTTCTTTGATACCAACTTAACTTCAATAGGACACATAAACTATGTTTCTATACTCCTCCATTCCCCCACCTTTATGTAGTTCTTGTCAAAAATTAGATATTTTACATTGAGTCCAAAACCACTGATTTATCATTACAGTTTATGTATTTTAGATCCTGTAGGAAGTAAATAGTGGCGTTACAAATCAAAAATACAGTAGTATTGGTATTTATATTTACCATGTGATCTTTACTGGAAATCTTTATTTCTTCATGTGGTTTCAGATAATTGTTTAGTGTCCCTTCCTTTCAACCTGTACAATTCCCTTTAGCATTTCTTATAGGACTGATCTACTGGTGATGAAGTCCCTCAGCTTTTGAATATCTCAGAATGTTTTCATCTCCCCCTCATTTTTAACCTTCAGGTGTTTGTCAGTTTTCTGAGTCTCTGATGATTATTGACTTCTATTTGTATTCCATTGTGGTCAGAGAATGTGCTTTGAATAATTTCAATATTTTTAAATTTCTTGAGGCTTGTTTTATGTCCCAGCCTATGGTCTATTCTGGAGAAAGTTCCATGATCACTAGAGAAGAATGTGTGTCCTGGTGATTTTGGGATGTAATGTTCTATATATGACTGTTAAATTTCTCTCTATCTCTCTCTCCTTTCTTTGTTTTTCTGTCAGTAGGGCTCTCTTTAGTATCTGAAGTAGGGCAGGTTTTTTATTAGCAAAATCTCTCAGCATTTGTTTGTCTGTGAAAAATTTAAGCTCTCCCTCAAATTTGAAGGAGTTTTGCTGGATAAAGTATTCTTGGTTGGAAATTTTTCTCGCTCAGAATTTTAAATATGTCATGCCACTGCCCTCTTGCCTCCATGGTGGCCACTGAGTAGTCACTACTTAGTCTTATGTTGTTTCCTTTGTATGTGGTGAATTGCTTTTCTCATGCTGCTTTCAGGACTTGCTCCTTCTCTTCAGTATTTGAGAGTCTGATCAGAATATGTCTTGGAGTGGGTTTATCTGGATTTATTCTATTTGGAGTACACTGGGCATTTATGCTTTGTATATTTATATTGTGTAGAAGGTTCAGGAAGTTTTCCCCAACAATTTCTTTGAATACTCTTTCTAGACCTTTACCCTTCTCTTCCCCTCCTGGGAAACCAATGAATCTTAAATTTGGATGTTTTATTTTATCTATCATATCCCTGAGATCCATTTTGATTTTTTCAATTTTTTTCCCCATTCTTTCTTTTGTTCTTTCATTTTCCGTTCTGTGGTTCTCAAGGTCACTGCCTCTTTGTTCAGCTTCCTCTAGTCTTGTACTGTGAGTATCCAGAATCTTTTTAATTTGGTCAACAGTTTCTTTTATTTCCATAAGATCATCTATTTTTTTTATTTACTCTTTCAATTTCTTCTTTGTGCTCTTCTAGGGTCTTCTTCATGTCCTTTATATCCTGCACCATGCTCTTCTTCATGTCCTTTATATCCTGTGCCATGTTCTCATTGTTTGTCTTTAGTTCTTTGATTAATTACTCCAAGTACTGTGTCTCTTCTGATCCTTTGATTTGGGTGTTTGGGTTTGGGTTATCCATATCGTCTGGTTTTTTCATATGCTTTAAAATTTTCTATTGTTTTTGGGCTCTTGGCATTTGCTTTACTTGATAGGGTTCTTTTAGGATGTGAAGGATTATTCAGACCCCAATCTCTGATTTGTCAGATCTACAGCTTGGTGGCATACACTCTCTCTAACTAACCAGCAGATGGCATCCGTGAGTCACCTATTCCCCTCAAGTCAGTTCTCCCCAACTTTGTCTTTGTGGTATGTGGGGGTCTGGTTCTTGTGAGGTCCCACTGGTGCACCAAGTTTGGGTGTGTTGTTGGTGCTGTCCGCCCTGAATGTGAGGTGTGTGTCTGAGCAGTTAGGGAGGCAGGGCAGCTTTAATAATCAAACCTCCCAGGTGTTCCTGGAGATTTAAGGCTGTTGCAAGAGTCTAAACCTTCATTTCAGTCTCACCACAGATTGTCTCTGCTGCTGACCCACAAGTCCTTGGTATTGGAGTAGGGTCCCTGGGATTTCTGGGTGGGTTCCTCTTCCCAGCCGTGCCCTCCTAGGGCCTCTGCCGGGGGAAGGCTGTGCTATGTTGCAAGTGCACACCATCCCTCAAAGGAAGCCCTGGGCCACTGGGCCGTGCAGGGCCTTTCCCAGCCTGCTGTAAAGATGGCTGAAAGGGGCATGTTAATTTCCCCCTCCTCGCACAGCTCTGCCTTCCCAGCTCTGGGACAGTTAGCTGTGGGTGCACGAAAGGCTACCGTCCATGCCCGATATTGTGGCATGTGCATGGTGTTGCCAAAAACACTTCCCATCTAACTGGGTCCCTTGGCGCGGCTCTGGGCTGAGGCCCCGGCGCCAAGCAGGAGCGTTCCCAGCCCGCCGGGAAGATGGCTGCAAGGGGCGTGGATTTTCCCCCCTTTTGGCTCTCCTCTGCCTGCCTTGCTCTGAGACAATTAGCAGCGGGTACACAAAAGGCTATCTTCCATGCCAGATATCGAGGCATTCACACAGCCTGTTCCTGCCGTGCTTCACTGTGTGGTTTTCGCTGCTGTATCTGCAGCCGCTTTTGGGTTTTTTTAAAAAAGAACTAGTCCACCTCCACATACCAACCCACAGTTTCTCCACACTGCAGCATGGCCGCCGAACTTTCAGCCAGCTCACTCACTTGTTTCAGAATGCAGACTCCCGGTTTCACCAAGTGCACAGTCCCTGTGGATTTAGCAGGCCTTGTCCAGCTGGTGCATCGCTGGAACTGGTGTTCTGGGTCACTTTCTGGCCTATATCTAGTATTTTTCATGGAGGTGTTTTTTTGTCCTATCTCTCCTAGCCGCCATCTTAGGTTCTCCCCTCCTAACTCTCATCATTGCCTCATTGTCAGTAGTTTTTCATTCAATATTGGTCTTCCTGAAGTTCTGGAAGCTTGAAGAGGGCAGGTGCCAGTCTTTACCATATGCCTAATACCCAGCACTTGCTTAATAAAAATATGGTGAGACGAATGAGATGAATGAACAAATCCAGTCAAGATTGAAGAGTAGGATGAGTATTAAGCAGATATTAGCCACTATGGACAAGGTAATGCTCAGCTTCATTTTTATACTCATATTAGCATTTTAAAATTCTGCTTTCACACAGCTCTTTTTTAGATATGACCATGGTATTCTCAAAAGACTTTAAAAGCACAGTATTGTCAAAACTCCCATTACTACATGTATCAGTAATATTCTGTACATAATATCTGGAGCAATTATTCTGTGCAGAGAATTCTAAGAATAATGCTGTGCTTTGCCCATGACAGCCATTAATTGGGTGAAATGAAATGGTACAGTTGCATGCAACACATTTTTAAGTGTGAACCCATATGTGGCAAGAAATGATTTTTTTTTCTCCCACAGAAGAAAACCATGCCAATAACCAATGTAGAAGCCTCCCCAAACAGTCAGGCTTTCTTAAGGAAGTTGACAGGACCATCTAAAGAAAAGAAATGTTTTGACTTGCTAGCCATATCAGCAAAAATTTCTAAGGCTAGGGGTCAGAGGGGAAAGATGGGATCTGTTTGTCAAGGGCTAGAAGAGGTTTGGAGATCTAATGATTTCCTTTTAAGATGTCTTTGCAAGTATCAAAATGAGAATAGCATCTGCCTGGCAGGTCACTCCAACTATTACAGATACTGAAAGCACAGGGGCAAGACATGAGTTGGGTGAGTTGAAGGGGAAATCTTTTCATCAATTCTGTTTGTCTAAAGTCTCTATGAATCTATGACTTGAGATTTTTTTCGGCCAATAAAAGTTTTTAATTAGGGAATTACTGTAGAAGTATGATTAAGGTATTTAAGAGTGGGTGTTTGACTTTTCCCTGAAATAATTTCTCAAGATTAGGTCACAGGAACCTTTCTACCTACAACCAGAATAGCACATGATTCCCACACATCTAGTGCAAGCAGAGGAGTGCTGAAATCCAAGAGCAGGGCCTGTCTCTGCCTCCAGAGGGTGCTACCTTCCAAACTGGAGACAGAAGGTTCTGGTGCCTACTCTGTGAGTGGGTTTCCTCTTGATAACAATCGATTTTCAAGTTGATAAGGATATGCTTGTAGGAAGAAATGAGGAGAGCTTTGGGTTAGCCTGACCTGAGTTTCACTGTGGTTCTACTACATCCTAGCCATGTGACCTTGCACAAATCATGACCTTGGCATGGAGCAGCATTTCCTCTGAATACATTTCCAAATCTGAGAGTGAAACAGAAATGGCAGGAACAGCCACGTGTCCCCCTCGATATAAAACAAAACAAGTTTTACTTTGCTTAACCCTGGAATTGGAAAGAGATTTATAGTTGGAAACAACACGTTGCCTAGCCCTGCCCTAAGCTCTGAGACAATACGAAACATGAGAATCATTCCTTTTATTCATTCCACAAATATTTACAGTGTGTTTATAATGTACCAGCCACTGTGCTAAGCACTGAGGAAACCATGGATAGAAGATGCACACATGGTCCCTTTGGAAAGGTTAACAGTGTTCCAGATTCTTTCTTATACATTGTTTCAGTGATGTGAAATAGGTGTTGTTAATGGCCCCACACTACAGATGAAGAAATTGAAGCCAAAAGTCATAAAATCTGAGTTTGACTCAAGGAGGTGGAGTCAAGGGTCAAACTGAGAAAGTCTGGCTTTACAGCCAGCGCTCTTTGCACTGTACCTGTGACCTCCCTTTTCCTGTTTCAGCAACATAACATGGACATCTGCTTATGCTGGACAGTGGTCAAAGCACTTTTGCTTATTTGATTTCATTTGCCCTACAAAAGTTTTGTAATGTAGGCATTTTTATTATTATCTTAGAGAAGTGAGGTAGCCTGCCCAAGATCACCCAGCCAGTTAGTAAGTGGCAGAGTCATGACCAGATTCCAGGACTTCTGATGCCAATCTCTGTCTACCACATGCTCTCAGTTAAATATTTCCAAATTCAGAATCCTTAAACCATATTTTCACTGTCTTAAATTATTTCCATAACCTACATAAATTATAACTAAATTCCTGCTAATAGGCCATTTTGTGGCAAAATCTCAATAAGTGAGCCGAAGCCTGCAAGCCTGGAAAGTTATTTATGGTTAACTCCAAGGACTGCTATTACTCAATCTATATGTGCTGCAGCAAAATGTTTATTTGTATATGCAAGCTGGCTACTCAACTACAGTTTTCTTTTTTCCCCCTCAGCAAAAATGAAAGAACCAGTTTCTAGCACTTGGAAGCATTTCTACACTGCTATATTTTCTGATGATGGTGGGGTGGGATGATGGAAGCTTGATTTACAAATATATGTCAGAAAAAATACATATTTCTGAGTGAGGCTGATTGGACCAGGTTTCACATGGGAAAACTTGTCTCCAGAAAAGAGTTGTATTAGTTAGGGTTCCCTAGGAAACAGAATCAATGAGAGGTGTCTCTGCTTATCAAATTATAAAAGTGACTCACGCAACTGTGGGTATGCATGAGTCCAAATTCTGTAGAGCCGTCAACAAACTGTCAACTCCAAGGAAGATGTCCGATGATCTCCTCAGGGAAACGAACCCGCAACTTCGATGAACTCCTCAGGCAATGAACTGGGATCTTCGATGAACGTGCTTGATGAACTCCTCAGGAAACGAACTGGTAGCTTCAAGGAACTCCTCAGGAAATGCTTCACTGGGCAGCCAAAGAAGAAGTGAAGGTCCTCTATCTGCCTTGCTTATAAGTCTTCAACTGATTAATTGGATCAAATCCAGCCAATTGCATTCTCTCATTGTGGAAGGCATGCCCTTTGATTGACGTCAGTCACAGGTGCAGTCAATTGACTGATGATCCAATAAACCAGCCTGTTGGTTTATTAACCTGCCTCAAACGTTCTCACAGCAATTGTTAGGCCAGTGTTTTCTTGACCATACAGCTGGGTCACCTGGCCAAGTTGACACATGAACCTAACCATCACAGTCCACCCCTTGTCAACTTGGCAGTTATACACATCACCTAAAACCATACCTTCAAAATGAACATTACAGCTTATGCCATATGATAAGGGGATAAGACAGAGAAGAAGCAAAGCTATTTGCTTTACAGACAAATACAAACATGATCATAATAAAATGAGGAGGAAATATTCATGTCATCATAGTCCTCGTTTCTGTAACTGGTCACGTGGCCATAGTTCATATTTATCACATCCTTCCACTTTACCTCCTCTTCACCATTTGTGAAAATAAGTGCTTTCTGAAACTGCTTAGTGCTAGTGAGGACACAGACCCCAGAAAATCCAGACTTTTTTTTTTTTTTTAAATCATGCTGATGCTTTCTGGTGGGCTCAGGTGACTGCCCACTGCTCATAAATGGGCACAATCAAGGAGCTGAGCACTTCGTTCGAGTTTAGCAGCTCCATTTGTGACCATGTTAAAAACTTCTCTTAAGTAAACTAAATTACTAAATGTGTAAGTGCTATCTGAATACAAGATACCTTTAAATTTAATGTGCTCAACGTGATAATTTTATGAGGTAAACTAGACATACTTCATTTTTCTAGTCTCCAACTAACAAAGGGCTTCTAGAACTGTAAAGGTCACTACAAACAATATGACACACATTTTTAACATTCTAACTAATATCCATTTTTCTCCTTCATACAACAATTTTCCTTTCATTTGGACTCGAACTTTTTATGACACTGGTCTACTGCATCAGGTAAAGAATCCTCAATGGCACATGTACTTTTTGGCCCGATTTCCTATTTAGAAACTTATATAAATATAAAGAAACCAGAGACGTCTGCATTGCTTGGAAGGATTAACGGATAATTCTAAACCAGAGGTTTGAGTCTAAATCTGTATATTGAACTTTGGCATACACTAAGAACTCTATTTTCTATGTGCTGTCATATTAAAAGTGCCTTAAGAGTAACTATATTTGTGATACGCCATCAGGGGTTGTTATTATCCCTATTTCACAGATGAGAAAACAGAGGATCAGAGAGATTTGATAACTTCTCTTAGGGAAGTTATTCCCTCAAGGAGGGAGTAATTTGAATTAGGTTCTGTCAGACTCTAAAGCACAAGTGATTTCCTTCAAACCAGCTTTAAAAAGTTGTGCCTGCTGAAAAAAGAGAGGAGGAGAAAGAAGAGTCAGTGGGTGGTTTGTGTCACGGCACGGCCAGGCAGCAGGTTACTGAGATGGAAGAGAGAGTTGACTTTTCGATGGCTCGCTGGAGGCTGCTTGATATCTGAGGGCTGTCTTCCCAGGGTTCGGAGGGAGAATTGCTGGACCGAAAGTCAAGGGACAGAGCTCTGCTCAGAACTGGCTGAGGAGGTCTGAGACCTCCTGGGAATTCCAGTGTCTGCATTTACAGAGCAAGGGGGCTGACCTGGTGCCGTCCTTAAGGGCTCCCCACCCCCTTCTTCAAAACCCTCCAGGTCCTGTACTTATGAGAACTTTACATATCTAGGCACAAAAGGCCTTTCATTTTGCTTTTAAAATTTTTACTTACTATCTTTCAAGTGCATCATCTAAATCAAATTCATAAATGCTTAAGGATTATAACCCTCTTTTAAAGCTTTCAAGAGGCAGGGAGAGATTGGATTTTTACTTACATCTGACATCCCCATTAAAATTTTCACATTTATATTTTATACCCCAATACAATTTAAACTCCTTACTGGCAAAGTTGATGGATCCAGCCAAATTGTCCTTTTTTCTTGCTACCATCCCCACAACTTCTTTTCTCCACCTCGGGGACTAATATACGGACTGGTGCCTGGTAGCCTAGTAGGTACCCAAGAAAGAGCTGGGGTTTTGATTTCTGCTATTATTACCTTCTGATTTAATGATTTACTTCTCCCTAAGGCATAAAGTCACAAAGGCTTTTTTAAACATCAATCTAAAGAACTAGTAATGAATGCCTCCCATAATAGGTAAAGTAACTCTTTATAGTAACATATTAAATCAGTATTATCACATGTACAAGCTATACTCAGAGAATATGCAGATCAATTAAAAACAGGGCCACCACCTGGGAAGAATTGCCAGTGTGTAGGGCACTGGGCACTGGATATTGTATGAGGACATGCCTGAATTTCCAGAATGAGGATATTCTGATTTCCTGAAATTTTAATTTCTTCAGAGAAGGCAAATCATTAAATGTACAACAGAATGTGATACCAACTTAATGCCATTACTAGATTTTCCATATACATATATTCATCAGTTTGAAAACAGCAAATCCTTTCTCATGCCATGTCTCCTGATTTTGGTTTGAAAAAATTATGCAATCTGCTGTTCAGTGGCACATGAGAAGTATGTTGGGTGAAATGTCACACACACAGCCCTCTGCTTTTCTGATCTGGAACCCAAAAGACATTCTGCAAATCAATTCATTTTCACTGCTCCCAGGTAACAAATATCTGCTATGCGGAAGGCACTGTACGCTTTGCAATAACCATGCAACACGGCACTTGTTATTCACATTTTATAGGCGATGACGCTAAGGCCCAAAGCCACACTGTTGGGAACTGGCAGAGCAAAGATTCAGACTCTGGTCTGTTGAGTTTCCAAACCCTGTGTCCTTTCACCATCACCACCAACCTGCCACTCCAGGAACTCAGATCTCTTCCTCTATGCAGAATTCCCTGCTGTAAGGAGCTCCAAGCAAAAAACGATTGCCTCAAGATGACAGAGTAAAATACAGCTGGTCAGATGTGACCCAAAGCAAAGATCTAATCCAGAGTCATTTAGTTTCATATTTTCCACCACCTGAGACCGTACCACATTCCTGCAGCTCCACATGCACACACCAGTTCCCTCAGACTTACTTTAGGACCAGCATTTATGGAGGCCTGCTGCCGAAAGACTTTCCAGTTACTAACATACAAAATCACATTTGGTACATAGCAGTAGAGACACGACATCTACTTACTCAAAATTCCTGATCCCCGATTTTTAGTAGATCCCGGCTTATTATTCTGCCCTGTGCTACCTCCTCAGAAACACTGGGCATGTCTCAAAAGCAAATGCTCAATTTGTTCTAATGATGCAAGAGGTAGAAAGAACTTCTTGAAACCCTAGCTACCTGATAAAATCCATGGGACCCATCCTTTGCCAGTGCTCACACAATATTTTTATATTAAAAAACAAAGAAACTGAAAAATGCTGTAAATGGATAGCTGATCTCTAAATGAGGAAGTACTTCTAAGGACAATAAATGGAAGAAGTCACAATGAAAGATATGAGTAGATTAACTACATGAGACTTAAATTTCTGACTGTCAAAAAATTCATTAAAAAATAAAAGGCAAATAACACTGAGGAAATAGTTTTAATAGATGTGCTACAGGCTTAACATCTTTAATGGAGATGAATCTCTTATGAATTGATGAGAAAAAAGTCAATAGAAAAATAGGCAAAGGACATGAAAAAATAATTCACAGAAGAGTAAAGATAAACATCTAATAAACATGAAAAAGCATCTCATCTCACTAATAATCAAAGAAATGGAAATTAAAACAATATTAAGGGACTAGTTTTTGTATATCAATATGTCAAACGTGAAAAAGAAAAATAATTCCTAATTGTATGCATGTGGGAAATGTTTTTACTTTTCTCAACTTGATACATACAAACATCTCTGAATGTTCTTCATTTTGCATTTCTTTGAACATAAAAACATTAAATGTCAATATTCTTTGACTCAGTAATTCCAATTCTAGCAATCTATGCTAAGGAAATAAAGATGAGAACAAAAGTTATGTATGTTTATCACATAATTATTTACATTACCAAAAGTTTGAGGATAAAAACTTTAAATTCCTGTGAATGGAAGATGGTTAAATAAATTATGGTGCGTGTATTACTATGCTAGCACAAAAAAAGTTAAAAACATTAGATATGGTACTGACATCAGAAAATGCTCATGATGTACATATGCATACATATCTAAACACATACACACAGACAGTATAATCCCAACTACTTAAAATATATCCTATACACTTACACACACAAATATGAAAGAAATTCACAAGTGTTTAACAGTGATTATTGCTGGGTAGAGGAAATATGGTATTGAGGGTGATTTTTATTTTCTTTTTTACATTTAACTTGAACAGTTTCTATGAACATGTGTTGCTATTATCATCAGAAAAAAAAATCAATAAATGTTAATTTAAAAAACAGAAAGGAAAACTTGTAGGCAGTCTGTGTTGGAGGCCCTACCAAGAGAGTCTGAATATAAACTCCAGCCCCCAACAGCCCAACACCAGGAGTCCGTCGTGTACTTGCTGAGTCAGACCCTGGAGGTTGAGAGTCACTGCAACACTAGGGGAAAAGGGTATGAACCTCTTAGCATTAAGCCTGAGCCCAGAGCTCAGGTTAAAACAAGCCAGTCAGAGCATGTCTATTTGTCGTCAGCACACCATGGACATAGTAGACCGCAAAATGCATTTTGCTAAGTTGCTTAAAGGTAAGAGATGTTTGCAACCACAAAGGTGAAATGCTATTAATTACTATGTGACTCCATGAGTAGAAATGTGCTGTTCTGAAGAAAGCACGGCTACTTAATATAATAATCCTTTTAAAAAATATAATTTTTCTCTTAAAAATAATACATTTATATTATGGAAAGTTTAGAAAATACAGAAAAATAGAGAGAAGAAAGAAAGTTATAGTTCTACCATCAAAGGGACAACTACAATTCATATTTTGTTCTATTTCTACCCTTAAAATGGTATTTTTATTTTTATTGGTTTGTTTTTATTCTTTTGCTTTTTCCCTCATAACTGAGTTCATAGGATATATTATTTCCTAAAGAAAGAACTTTTAAATTAACTTATGGCTCCCTTCTCTTTTGCATCCGAGGAAAAGACACCATAATTTAAGAGAATTGTAATTGACCGCATACGTGTGTATGTGTGCGTGAGTGTGCAACAAAATGTCCCTGTCTGTGATAGAAGAGGTCCTTATGAGGGCTTCACAGAGAAATCCACAGGACAGAATTGGCAAGCAAATAGCATTGCAAACAAGTATGAAAATACGCAGTCGAGGTATTTTCATCACCTAACTTTGGTCAGTGTATTTGAAAAGGCTTTGGGAAACTATTATTACTCTCCTTCTGGCAACTGAGGCTTAATCGGTACTTTCGTGAATTTATATCCTCAGACCCTGCAATAATACTGGGAATCCAACTAGCTAGTTTGTGGATCTGAAGGCATTATATTGTATCCATTTCTAAAGCAGTAAAAATGAGAGGGAGGCCAACCAAGGAATGTATTTTTAAGAGATTTGTGTTCTCATTCATACCATCAACTACTTTGTAACACATCCTTGGGTCTATAATTCCCATACCTCACAAGCACTGCCATCAATGCCATGTCAGCCAAAGACGTTTCACCCCCAAATTTCACTGCTCTCTTGGCAAGGAGATTCTGTTGCTGAAATAAGCAGTTGAGGATGGTGTTTGCAACAGTTTAAAACCTCGAGGAATTTCTAATACTCGACTAAAACCCAGAAAATATTTTCAGTTACCTCCATGCATCACTTAAAAAAAAAAAGAGTGAATGATTTGGGCCCAAAGAGGATGGGTGCTGAGGAATTTTTTTTACGATGAAAACAGGGCCCAAATATCAGGGAAACAATGTCCAAAACAGATTAAGTTTTGTTTGTTCCTTGTTCTTTATTTTTTAATTATGGATTTTAAATAATAAATGCTAAGCTAATAATGGTTACCGTATATTGAGTGCCTCAAGCGCTGAGTGAAAGCTCCTAGTAGATACTACAACAGTTCAGTCTCCTTCGGCCCGCAGTTCTTAGGCCCGTTTCACAGAGGATGAAACTGAGGCACTGGAAAAGACAGGATTTGAATCTAGTGGGTTTTTTTGTTTGTTTGTGTTTTTTTTGCAAGGGATATCTTTTTCATGCAATCATTTCCTTCAATTGCACCAACAGTGGAGCTGATAAGAATCAGCTGAGATTTATTATTTATTTTTACAACCATCCCTGTGAGTACCTTGAGCAATAGGACATTTGTTGAAATGTTTTATTCTTTAACACTTTTGTAATGTTAATAGCTAATATGTATCAGCTGTGGCAAACGCTGCCCTCAGTAGTTGGCATGATTTATCTCATTTAGTCTCCACTACAACTCTATTGATGAAAAAACCAACAAACGTATTTTTCAAATTAAGAAACTGAGGCAAAGGAAGGTTAAGTGACCTACCTAAGACACACAGCTAGTTAAGCGACATAAACAAGATGTGCATCCCCATCAGCCCTGGCTCCATCTTCAAGATCTCCTTGTCAGAGAATCACAGAATTTTCGAGCAGGGAGACATCTTAAGAAGACACTTATAACAAAATATTTAATCCTCAGATAAGGGAAGAGAAGCCCAGAGAGGCCAGTAACTTGCTCCGGATCACACAGAGAAGGAGTGGCAGAGAAGGCCTTCTGGTTCCCAGTTAGGAATCTTAAAAATAATGATATTATCATCTAGTAAAGGATTTATACTCACAGGTGGGAGTTTTGTTGGGAACTTCTTGCCTATCAATGTCTTATTTTCTAAGAGTTCTGTCTCGTTTGTTTGACTTCTTGTTCTTTTTCACTCCTTCATGTTAAAGATCTTAAGTGCTATTGCAATGGCAGATGCTTTGCAAAGATGCAGATGCCCTGGCTTTTCTGAGCCCTTCTTTGTAGCCCTGCCCATGACAAACAACCAGCCCAGAGCCGGACAGACACACAGATGTCATTTAGGAGCACGAGCACCCTACTTTTGCTGATGGTAAACAGGTCTTGGACCACTGAGAAAAAGCGGAGCTCCTCCTCTCTCTCACATTTCTGACAACCCTTGTTTCTTTCCCCGCAACATGTGTTTATGACCTTCCATTTCTCCCAGGGCCTGCCCCATCTGTGATGGGAACTCAGTCCTTCAGAATCCCAAGGTTGGAACACAAGAAAAGGAATCTTATAAACAGGCCCACACCTCTGAGTGCTCTATCTAGAGAATTCCCTAGTGTTGCTTATTAATGATGGAGACCTAACAACCCAATTTGGAACTTTGCAAGTCCCGCAACTCTCTGTGCCCACTTGGGCATTTCCCCAAGTAAAGAAGTGCAGCTACAAATGGCAGCTTGACCTTTCTGCTCAACCCCCTGGCTGTGCTTAGAGATGGCTCTGTCTCCCTTAGAGCTTGCTGGAATTGACTGGAGAACAGTCCTTGACTCAAATAACTGAAAAATATACTTAACACCACATTGATTTTCCACATAATTTTATAAGCACAAACATTCTCTTTCATTTCCTGACAAACAATTATATTCCCCAAAGTGTCCAATAAAATCAGTAATTTGCACATCACTATCTTCATCAAGGGCTTCTGTGTGGAGTTAGTCACCAAAAGTCCAAGGTCTTTTTCTCTTGATGCCTCCACCCCCCCCCCCACCTGCTCCCCAAATAAACCACAAAGTTGTGCCAGGGGGAAACTAGCTATGTAGACCATCCTGATTCTGTGTTCAAAGCCCTTGGTGGAAAAATGCATAATTTCCAAGCAATCCTTCATGGAAAGAGGAAACCAGGGGCAGAGATGAACAGTGGCACACTAAATGCTGTGCTGTCTCTTCGACTCTGAGGCTCTGCACAGATCCCTCCCCACCCCCCACCCCACCCCCAGACACGCTGTGAGCCAGGACGAAACCTCCCTGTGCATGTACACAGCTGACTAACTCAATGACTGGCAAATGTCGGAGGACAACGGGCACCCCAACCTCCAGTGGCAGGTATTACCCTGATGTTGCATCATAAGACAAGCAACGACAAGAATGAAAACTGAAAGTGGGAAGTCGTCATTCCTAGGAATCTTTAAGTTGTGCCTCCTCCCCCAGTACCAGGAACATGGCGTTTCTCTTTATGTGCCATTCCTAACTTCCAGGACAGCCTTTCCACCCAACCAACCTCTCCTCTGAAACAGCGACCCTGGCTGACTCTCGCAGCAAAGAAACAAAGAGGAAGGTGTTGATTCTCACCCAGAAGTCTGGTCTCCTCAGGGTCCTTTAGCAGTGCAATCCTCAAGAGATGGGGTACTGGGGGGTTGCCAGGGAGCCCTGAAATACCGGTTTGACACAATCCTGAACAAATCAGCTCCCAGGGCCAAGCAGGGAGAAGGTGTCAGTCACTCAAAACCGCTGTGGCTCACATTCTGAACAGGAAATAAAAGAAGCAAAGAAAAGCATCACTCAGCGATGGGCAGACAGAGGAGTTGAGATGCTGGGCTCTTCAGCAACGAACGCTACAACTCTTCAAACCTGAATGGAGCCAGGACCTCCAGGCTGTTTTATGTAGGAAGTATGTATTCTTCCTCAGTGTTTAGGTAGGTGATTTTTTTCCTTCCTTCCTTTCCCTGAGCCCTGGCACTGGGGAGTGTGGAATGGCTCAACCTGTTGTAATCGAACATGTGGGTTGCTGCTTGTTGCAAAGATATTGCAGCAGCCTCTTCATTATAGGAGGCTGTTCTTGGATGCTAAGAATTAATTTCCTCCTGTCTATGGATGTCAGCTTGTGTTCTGGGCTAGGGGTAGAGTGGGGTGCCGGGTGGGAGTATGGGGGTGTGGCAAAGGGAACACTGTGCAGAAGGGGACTGGCCTTGCCTTGAAGCTCCCTGGAGCAGTGAACCACACACAATTCTTACTTACAGGAATGAAGGGGATCTTGATGACCACCTTGGAGTCCCATTCTTAGGAGATGTGGCAGGTGCTACAAGGGACTCCCAGGAAATATATCTTCTATGCACAGTTGGGCCCTAACTCTTAATCCCAACTCCAAACCTTTAGTACTTAATTGAATGCTGCCTCCTGGAATCCCACTGGTCCTCTTAATCTTTTGCTTTCTGATCACTGGGCATACTCTGAGTTAGGGGGGTCAGTCATGGGAGGACTAAGGAAAGCATTCATTCACTCATTTGTTGTCTCATTCTCATTCACTTATTCATTTCTGCATGCACGCATTCCTCTGTTCATTCATGTATTCATTCATTCTGTCTTCCTTGCAGTAATTCACTTATGTATTAATTTATTAATTTGCTCACTCATTTTGTCTATTTAATATTCACTCATGTATACACTGCTGACTCATTAATTCATGCATTCATTTATACCATCATTCATTGACATATTCATTCATTCACCCATAATTCACTCATGCAGTCCATGTACTGTATAATATTTTTCATATATGCAGCATTCACTTTTTCTTATATGCATTTGTTCCTCTAGCCATCCATCATTTCATCCAGTCTTTTCCAAATTCATTTATTTATACATATATTTATTCATGAATTCATTAATTTATGAGCTCATTAATTTAACTCTTCATCCATTCAACACACAACCCAAGTGCCTACTACGTGCTTGGTACTGTGTGGGATATGAAGAAAAAAAAAAGGAATGAATTGGATACCCCTTCTAGCCTTAAAGAGTCTCAGTCTAGTTGAGGACAGAAGACTTGGCCACAAGACACCATAACACAGTACAAAATGGGTGCCATAAGAAAGGGGCAGGAAAGTTGCTTGGGGAATGGCAAGGAGAGAGAGGGCCCTGGGGGGCGGGGGTTGGCGCTGCTTGGAACACTGGACTTGCATTCGTTTTCACAGACTTGGCCTTGAATCTGGTTCTGCCACTTACTGTAGCTTTGCACTAGTTGATAAAACTTTCTGACTCTATTTCCTTATCCGTAAAATGGGGAGTAATATCTGCCTTACAGAGTTGTTAAGACTGAATGAGGTAATTGATGTCAAATGTATCACAGATTTAACAAAAAATATTGTTCAGTAACTGTTTATTTTCTTCTTCCTTCCCCTCTAGATTTCTTTCCATACTCTGGTCAGCAAGTTTACCTTCAACTTCTGTGGGAGCAGGGAGGGTGGGGAGGATGAGGTGAAACTTCAAAACCAGCATTAGGGGGCACAAGTTGTTGGTCTAAGGGGCTGAAAGAGCTAGAAATTAATCTCTGAGTTTTCTAGACCCTCCTAAGCACCCTTGAGAAAAGCTCGGTGAAAACTGTCAAACACTCTTTCAAATGTAAAACCTGCCAAGTGAATTGGCCAAAGAAATCTATTAACATAGGATTTGCACAAACCCTCTCCACTGGGTGAAAAGGAATGAAGGATTTTATTGAGAACAGAGAGCAATCTGGTGGCAGTCTGAGCTCAGAGGTAGGGTGATGCATGCATCTCTCTAGGTCTGGGTGCCAAGGAGGGGGTGGGGGTGGGGGTAGGAAAAGGGGGTGCTCATTTCTTGAGCAACCCTCTCTATTGTCTAGATCTCATATAGACACTGGATGCACACTACCTCACTTGTTCTTACAGTGGCCTCATGAGCCAGATATTATGAATTTAGAAACTAAGAGGTTCAGCAATTTGCCCAAAGAAGTGGTAGAAGAAGAATTTAAATGCAGGCCTGTCTAGTTCCAAAACCTCTTCTTAATATGCCCTCTCATGAAGGTTTTCAATCCTCAGTGGACATCTCAAATTTTTAAGTCCCATGAAATTGGTGTATGAACAGCTATTGTCCAAAGATTTCTCTCTATCTTTAACTGAAAGCTGAAGTGTGCAAAGAAGTAGGGCAAACCTTCAAGGGAATAAATGAGAATTTTTATTTTAGAGTTATATACAAAACATGTGTACACTATACCGTGTTTTCCTTTTTCTTTTAAAATATTTTTAGCAGTGGGAATGTAAAAATATGACACCAAACACAAATGGCTTTGAGGTTTCTCATTATGCTCCAAGGTAGGGGGCCCAGGTCTGCAGTGTTTTGGCAGGACTGGTGTTGTTGCCCAGGACTGAAAGGAGGAATTAGAATGTGGCAGGTTTGGGGCTGCTATTCCAGATGGGTGACCACAGGCATGGCAGGGACCCAGGGCAGTCAGAACCCTGGGCCGGGGAGGGTCTGTGGGTGGCTGTGGGGCACTTGTGAGGGGGTTAGGAACAGCCACCAACCACCAACCACTAGAGTAATAATACTTCAGTATTTCAACAACCAGTACAACTGTGCTGGTGCATAGCCCTGAATCAGCCTTGACCATGTGTGACATAAATGAGAAGGGGTCCTACCTGGGGAAGCCTGGTTATTGGTCAGAGGAGACATTCCAAAGCAGGCAGAGACCCACTCTTGTACTAGATGGATGGGTGAGGTATGAGGTTTGGCTCCCACTGGATCCCCTGAGGATTCAGATTTCACATGAGAAGGAATTAGGACAGGAAGGCTGCCTGGAAAAGATGGCAGACTGAGTACATGTGTCTTGAACACCCAATGAAACTTTTGGAGAGGGATTTTCTTTTGTTGTTTTTTTTTTTTTTTTAGATAAACTGATGAAGACAGGGTAAAGGGAGAAAGGATAACAATAGCATTTGAACTATGGAAAACAGGTGACAGTAGATGGAGAAGCTGGATCCTGAGTTAGTGGTGGGAAAGCTGGTTGGTTTCCTGTGGAACATGCAAACATGCAAATGACTCAGGAATTGGCTGCTCCAGTTGCTTCTGGAACTGGAGAGAGGGGAGCGGTCAGATCCCTAGAATCCCTCCTTCTCTCCACATCTCTGGCATTTCTTCTATACATTACTTTCCTTTACAATCCCCCTCTGGCAGAGGCTTTAGTTTCTGGAGAGGATGAGTGTTCACTGGTCAGAGGAGACATTCCAAAGCAGTGAGAGACCCACTCTTTCACTAGGTGGCAAGGTACAATCAGGTGTTATTTCTGGTAAAAATTACTTATATACACTTCACTACCAGTTGTGAGGTACCAGTGTAAATGGTGGAAAATCACTAGTTTATTGGAAGGGCACCACATACCCCTCCTCCCCTGTTCTATGGTGTTCCCAGAAAGACGCCCATCACTGGGAGACAGGGTGGCGGTTGTTGAATGAGATTCAAAGCTGTTAGTAAAAATGAGTTTCAAAACGAATATTCACTGCATACCTGCTATGCACCAGATGTTGAGCTGCAGGCTTTAAAATACACCATCTGATTAAGTCAGGAAGATGGTAACAACTGAAATTATTATTATGAATTATAGCCAGCAATAAATTGAGCATCATGGGCCTGTCCTGCAGTCACCCCTCCTTTTTACACCTGTAAAGTGGAGATGACGTTTTCCAGCTCAGCCTGCTCTATGAGGTAAAGGAGCTTATAACCCTGCCTATACTCTAAAGTTCCTCAGACATATTGCTGCTAAAATCATTCTTCTTGGAATAGCACTTTACAGGTTTCAAAGCATTTCATATCCATTATCCAATTTCATCCTCACCACATCCCAGAAAGTAGGATGGGATTAGAACTTTCCTGGCAATTTTTTTTTTTTTTTTGACAGTGCCTTTATAAAGGGGGAGATATGGTGGTGCTAACTGAATGTCATTGGCACTTGGAATCTACCAGGCATGAATAAAGGTTTTCCAATGTGAATTTTCTCATAGGAGAAGTATTCTACATTTTGACACTAAAACATGAGTAGGGTTCGCCTGGTCTCTTCAGCAGACCATGAGCTTCTTGAGGGCAGGTCTGTAACTTACTCAGCTCAGTGTCCCCAGAGCTAAATTAGCACCTGGCAAAGAAGAAGGGCTTGGACAGTGGGCACTGGATAAGTGAATGGATGAATGAATGAATGAGGGAAGGTGCAGGAGATTGGCCTGGTGGGCAGGAAATGCCTACTGCAAAGTTCTGGGACCAGGCTGCCTCCCGATGTGATGAATAAAAGAATAGGACATTCCCAGTGTAAAAACTGGAATGGTAAACTGGGCAGGGAATAGATTAAAATATCTATGTAATTAAAAAATATAAACATATAGTGTATTAAATTAAGATCAATAATAAGTGAATGAGAAGCTCATGTCTGTACTGACATTTCAGTTCTTACAATATTTTTGATTAATTTATACTTTCTCACTATGACTTGATACATTTGTTTCAAACGGAAAGAAATACTAAGAATTAGCCTTGCAAGTAAAACAATAAACACAAACACAGTTCTCCATTTCAAACTTAAACGATATCATTTTTACTCAGTAAGCTAAAGAAAAGCCAGCTTCCATTAATTAAATGCCTAAACATGAAATGGCCAATAGCAGGATTTTCACAGACTCGTCTCCTACACTGCTGGTCACTAATGGGCCTTTTCATCTGATTGACATTAGTGACCATGTAAGCAAACAATAAATAGCAATATTTCACTGAGGCTTGGAGGCTAAAAATGATCATGCTCTGTACTCTTGTTAGAGAATGTAAATAAAGAATCATTTGTATTTTCTTTTCTCCCTGTAAAAACTTTTCTGGACTAGATTTTTCCATCTGTTAAATGGTAATCAATATAATTCAACTTTATGGGCACTGAGGAGACACGCATTTAACAAAAGTTTGGAAGGATGGAATTCTTTTGGGCTCCTGAATGGTAAAAGAAAATTAAATTTAAGAGAGACTAGTTCAGTGCCACAAAACAAGAGAGACTAGAACACATGAGAAAGAAATGCTGGGAGAGAATATACGGTAATTTTTCCCTAAATGGGATCATGGAAAACTAAAGCAGTGGTATGGGAGAGGACAGAAGAGAGTATGGCCATTGAGACAAACATGCACTGATAACCACCATGCAGAAAAGTCATTGCTTCCTGGTACAGCAGACACTCAGTGAGAGGAAGACAGACCGAGTGAGATAAAGAGAAAGGGAGAGAGAGAGAGACATAGCAGAGCTTCTTCTCTCTCCCTGAAATTCTGCTCTAGCACAGGGCCCTGTCTACTCTGAAGGAGACCAGAAGCAGAGTCCCTCAGGGTCAGTGCATTTTGCATCTTTACTGTGCTCCAAAAAGAGAGAGAAGAGAAGGGAGAGGACTGGCACTCCTTTGTGCTGATCCTCTGAGGGAACCTGTGAGGACGGAGGGGCTAGTCCCAGAATTCTTTGTCTCTCTCATGGACATTGGACATCGTGATGGGCTGGCCTCTGAACACTCTCCCTTAAACACCATTACTTAAAAAAACAAGTTGGGGGGAACCTACTGTATGCTAGGAAATGAGCTTGATGCTGGGGACACAAAATTGGAGAAGGCCAACTCTGGCCTCAAGGTGCTTACACTCTACTAGTGAAGACAGACCTCCAAGTGAAAGCAAAACAACTTGGTTTGACATAAAAAAAAATGTGTAAGAACAAACTTTTGGGACATCTTGAGAAAGAAGAGTTGACAGTTTTAGAATAATTTGAGTTTCTTAGATACACAAGTTTTTTGTTTTTTGTTTTTTTTTCTTATTAACTCATTTGAACCTGGTGCTTGATTCAAATCACATCTAATTCCTGTTGTAGGCAGAGATTGAATGGTAGATTATGTTGCTCTTCTTAAAATGCTTAAATGTCTACTCATTTCCCTGACTAGACTCTTAGTTCCAGGAGGGCAGGGACTGGGTTGTTTTCCTCTCCCCTTAATACTTTGTGCTTATCACCATGTTTCATACAAAGTAGGTATTCAAATTTATTTTTTGAATAAATGACTGCAGCAGATAACTACAGACAATAAAAAATAACCATGAATCTTCAATATTTTTGCCTCCCTCTCTTTTCAAATCAGTGTGTCCTGCTGTCTATGATTTGAAGTTTCACATGCAGGGCAGCATGGGGTTAAGAGCTTAGACTTTGGACCACATAAGATCAGGGGATCAAGTCCTGGCTCCCCCTTTTTCTAGTTGTATGACCTTGAATAAGTTTTTTTTTAATCTCTGAATTTCAGTTTCTTCATCTAAAAAATGAGAATAATAATAGGATCTGCTCAAGAAGATAGTTATGAAGATTATATATTTATGTAAAATGATCAGCAGAATGCCATCATGCTTTAAATGTCAATAAATGTGGATATTATTTTTGTAGCTCTTCTCCAAGCTGTAAACAAGTTCCCAAACTTTTACAATTGTTCAAAATTTTGGGGATGGGGGGCGTTCCTCTTTGACGATAGCTTCAGGGTCTCATTTCTGGGCCTCTCACAGGAACCTTGGGTCCTCTCCTGTACCTCAGTCACTACCTCACTGTCTCCCACTTGGCCACTTGCTACAATCACCGGACTGGGTCCAAAATGACTCATGATTATTTCCAAATGCCACTTGAAAAGGCCAAAGACGTGTCCCCACTGAGGAGCCTAGAGGGAATGTTGTTTCATTCACAACTTGAGGAGCGGGCAGAAGGGAGAACTTTCCAGAAGGGGAGCTCTATTTATGAAAGGCTAAAAGGGTGTGTGTGTGTGTCCCTTTGACTTAAAACTTTTTTCCACCATGGAAAAGCAAGCTAATCTTTGTTTGTTTTCTTTTGTTTGTTTGTTCCTACAATAATTTCTGCAGGGGAAAAAGTAATGGCAGTGAAGGATGCTGGAAGGTTGGACATATGGAAGAGACACATCCTTTTTGATATTTTCAACACATGCATTTCAGGAGTCAGATTTGGGAGAGAGGAGATATTCACCTCACTAGAGGATGGAGCATGTTTACCCTCATTTGAAACAGAGACACCTGTGATCTTAATAATCTGATTTTGTAATTTTGAAGAAGACTTGTAATTAGACATGATTTTTATGTATGTGACATGTTTTAAGGAAACTGGAAGGGATTGGGAGGCCCAAGTTCTAGTTCTTTGTCTGCCCTGCTGTAGTCTTGCCTTTGGGTATATGAGTTCCCCTTTTTGTATGTCAGTTGAAGCATCTTTGTAAAATAATGAGGTCCTTGTTACCCATCCTTTTTACCACCAAAGACCCCTGCTTCATTATTTTTCCAACAGGACCCTCATGATCCTTGAGACTTTGCCTACTAAATAAACAGGATAGAGAAGCTTATTAATAATGAGCCTGTGCGAGAGGTACCGGAGGCAGGCAAATTATTTGGGAGGCAAATTAGCCTTTGGAGGGCAATTCTCCCCAAAACAGATTATCCAAATAAATTATAATTGTACTAAGCACAATCACTTATTAGGAGCTTACTATGTGCCAGCCACTCTACCTGCATTTTCTCATTTAAACCTGAACAAGCTAGGAGGAGAGTGCCATCATTTCTCCATTTCATAGATAAGGAAACTGAGGCTCAAGGAGCTTCAGTAGCTTGTTTAAGGTCACACAGCTACTAAGGGTCAGAGGAGGAACACAACCATGTCTGTCTGACCCCACAGTCCAAGTCCTTGACTCCCAGCCTTGACAGCCTCTCAGCCCCAATAGAATAATGTTGCTTGTGTAGGGCTCTAAAGCAGGGAATATGTCGAAAGTTGTATCAAGTTGTTATCGCCCTTGAGACTCCCCTAAAGCCATATGCATGGCAAGATGATTAAACTCCAACTGAGACCAAATATAGAAAAAACATCATGTATCCCACCTCAGGCCTGCTTTGGGGGTATTCCTCGTTGGCAGAAAGGTGGGCAAAATTGATGCCCTATTTTAAATCTTTATATGTTATTTTTCTTTTCTACTTTCTCCTCTTTTTCCATCCTCCTGTACTTTAATTGAATCTGCTTATATTAGTTACCTATTGCTGCTGGAACAAATTAACCACAAACTTAATGGCTGAAACAACACAAATTTATTTTCCCACAGTTTTGGAGGTCAGAAGTCTAAAATGGGTCTCACTGGACTAGAATCAATGGTGGCAGCAGGGTTGTATTCCTTCTGGAAGCTTTAGGGAAGAATCTACTTCCTTGCCTTTTCTTGCTTCTAGAAGCTGTCCACATTCCTTGGCTTGTGGTCCCCTTCTGTCTTCAACTCCAGCAATCATACTGCTCTGTCCTCTGCTTCTGTTGCCTGACTCTGACTCTCCTGCCTCCCTCTCATAGGGACCCTTGCTATTACCTTGGGCCTACTTGAATAATCCAGGATAATCTCCTCATCTCAAGATCCTTAACTGAATCATATCTGCAAAGTACCTTTTGTCACGTAAGGAAACATTTTCCAGGAAAAGTTTCCAGTGATTATGATGTGGGGAACCATAATTCTGCTTAATGCCATGCTCTTAAAAGTATGTGCCATGTAAAAGACCCCACGTGCTCCTTGAACACAGGAACTCAGGACACTTCATCGATGGATCCCTAGTTCACAAAGCAGGGTTTATAGTTGGTGATCAATAAATGTTCACTGCATAAATAAATGGACAAATGAACAGAATGGTAAACTTTCAGTGATGGTCTCCCTGGTGCTCTTTTTTTCCCTGCTTTTCTTCTCTTTTGTCTGATAGGAACTTTCTTTTCTTTACTTCAAGAAATCTTGAAACTACAGAGAATAATATGCAAGCGCCTATTTACTCATCACCATGACATTGACTATTGTTAGCATTTTGACTTATACACACATTCTTTCTTTAGAAAACTCAGTACTTCTTGTGTGATTGTAGACTAATCTTCCTGACCTATGAGCCATTTGACTCTGCTTTGCTCAGTTATGGGTTGTTGTGTAACAAGGGTTAAAAAGGGGCTTTTCCTGCCTCATTTCTGCTGAAATGCTGTGAGAAAAGGCACCTAATACTCCCAGTTCCAAGGTGAGGTATGAGAACAGTAGAGCAGAGAATGGTCAGAACTGGTGTCCACTGTCCCCAGCCTTTAAAAGCATCATAGTGGCCTTGGGAAATTTCGAGAGGATTTCAGTGAGCTTTGAGCTCCACCTTTCCCCCCAGGACGGCTTTCCCTCCCTTGTGTCTGGTGACAGGGCTTCCATAAGACCATTCAGAGAATGTGATATGTCTCTCTGGTGCTTGTTGGGGGATGGGGGGCACTTTGTCCTGATGTCCAATTCACAACTGAAAAATCAAAAGGGCAAGAGATGGTGGCTGACTGCTGTACAGACTGGGGAACAAAGATGGGGGCTGGATTGAGGATGGCTTGCCTTCCCAGAATTTGTCAGCACCAGATGTGGGCCACCTGAGAGATAGTAGGCTCAGAGTGGTTCCATATGGTGAGGGGCAAGGAAACTGGGGATGATACTTGGGGACTGGAAAAGGGGTCATAAGCAATAAGCCAGAAAAGGGGCCTGTACCTGGGTTAAGAGATTGCAGGTGACTTCCAGCCCCCAACCACCCCCTCTCCCCCCATACTTAGGTCTCAGAAGCAGCCAAGAATGGGCCCTTGAAGAGACGGATGGTCAAGGCCAGGATGCAACTTTGGACTCTGTGACATCAGCCAAGAACTATTCTGCCCCTTTACTCGCTCCACTTCTTCTGCTCCCACCTCAACACCCCTTTCCACTGCAGGGGCCTACCTTGAAGATAGGGGATAGAAGAAACTTTCTCTTTAAGTGAAGTTGACCATTATGAGGATTACATGGGGCCTCCTTATATTATTACTGAACTGGGCCTTTTTTTGGTGATGGAAATGATTAGAGGACTTTTTGCTACCCAATGATGACCAGGAAAGTCGCAGGGCTTGCCTTAGGTTTTACTTGAAAGGACAGGGAAGATCTAGTCCCATAGAGCAGGTTGAATAAGTTGTTTTTGGATTATACTCCACGCATCTTGTTCAGACAATACAGTGGTTATGGCTGTGAATTTTGAGTCTCAAAGAGGAGTCTTCTTCTTCAAGTTCATGGCAGGCTCCATACTGCCCCTCTCCAGCACCCCCATCCTGGCTCAGTGGCTCAGGGTTTTCATACTCTTCCACCTAGCAATGTCTACAGTGTAAGATCTGCTCTTTCCAGGTTTTGGTCTCATTGTCTTTGCTTTCACTTCATCTAAACGGGCACCAAAGTTGCAAGCATCTCAGCTAACTGGGAGGAGTGTCAGGGGCGTATTCATGCAGGGGAATGAAGTTTCCTTGGCTGGTGACTTTGGGGATGGATGCCTTGAAAGCATTCGTCATTCATGAACTTTCAAAACTGCTGTGTCTGGGAACCAGTCTGAGCGCCTTTTCAAATAAGCAGAAGAGAAAAGGGCCTAAACACTTGAAAAAAATAAAGTGATGCCCACTGCCTTCTCCAGGGATAAGGTCTCTTCTTGAGGCACAGTGGCAGATGCGTCTTAGGTTGGAGAAGTCAGGGCAGTATCACAATGTATGAGAAACAAGGGAAGACTCTGAAGGTGTTGATTCCAATACTTGTAATTAACAAGGTCCAGAGAGGTTATGACTAGGTCAAGATTGCATGGCTAGTAAAAAGCAGAGTAAGTATTTAAATCCAAGCCTGTCTGGCTGCAGTCTGCAGCCTTTCCATCATACCCTGTTCCCTCCTGTTGCAGGATTGGAAGGGAACTTCCAGAACAATGAAACCAATCCTCTGAAGTAAACCGAGCAAGTAAACCGAGGTCCAGAGAGACAAGTGCTTTTCCCAAGATTATGCAGTGAGTGATTGGCAGGGTCTAGGAACCAGGTCTGCTGACTCTCAGGACAGTGCTCTTGCCACTCCGTTGTGCTAGGTTGAAGCCCCATCCCTCCTCAGGGGAGGTGGGAGTAGCTCTAGCTCCACACGGTGAGTGGATTTTAAAACTAACTGCTTCCCCACTCCAGCCCCTCTGATCCAGTCTGTTTGGATTGTCTTCTAGCAGTAGACGTCTAAATGGGTGCCCCAACCATAATGTCAACAACTACTATGTGGTCAGATTGCTTTCTTTATTTTCTTTCTCTCTCTCTCTCTCTCCTCTGCTTCCTTTCTTCCTTTACATTTGCATTAGGCTTTATTTTTAACAACTGGTAATCCAATACAGAAGGCAGGATAGAACAGTGGAAAGAGTGAGGACTTCATGTTCAGTGATAATATACTCAAATAATAATAGCAACAGTCAACACATACATAGCAGTTACTTTATGCCAGGCACTGTTACAAGAGCTTTACATGTAGAAACTCATTTAATCCTTTAACAACTGAAGGAGGCAGGTACAGCCATCTCCCTTCTACAGATGAGGGAACTGAGGCTCAGAGTTCTGTGTTAGGTTCTGAGATAGCCACTAGGGATACAAATATTAATGCTCTGTATCTAGAAAATAATCCAGTCCAGTGCAGTCCCACCTAGCTCAGCCTGGGTCTCAGGTCCATGCCCTTGTGCCCAGGAACAGGACTTTATCCGTTTGGGAACATATAGTTTGCTTATCCTACAATTGGCCTCAATTGCATATAGCCATGTTTTAATGTCATTTGGGGAGACTCTACTTTTAGAAGTTTCCTCAATCACTGAGAAACATCTTTTTCAAGAAGAGACAGAAAGAGGTCCTGGCTTGCAGTTCCAACATCACCCTTCTGGGACCTCTGACATGTTACTTGACCTTTCTAAGTCTCCATTTTTTTTTTTTTTTTTTTTTTAAATTTGTGCAATGGAGCTGATAATGAAGTCTATTTTATAAGATCAATGTGAGGATTTGATAAAATGACATGTCAAAAATGCTAGTTATCAAAGGGGGATGTGAAATGAAACAAAATAAAGTTTCAGTGGCTGAGAGATTCCAAATGGAGTCTAGAGGTCACTCTGGTGGGCATTCTTACGCACTATACAGATAACCCTTTTTAGGTTTAATGCACTGGAAGAGCTAGAAGTAAATACCTAAAACTCCAACCTTGACTCTTGAAGACGATTGTATAGCAATGTAGCTCACAAGGGGTGACAGTGTGATTGTGAAAGCCCTGTGGATTACACTCCCTTCATCCACTGTACGGATGGATGAGTAGAAAAATGGGGACAAAAAACTAAACGAAAAATTGGGTGGGGGGTGTTTTGGGTGTTCTTTACTTTTATTTTTTATTCTTATTTTCACTTTTTTCTGGTGTAAGAAAAATATTTAAAAAATAGATTGGGGTGATGAATGCACAACTATATGATGGTACTGCGAACAATTGATTGTACACTTTGGATGACTGTATGATATGTGAATATATCTCAATAAAATTGAATTTTAAAAATGCTGGTTATGCCACTGGATACCCCAGCCTTCATGTGGGAAGGTCCACCTCTCCCCTGCACACAGGAGCTCCCTCTCCCATTTTCCTGCCAAGTGCTCTCACACTCGTAGAGATGAGGCACCACGCCTGGTGCCCAGGTTGACTGTGGACAACCAGTGGTCCAGCAGTGCTCAGCCTTTTTCAATGACATGCATGGGAAAATGAAGATAGGAGTAATAGAAGTAGTGTTGGTTGTAATAATAATGGTGATAGCTAACATTATTGAGTGACTACTGTGTGCTACACACCATACTAAATGCACTATCTTACTTAACCCTCATGATGACCCACTGGGTAGGAACTAATTTATATCTGTTTTAAAGATGAGGAAACTGAAGAAGTTAAGAAATTTCTTCAAAGTCCCAAAGCCAACACACAGTAGAGACAGGATTGAAACGTAGATTCATTGTTTTCAGAGTTTATAAACTCAGTCCCAGGGATTTCGAATTTACTTGTACACAAGGGCTAGGCAGGTAATTTAGAAGATGCCTCAGGCAGGTACGGCTGTGGTGAACTGGAGACCTTGTGTCCCATTCAAATCAGGTGACTGCCAGTCAGCTTCAGCTAATTTTGCCCTGGGTGGGGGCGGGTGGGGAGGGTGCAGATTCAGAGGTGCCAAATCTTCTCATTTTTTTTTAACAAAAGCCAAGAATTTGGATATTTTAATATGATATATCATGATTTTGACATGTTACTGCCAACATTTTGAAATTTCTAAGCTGGTTTCCTGAGGGCTATTCCGCCCCTTTGTCTCCCACTCAAGCTCTATTATTGCAAAGCAAGTGAGAGACGGACTTGATTACCCAGAAAACCCTGCATTTACTCTAATCCTTAGTTATTTGGACATTGGTCCTGAACACTGGGACTTTAATTATTATTTGTGACTGGTTGAGAATCCCAGGGCTGGGGTTGAGGATTCCCTGCAGGGGGAGTGTGGGAAGCAGCTCTTCAGTTGCATACAAGGGAGGGGAGGTTGGGAGGCCTGGTGTTTTATGAAGCTCCCAGCAGCCACCGGGGATCCCCCCCCTCCCAGCTAGTACACTGCCCAAGCCGTGCGGGGGAGAACAATCTAACCCTTGCTCCAAAATCCTTAGGCAAAATGGATTTCACAGTCTCCTGGAGGAGGACCATCTATTGGCCCATGCCCAGTTTCCCGGCACTTTCCCAATCCTGCCTCCTGAGCAGTTTAACCTTGTGTCCCCTCCTGGAGTCATTCAAAAATTTGTAAATGTATTATTTATGGATTGACTTAAACCATTGCTTATTCCACAGAAAAAATCTGAGGGATCTAAACTTGTGTAGCAAGGACTATGTACAGAAGAGCTTTCACAAAATCACATCGTTTAACCCTCCCAACGTCTTCATTTTACATATGAAAAGACTGAGGATCCCTGAGGTTATGTGACTTGCCCAGGTCACTTAGGTTAGAAAATGCCAGAGCTGGAAATTATAAACCTGATCTCCTGACTTTGAAACCAATGTACTGTTTCTCCCTGCACTCCACTCTTAGGGAATCATCACATGTTTTGTCTGAAAAATGAGGAGGATAATACAATGGCCATCTCCCTTTCCTCAGAACTAGCACAATCAACAGCATTAGCATCATAACAGGATCAGAAACGGAAACACTAACAGCTCCACTCTCACTCCCTCCATTCTTGGGCTTCTTCTGTAGCTCTGTGAAAATAGGGGTTACTGTCAACAGAATGTGGTTGAGGATATATTCATACCTCAGACCAACTTTCGGTCATCTGTCCCAAGTCTCATAAATGTTAGGTCATTGGCATAACCTGACTACCAAGTTTGATTGTTACGTCAGCCGATTTTATGGTTTCTCAATTTGTTTTATATCATTTTCCCTATAATGATTCCCAGATAAGATGGATCCTTGATGTGCTTTTAAAATATCAATGAAAAGGTTTCCTTTTCTTTTTTGCTACTTATGTTTTATTTCTTACACTTTATTTTTTCCATCAACTTTTTGGGTATTTCCCAAGAAAGTTTCTGTTTTTCTATTCAAATTAGAAGAATTTTGATCAACTAAATTAAAATAATCTATATTAATCTCTCAGGTATTTAAATTTTCATGAATTCCTAGGGTTTCTTATAAACCCGTGCTCCAGTAGAACTCACTTAAGAGATGGTAGATAAAACCAGATGTTGGTAAGTGGTTGCTTATATGTTGCTCCTTAACAAGTTTGCTTTTTATCTTTTTATATATCCATAAATAGTATGTGATGTCTTTGATGGACTTCTCAAGTAATGCCTGCTAGTACAAAGCTTGGGATCCTGGAGGTGTCACAAAAATGTAATATTTAATTCTAGGTTTTTCCTAATTTACAGCTGGGCAAACTGAGGTTACACAGCAAGTTGGCTTGAAAAAAGCTGGCCAAAACTGCAGAATTGGGTGAGGTGATATTTGAGGGACATAATCCAGTAGCACTTTCCTTTCAGACCACCAATTGCTCTCCCAAGATGAGCCATGTGTCCCTGGCTCTTTCTGTCCTGGAAGAGTAAGGTCCTACCTTATTTAACCTTACTCTTTGGGGTAAGGGTGGGGCAGTGTCTAAATGTCAGCATTTTGGAAATTCGATTATTGGTTATAAGGTCTCTTTCAAAATTTTCTCAGGAGAGCTTATGCCCTTCATACAAATAAGGTTCCTGGTGGCATGCTGTAAGTTCCCCGGTGAAAGTGTCTCATAAAGCAATCAGTCAATCACTTGTAGATTATATCTAGGGCCTGTCTAAAGAGATTGAGGCTAAGACTCTGCAAAGGGGTGGAGGTGGACAGTGGAGGAAGAAAATGCTCTGTGCCATGAAATCCTATTTATCTATCAAGATCCTACTCAAATGCCATTTCTTCCAAGAAGCTTGCCCTGATCTCTCTAGAGAGATTGCTCCCTTATTCCTGCTTCATGTTCTAGCCAGCACTTCTCATATCTTCTGTATGTTTAGTGGTCTGTGTGTTCATCTTACATTCTATATATTTCCCTCTGGACTGGGAGACCTTGGAGGGCAGGGGATACTTTTGACTTACCTTCTAACCCCACATACTTTCTAGCTCAGAGAAAGTCCTGTGGTTACCTTATCACAAGTCTGAAATTACTTAGAAGTCAGATGTAAGTGGCTATGTCCAATTTTGCACAGGCTTCTCTAGCTCCTGGGCCATTCCTGACAGCAGAGCTTGCATCCTGAAGAAAGCCTTTGACCCCCTCTCTACTCTCCTAGTCTTTGTGCAGAACCAATGGTTCTTACCTACTGTTTCCTGCCTGCCAGCCAGATAATGTGGGGTGGATTCCTGGAGATGGCACTTCCTCTCTTTGTGATCTCGAGCAGTTACATTATCTCTTTTTTCAATTTCATCTTTTATAAAACAGGCATAATATGTGCCTCTTATGGTGTTTCCAGGACTGGAGATATTCCATCTTTATTACTTAACATAATACTTTGCACACAGTATTCAGAATAAATAGTAGCAATTATATTTTTCAATGAGGCAAAGAATAAAAAAAAGCTTAATGATGTCTGGCTTATGGGTATGTGCAAGCTGCTATTTTTACTCTTGTTTTAGGAAAGCCTTGAAATGTAGTTATAAAAGCAAGGGCTTTGGCATCGGTTTTGAGTTCAAATCCCTGCTCTGGTAATTGCTAGCTTAGGTGTCTTCAGCAAATCATTGAATCTAAGATCAGATTTATCATCCCTAAAATGGGGATAATGCTACCTCCTAGAGTTGCTGTAATAATTTAAAGATTAAAAAGAAAAAAAAATGTATTTCAAGAATTGTGGCCAATTTTATTTACCAAAGAGAGCCACGTCTTCTTCTAGAACCCCACCTCCACCCCCCATCTCTTCAAGATTTAGAGTCTAATTTCCTCTCCCTGAATCTGGGTGGGCTTATGAGTCACTTGTAGTCAACGGAATTCAGCAGACAAGATGCTGAGTGACTTCTAAGGTCAGGCCCTAAAAGAGCATGGAGCTACAGCCTTGTTGTAAGTGGCCACTTGCCTTTGAAGCCCTGAGTTGCCATATAAGAAGCCTGACTCTCTAAGTTCACCAGGGGATGAGGAAGTCCAGGCCACATGAAAAGGCCACAAGGAGGCTGCCTGACAATGACCCCAGCTGAGATCCCAGCCAACATCCAGCAACAACTGCACAGATACGGGAGTGAAGATGCTTCCAGATGATTCCAACCTCCAGCCTCTGAGTCTTCCCAGCTGAGGCTCCCCAGACATTGCGGAGCAGAGACAATCTGCTCCTGTTGTGCCCCTTTCAAATTCCTGACCTACAGAACCCTTTGTACATACTAATTACTAGATAAGGGGAAGTAATAGTATTTATTATTAGAGCTAACTCATGGGGGCATGTCTATCTTAGTGGCCCTGCCATGCTCCTCAGCTGCTGTGAGAACTCCTCACCGCAGGCGTCTGCCCCACTGGATCCCTCACTCAATGAGAATTCAGCCTGGAAGCAGCCGTCTCCAAACGCTCGCAGTGATGGTTTGGACAGAGGAGGGGAGGGGGTGCCAGATGTGGCTTGGGTGGCCTGTGTTTCATGGCTGAGCAGCCGTCTTTCTCCTGAGTCACATACTGCCAGACGGTTAGAGGGCTCCACCTCCTTGTTTGGATGCAGCTTTCTGTATTGCCACAGAGGAAGCAGGGACTCAAGCTGCTTTTGTGTAAGACAGACCAGCCTTGCTCGGGCGAGGGCTGGCACTTTAATCTCCTGTCCTCTGTTGCTTTTACATATTGACTGGATAGAGGTCAGCTTCATTTGACACATTCTTTGTTGCCATTAAGCCAAGCCCTTCAGGTCTTAGAATTGGGTTAAGCTTGATTAACTCCTGAGGAAAAGGACATTTTACATTTTGGGACTGGAGAATAAGCTGCTCTCTTAAAAATAAATGCTTTCCATCCTGCTGCTTTCAAAGTCAGGCTCTCTCTCGAGCTCTCTCTGTGCCTCTCTCCCTTCTACTCCTTTTCCTCTCAAACTCAATTTTCTCTCCTTTCCTCCTTCTCTCTTCCTCTTTTACCTCCTCTCTATTGTTCACTCTCTTTCCCATTCTCCTCCCAGTCCTATCCTAGCTGTTCCCTCCCAACCCTTCTCTGTCTCTCTATTTGTGCCTCTTGTTTTTTCTCTTTGCATTGCTCCTCCCAGCTTTGATATCTGTCCCTTTTCCACACTTTGCTGCCGAAGAGTGAAATGCCAGCTGTCTTTGAAGCTGACGGGGTGGGGGCCTCACGTGCTTACAGAGGGAGGCTGGTATTCTGGAACTTCTGCAGCTGGCTTTGCTTACATTTTGAGCAGTCATGGTGAGGATTGTGCCCGGCAGCATTTCACATCTACTGGGCCAAATCTTCCCTGTCGGCAGAGGGGAGAGTGGAAGCCAGGCTGTGGTGCCTACAACCCACTTGGGCTCTTCTGGAAGCTGTGGCGATGTCTTCCATGTTGTCCTTTGGAGGGCAGTTGTGGGGCAGAGAATAAGGCAGAGATCCAAAGATGATGAGGTCCCTCTGAAGGCTACAGAAAGTGCCTCGGACCTTGAGAAATGAGTTCTGGCCCCACAAGCTGTGTGATCTGGGACAAGCCACTTTACCTTTCTGAGCCTGTTCCAGAAATGAGAAAATGACAGTCATCTTGTCTTCCTTATGGGGCAATTATGAGGCTCACATGAGATAATGAATGAGAAAGCATTTCATAAAGTATAAAGTGCTGTACAAATTTAAAAGCTTTTTATTATTGTTGTTATCATGATCATAATTTTTATGTCCCACTAATGCTCATTTTACAACTCATCAGTATTAAGAAGAATAAGCTCTAAGTGGAACAGAATCTCTTTTCTCCCTTGTGCACTGAATTTAAGGCTTACATGTGGGAAATAAATATTACTGTTTGAGGGGCCTTTGTCCATCCCCCTGTTTTTGCTCCACCCTGCTCTTTTAAGCCTGACTGACCCACTTGTAAATGAGGCTGACAGAGAAAAAACAGTGTTAGCTTTAATAGGCCTGGCGAAGCTGCTTTCTGGGGCCCTCTCTCTTAGCTGCACCTGCCCACTGGGGTTTCCCTTGGATTTGCTCCAGATGTAAGCCTAGCACCAGTTTTGGGTCCTCAGAGAAAGCAACTTCTTTTGAGCATGAGACCCATCCTGACCCAGGACCCAGAGTGGATCCTTCTCCTGCATTTGCCCCTCTCACCCCTGACCGGGCTTCTGCTCCGGGGCCTCTCAGCTTCAGTCAGCCTGGGCTCCCCCTTGTGGTGGGCCACAGCCAGGCCCGCCATGCTCACCCTCCAGGAGGTCCTGCAAGCAGGGAAGAAATGCATCATTCACTCAGGAAACTGTGGCTTCCCAGACCTTGTAGATTTCTCCATCCTTGCAGGCTGCTGAGACCACTGCCTCTGTTAGGGCTACAGACATCCCATTGCCTGCTGGCCAGCTGGTTTGTTACTAAAACCAGTTGTTAGTAAGTTTGTTCCATCCTGAACCAGAGTTCTCAACAGTGCTCAAAGCCGGATCGGACCCATGACTCTTGAGATGTTTACAAAGGGACAGGAAAGAGGGGGAAGTGCATTCAGCACAGCAGTTTGCCTTATATTGCCCTCTTGGCCTCAGCCTCTGGGGCTGCAGTAACTCATCCAGCCTCATCCTGAACCTGACCTGGTTCTTCTGGTTCCTGACGTGGTGCACTGCCTGTTCTTGCTCTTCTCTAGGCCATTTTCTCTCATTTCTAAATGCTGGGGTGGCCTTCCATTCGTTTCTCCATTCCAACTCCACTTTGGCTCCCCACATCTACTCCATGAAAAGCTATGTTTGACTTTTACAGATGAGGAAACTGACGTCCCAAAAGTGAAATGACTTGTTCTAAGGTCAGAGAGCTCTTGGAGTGCTGGAGCCAGAATATGAACCAAAAGCTCATTGCATTATAACGTGTTGCCTCCTCTTTGGTTTTATAGAAATGATTAAGGCTTGGCCCTTGCCCTCAAGGAGATCAGGGCCCAATGGAACAGAAAGTCACATAAACACCTATCTACAAATCAAGATAACTGTGGGACAATGGAGACATTTACTGATAGCTCTGAAAATACAAAAGAGCTAGCTATCGATTTTTCTTGAAGAGCTGGTGGGGTGTGTGTATATGTGTGTGTGTGTGTGTGTGTGCGTGCATGCATGGGCATGCACATGTGTGTAACTTTTGGAAGAGGGAGCTGTGTGATGAAGCAATGTTGTCACTGTCTTTCAGAGGTCAGAAACTCCAGAGAGCAAATATGAAGTATGTGTGCTGCCAATCCTATACCCTATTGATTGTGGCTGGCAGGCAAGAGGGCATATTCGGTTAATCCCAAGTTGTAGATGAAAACTCATGTTTTCTAGAAAAGGAAACAGACTCAGAGAAGAGAATGAATTCTGTATGATACTATGTCACAAGAGGACCTGAAATTCCACTGGGACCTGCTTCTTTGAAAGATTTTATTGTCTTTTGTACATTAAAGAACCAATATTTTTTGACTACTTGCTATGTGGCAGGTTCTGTAACATGAGCAGGGAATCTTACCTGCGTTACTTCTTATTTCACAACCACCCTTTGAGGTGGTTATGATCATTGCCATTTTACAAAAGAGGAACTGAGGCTCAGGACTTCAAATAATTTGCTAAAGGTCACACAGCTCAAAAGCATGGGACCGGCACCTGTGCTCACAGGTGTCTCACTCTAAAGCCTATTTATATATTTCATCTTCTAAATTTATTATGAAATATTTAAAAATTTAAAAAGGATTAAGATGAATACAGTGCACACCCTTGTGCCCATTCCCCAGTTAGGAAACGAAAACAAAACCTATTTTACTTTTGCAGAACACCATACTGCCCTCCATAACATAATAAAGAAAAGGATTTAATAAAGTAATTGAGCAACATTGAACATTTCTCAATGAAGTCTGCTTTTAGTGGAGTTTTAAAATGAATTTTCTTTATAAATTGAAATAATGTCTTTGGATATTTCAGAGACTGCAGCAAGAGAAGTCTGCAATTCACAGACCTGCTTGTCTAAGAAGTAATTTAATGCCGCAGACATGGATCTCTATTTCTCTTTTTACCTTTAATCAATTTTAACAAGCCAGATGGTCATTGCAAATGGGTCCTCTAGTGTCTCCCTTTTCTGCCTCCGCTGCTCTTGGGGATTTATCTGGATTTGATTCTTGGTAACGATCTTAAACCTTCTCTGCCTCTCCCTGCCAACATTTGGGTCCTCCAAAGTGCACAGGCCCAGTGGAGGCAATGTGGCAAGGAACAAAGACAGGGCATGTGGCCAGGCTTCAGTGAAACAGGGGAGATTTAGGCCTGAGTAAGACTGTACAGGCCCTTTTAGGCCTTGTCTAGGAGTTTGGATACTTTACCAAAAGAAAGGAGAAGCTCTTGCAAGATTTTAAACAGGGAAAGAGAAAATTTGCCATTCCATGAACCCAGAACTCCTACCATACCCAAGAACCTTCTTTGGGGGGAAAAAACTTATACCCAGTCAAGGCCAATACACCTTTCAAATTAGCCCTTCTCTGTTCTACCAGGTTCTTAGACCAGGTCCAGCCTTCACTGGGAAGCATGAGGTTTTCTTTCTGTACCCTAATTCCATAGAGGGGCAGGTGCCCCTGATGTAAACTATGGGCAGAAGATAATGCTAAAACCTTAGTTGCGATTTATTACAGTAGGAGCTGACCTATGATGTGATGGGAAACTCAGCATTACTGAACTTGAGGATGTCCCTGCTCAGGGGTGGAACTTACTACTTGAAGCACTATCACAATTGTATAAATATTTTGTTTATTATTTGCCTCTGTCTTTGGACTGTAAGGTCTGTGAAGTTAGGGGCCATCTGTACGATTATCCCCGGGGTTCCCAGTGCCTGCATGTAGTAGCTGCCCTGTATGCACTTGTTGAAAGCCTGGATGATTGGAGGAAAGGGGAACTGATAATTTAGCCCTGTTTCTGTAGGAAGTAGCAACATGAAGAAGACTAAGAAGAAGTAAAATACAAAAATCAAAACAACCTATAGTCTAACACTATTTATACTGAGGTACAATGAGAGCACATGCAACTTTTCCACATGGAAAACACTGGGTGAACTCAGAAAACTGCAGCCAGCTGAGTGGAGTTGTGTAGAGTAAGCACAAAATGCACACACCTTGGACATCTACCAGCTACGTCACTTGGCCACATGTTATGAGCCATCCACATGTGCAGTTTCAACTTTCTGTCCCATTTCAGAGAACCGTCCTTCCAATTCTTCACAGTAACTCATGGCCCTTCTGCACCCACTTCCACAAGCAAACTTCAGGTCTTTTTCAAGATAAAGGGTCTTATTGATTGTAGTGTTTATGTCTCTAACAATTTAGCATGGTTTCCTTTCTTTAAAAAAATGTGTCCGTGATGAAGATTTTGAATGTTGTGCCCCTAATTCAATCTTCTCCATAAACCCTGTTGTTTTCATTGTGTGGTTTTGCACAGTGCAGTGATTAGGAACACATATGTGGCGTGATAGCAGTACTGACTGTACTTTCTTCTGTCTGCAACACCAGGCAAACAAGAGAACATACACAGTAATTTGCAAGAAATTGAAATCAGACCAATAAGCACTAAGAATGATTCATGGTGTTCTTCTGGTGTACAGGACAATCTCTTATTATTTATTTATTCATTTTTTTATCTATCCTTCCATCCAACCTTCCTTCAATTTATTTATTCTAAAAATATGTATCAAATGCCTACTAAGTGATAGGCCCTGGTGATACAGCTGAGAACAAGTTGAGAGTCTTAGGAAGGCTTATGGTTGGGAGAAAATAATATTATTAATGTAAACAAAAAATGAGAATAATGAAAGCTAATCCTCAGTGGAGACTTACCATGTACCAGGCACAATGTGCAGCATTTAAATACATCATTTAATGCAATCTTTTCAATAACCTGCTGAGGTAGGTCTTATTATTCTTCCCCTTTTGCAGATGAGGATATTGAGGCTTAGCAGTAAGTGGTAGAGCCAGCACTTGCAGCACTTGCAACCACACAGCCTGACGCCAGAGCCTGCACTCTCAAATAGCTGCTGCTCCTCTGCTTGATTACCTCTCATGGTGGGGAGCACACTACCTAATGAAGCAGCTTGATCACCCTTTATAACAAAGGGGTGAAGTGATGTGAAAAAAAAAATACATTTTAGTTGCTGGCAGTAGAGTTCCTTGTAGGAAGAGAATTACATTTGTTTAAAAAAATACTTTGAAAGGCCTCTTCAGGGGTGCAGAGGAAGATGAGGGACAATCTGAAAGGACCAAGCTATACTGTTTTGCATATGATTTTAATAGGAAATTGTGGGTTGGGGCAGAGGAGAGGAGGATCAAAAAGAGAGAGGAGTGCAATGTGGCAGAGCCCTGGTGCCCATGGGGAATGGTGGCCACTGACTTCTGGGGGTGGGACAGACACAGGTTCTCAAGGGAGGCTAGTGCTCCCTTCTGTGTTGTTTGCTTTGCTGTGATGTAAACCTTTCCCAGCACCCAGGCCTCCATGATGTCTGTGGCACAGCTGAAGGGTCCTGCCCAGACAGGGTTGGAATGGAACACACCTGGGTAGGAAAGTCCCCCAGGGCACCCAACAAATGATGGTCAATCCACAGCTGCCTTGCTCAGCCAGCTGAGGGGAGCCAGAGCCATTGTTGGGAGGGGAGGATATCAGAGCCAGCTGTGGTTGTGAAGACCTAAGTTCTGGGGTATTTGCAGAAATCTGGGGAGGGCTCAGGTCTAAGATTAAGGGCATTTAGGTTCTTTTCTTTTTATGTGCTTTATTCAGATATAATTCACACACCATACAATTCACGCATTTACAGTGTAAAATTCAGTGATTTTTATAGCATATTCACAGATATGTGCAACTATTGTTACCACCGTTGATTTTAGAACATTTTTATCACCTCAAGAAGAAACTTCTGTACCAGTTAACTGTCACCTCCCTATATCCACAGCTTCCCCAACCTTAAACAACCACTAGTCTACTTTTTGTGTCTATGGAATTGCCTATTCTGGACATTTTATATACATGGAATAATATAATATGTGGGCTTTTGTGACTGGCTTCTTTCAAATTTCATCCATGTTATAGCATATATCAGTATTTCAGCCCTTTTTAAAATTGTGGTCATAATATTTGCATTTTAACGTTTTTTAAGTGTGCAATTCAGTGGCATTAACTGCATTACATTAATTAAATTCACACTGTTCTGCCAAACAGAAACTGTGTACCCATTAAGCAATAACTCCCCATTCCTCCTCCCCCAGTCCCTTGTAACTGCTAATATACTTTCTGTCTCTGTAAATTTGCTTATTCCAGATATTTCATATGAGTGGGACCAAACAATATTTGCTCTTTTGTGTTTGGCTTATTTTCACTCAGCATAATGTTTTCAAGGCTCACCCAAGTTGTATCAGGACCTCATACCTTTTTACAGCTGAATAATATCCCATTGTACATACATACCACATTTTATTTATACATTCATCTGCTGATGGAGACTTGGATTGTTTCCACCTTGCAGCTATTGAATAATGCCATTAAGAATATTGGTGTACAAGTATCCATTTGAGTCCCAGCTTTCAGTTCCCTTGGATATGTACCTAGGAATGGAATTGCTGGGTCTTTTGGTAATTTTTTTGAAGTTTTTGAAGAACTGACACAGCAGCTCTACCATTCTACATTCCTACCAGTAATATGCAAGAATTCTAAATTTTCCACGTTGTCAACAACACTTGCTATTTTTCATTTTTATAACATCAATCCTAGTGGGTGTGAAACGGTATCTTATTGTGGTTTTGATTTGCATTCCCTAATGACTAATGATGTTGCGCAACTTTTCATGTGTTTACTGGCCATTTGTATATCATCTTTGGAGAAATGATTATGCAAGTCCTCTGCTCATTTTAAATTGGGTTGTTTATCTTTCAGTTGTTGAGTTGTGGGAGTTCTTTATATGTTCTGGACATTAAACCTTTATCAGATGTATGATTTGCAAATATTTTCTCCCATTTTGTAGGTTGTCTTTTACTTTCTTGATAATGTTCTTTGATGCACAATAGTTTTTAATTTTTATTAAATCCAATTTAACCATGTTTTTCTTTTCTTGCTCATGCTTTTGGTGTTATACCTTAGAATCCACTGCCAAAGCTAAGGTAATGAAGATTTACCCCTATGTTTTCTTCTAAGACTTTTATGGTTTTAGTTTTTATTTTTACATTTAGGTCATTGATCCATTTTGAGTTAATTTTTGTATATGGTGTGAACTTTGTTCTTTTGCATGTGGAAATCCAGTTGTCCCAGCATCATTTTTTGAAGAGACCATTCTTTCCTCACTGAATGGACTTAGCACATGCAGTAGGTTGAATCATGTACCCCAGAAAAAAACATGTTCTTGATCTGAATCCATTTCTGTGTGTGTGAACTCTTTGTAAAAAGGAGTCTTTGAAGATGTTATTTTTACTTAAGGTGTGGACAGTTAAATCAGGGTAAGTCTTAATCCTATTACTGATGCTCATAGAGGAGGCCAGAGAGAGAAGCTAGAAGCTGGAAGTCAATGGAACTCAGAAGAGAAAGGAGAGGACATCACCATGTGATGGAATGAAGGAAAAGCCAAGGAACCCTAAGGATCACTGGCAGCCAGCCCCAGAATTCCACAGTGTTTGGGGAGAAAGCATCACCTTGCTTATGCCTCAATTTTAGACGTCTTCTAGCCTCAAAACTGTGAGCCAATAAATTCCTGTTGTTAAGCCAACACATTGTATGGTATTTGTTTTAGTAGCCAGGAAATTAAAACAGCACTCTTGTTGAAAATCAATTGGCCAGAGATATACGGGTTTATTTCTGGACTCTCGATTCTATTCTATTGGTCTATTTATCTGTCCTTATGCTACTGTTTTGATTACTGTAGCTTTGTCATAAGCTTTGAAATCGGGAAGTGTGAGTCCTTCAACTTTGTTCTTCTTTTTCAAGATTGTTTTGGCTATTTGGGGAGTACTTCATTCCTTTTTATGTCCAAACACTATTTCATTGTATGGATATGCCATGTTTTGTTCATCCATTCATCAGTTGATGGACATTTGAGTTATTTCCTCCTTTGGCTGTTATGAATAATGCTGCTATAAACATTTGTGCACATGTTTTTGAGAGGAATTCAGGTCCATTTATTTTAATTTTTAATCTTATTTTTTCATTTAAAAATGCTATTTTAAAATGCTCTGAACAACCACTAATAATAATTTCACAATATGCATTTCAATTAGGAGCAATAAGTCCACAGCACATTGGGGATTTGTTCTAGAACAAGTTGCCATACCTCAAAACTTCATAAATAGTCAGGTCCATTTTTACATAATTCTTAATGCACCAGGGAGCCCCAGATGCTTCTGATTACAGCTGTTGGGTGCAAGGGCTCTCAAGTTAAGGAAACTTGGGTTTGAATTCTGGTTTGGCCATTTATTGGGTGACCTTGAAAAATTTAATTATCCTGCCTATGCCGTCTTCATCTATAACATGAAAATGACCTTCCCTGTCTTGCAAGGTGAGAAGTGAATGTATATAAAATGTTTAGCATAATTTCTGACATAATAATCAATCAATAAATTGTTGTGATTTAATTCCAATGGCATAGTGCAAACAGCATAAGCTTTATACCTGATTGGAACAGGATTCAAAATAAAGTTCCGCTACTTATTAGCTCTGTAAATCTGGGCATGTGATGAACTTCTCTGGCTATCAGTAAAATGAGGACATAACATCTATCTGGTAGGGCTGTGGTGGGGGTAAAATGAGAGAATGAAACATGCCCAATACTCTGCTGAGCATATTCAGAGCCAAGGGTAATCCATTTGGTACATTTTGAGAACTGAGGTTTTAGCCTTGCTCACCACCCTGGCCTGGGGGGCCTTTGTGCAGTGCACAACCTGTACTTCTGTAGGATGCAGCCTGCCAATGATGGCAGCTGTTATGATTGTGCTAACTGGTATTCTTCTGCCTCTAACTTGTACCCATTGTACTGGCCCAAGACTGTTTGAGGTTTGCAAGAAGGCACCTAGGCCGCACTCAATTCTCTCTCTCCTGGCTCCAGCTGCCCTCTTTCTTGGAACTGGGTTTCTCTACCCTCCCCACCTCCATGAGCACACACACCCCTTTCAGGATCCCGATCCACCCCCATCTTTCTAGCTGGCTTGGAGACCACTCGACTGGGAGGTGGAATGAACACTCTTCGGTCTCCAAAGCCCAGTCTGAATTCTGAAACACACCGGCAGGTTGAGCAGCCTTTGCCTAAATAATCAAGTGCTTTAATTGCCAACAGCAGTCAGAAGGAAGCAGATGATCCCTGCCCATAAAGGGCTCAAATTCTCAGTGGGGAGCTGGGCTGGGTGCAGAGCCATCACAGGCTATTTTTAGTGTCTGGCCAGAGGTGCAAGGAGAACATGCCCAGCATGAAGGCCGCCTGAGGCCTGGGCTCTGAGGGGCTGCCCACGACTCTCAATCCCCACCCTTTGTGGCTCCTCTCCCTCAATGGTGAGACATTGACAGATTGGTGGCAGCCATCCCTCTGCTGGAAGCCAAAGCTGGCTGCAAGAGTCAACAGTAACTGATGCCTGTGCTGGGTATCTAAGCTGGGTGTTTAACTCACTGGCAATTCTTAGCACTGGGGCCCTCAGCATTCTATCATTCCCATTTTACAGGCAAGGAAACTGGCCTCAGAGACATGCAAAGATTTCCTTAAGGTCATTCATTTAGCAAATTCTCATTGCAGCTGTCTTTGTCACTGCTTCCTTTGAGGAGCATTTATTCAGCAGACTGGTGGAGCAGTTACAGTGGAACCAGAGTCCCTGGATTTGATTCCCAGCCTTTCACATTCCCCATTGTATAGGGTTGTTGAGAATTATACGCGATAAAGCATGTAAAGCTCTCATATCTGTGCCTGACAGGTGGCAAGTCCTGAATAAATGTTAGGTGTTACTTCTGGTGCCAGGTCATCTGCTGGCACTTCACATGCATCCTAGATAGTCCTCACAAACACTCTGCAAGGCATTATAAGTCCCATTTCACAGATGGAGGAACTGAGAACCAGAGAGAGGAATCAAATTCTTAAGTGTGCACAGCCAGGACAGATAGTGGGTGGACCTTGAACTCAGGGCCGTGCCCTCCCAGATCCACGATCTTTCTCCCATGTGGGGAGGAGCCTCCTGTGTGCTGAGTGCTCCTTGGAAACTTGAGAGAGAGGACAGGTCTCAAGACGGTGACAAAGTGTGTGTGCGTGTGTGTGTTTTGTATGTTACATGTTAGAAATGTTGGTGGGGAGGAAGAGGAAAAGACAGTTGTGACTTAGCACTCAGTTTAGCAAACATCTCACTCCCCCTTCTTCTCAGGGGCTTCCACGGTGTCTTGAGACAAATCTTGACAGAAGGAGCCTCAGAATCATCCATGGTGACTTCCTCCTGGACCACGTGGAATCACTCTCCAATCATGCTGAAGCTCAGGGGGCATGTGAGGGGATGTGGAGCCAGGGGCTCCCCCTTCAGCACTCAGACTGCTGGAGTGATGCCTTCCTGGCCTGGTGCTGGGGTACGTCTCCCGCAGCCCCACCCTGTTTGCTTTGGCTCCGATCACTCTGTCTTCTAAACAGCCCTTGTTCGCACCCTCTCCTCACTAGTCCACTGCCACTACCCCAATTTAAACCTGCTTCCCTCTGCAGGGGTCCTTGTCTTGGCCTTCTAATTGGTTTCTCTGGCACAGGTCTGGGCCCCACCCCAATTCTCAGGGGCTGTGTGAAAGAGTGTCCTCCTCAGGCCTCATGGGGTAACTTCCCCCCTTACATTCCTTCAATAGCTTTCCATGGTCAGGAAGATTGATGTTGAGCATCTAACTCTTGCCTCAGCCCCATCTTTTGTTCCCCTCCCAAAGATGGGTCTGCAGAAAACAGGCATTTGGATTGTTAAAGAGGGGGCCAGCATTACATGAGGAAATTAATATGGGAAAAATACTGAGTGAGTTTCTGTGAGTTTATTTGCTGTGGGACTTTTCAGAGCCTCTATTATGTTAATTTTGGACACAAAAGCCCTCCAGTTAATCACTAGGCAAGGTTTCCTTGAAAACTGTACTAACTCCTACTTTTGATAACAGCTGACACCAACATAGCACTTACTACTTGCCAGACACCATTTTGGGTGCTTTAGTCATGTTAACTCATTTAATTCCCAAGGTGCTATTATCCCCATTTTACAGACTAGAAAACTGAGATACAGAGAGTTAAGTGACTTGCTTACAGTCAACCAGGCAGGTAGCAGTAGAGGTGAGCTTCTATGCCAAGCATTCTGGTGCTAAAATAAGCACTTGGAGCCACACTACTAGACCCTTCCTTTGAGAACTTGCTATGCAGCTGACATTAAGATAAATACCTTATATGCATTATTTCATTTAATCCTCACAACAACCTTACAACTGTCATCTTCATCTTTGTTAAGGAAATAAATGAATAGAGCACATATTGAGCCAAGAGTTTCCTGAGGTGGGTCTTGAACCCACATCTTTCCTTGAATTGCAGATTTTTAGGGCATGGGTCTCTGAGCTGGTGTTGCTCTGAACAAAGAATTCTTTTATCAAGGGGCATCTCACAGGGTTTGGACTCTGTAAAATGGACACTGGAAATGCTTGTCTGGCTATCTGGAAATATTCACTTTCACCAAATTATATCATCCAGTTTCCAGACACCAAGACTTTGTGCTGTTCCCTCTGCCTTTTCCCTGTTTAGTTCTCTTGGGGTTAAGGTAGAGCTGTCACATCTCTTCAGTTTTTCCAGACTTTTCCCATACAGGCAGCTGCTCCCCATCTGTGTTACCATTGCACACTGTACCAGTTTGTATATATATTGTCCCCCAGAAAAAGCCATATTCTTTAATGCAATCTTGTGGGGGCAGATACATTAGTGTTGATTAAATTGAAGCCTTTGGATTAGGCTGTTTCCATGGAAATGTGACCCACCCAACTGTAGGTGATAACTCTGATTGGATGATTTACATGGAGGTGTGGCCCTGCCCATTCAGCATGGGCCTTGATTAGTTCACTGGAGCCCTATAAAAGCTCAGACAGAAGGAGCTCACTGTAGCTACAGCCAAGAGGGGCACCTTGAAGAACACACAGGAGCCGAGAGAGGAGCTGGAACACAACCTTGGATCAGCAGACGCCAGCCAGTGCCTACCCAGCTAGCAGACATTTTTTGGACGCCATTGGCCTTTCTCCAGTGAAGGTATCCTTTGTTGATGCCTTACCATGGACACTTTATGGACATAAGACTGTAACTTTGTAACCAAATAAACCCTGTTTATAAAGCCAATCCATTTCTGGTGTTTTGCAAAAGGGCAGCATTAGCAAACTGGAACACACACTATGAAAAAATTGTGCTTGATGGTCTGGTATGGTATAGATTCTTCCATTCATTCACTCCCTCTCTCATGCATTCTTTCATTTACTCTCTCAACATATATTAATTGAGCAACAACTAAGTGTCAGACATTGTTTTAGGGCCTAGAGAGACAGCAGTGAACCAAACAGACATAAATGTAAGCCCTAATGGAATTTACATTCTATGGGAGAAAAGAGATAATTAACACAATGAAGAAACTATATGTAGAATTTTAGGCAGTAAAGAGGGATAGAGAGGGCGGGAGTGGGGTGGGAAGGGGTTGTATTTTAAATAGGGTGTTGTTGAGAGGAGATGTTTGAGAAAGGATTGTTAATTGCAATAGCTTAAAGGAAAGTTTAAGACTTTCCCAATGGTGTGATCGCCCAAATTTTCACTAGCATTTTCAGAAGAACTTTAATTATGAACCAAAATATGTTTGATCACTGAATAACTAACCAGCATCTAGCAATCTGAGAAGCAATGAAAACCCGGGATGGGGAGTTCAGGGCCTGCTTTGCCTTTGACCGTGGGCAATCCACTCCCATCTTGGCTGCTGTTTTGTCACCTGTATAAGGGGCCAGGGGATGTCTCAGATCCCTTTCAGTTCTGGCTCCATACCATTTCAGGAGCCTCCTTTTCTGTGAAATGGGGGCCAACAATACCTGCCCCAGTCCTTCTTTAGGTCACTGTGTAAAATCAGACAAAGACAAAATGGATGTGACTTTGTGAAATGTAGAGTTCAAGTTAGATAAAGGCTAGTTTTAATAGATATCCTATCATCACACGGTAGTGTTCAAATCTGCCATGTCTGAGCTTCAGATTACATCCTCCTGTTAACTGTAACTGATGCTACAACTGGGTTCTTCCAGTTCTATTTTATGGTTGAGGAAACTGTGACTCAGGGGGGCTAATTCACCTCCCCAAGGGCACAGAGGTGGTGAGAGGAGGACTCAATATTCAAATTCCAAAATGGGTAAAAGGTGTGCTGATTCCACAGCTGCAAATAGGGGCAAGGCCCAGGCCAAACCTAAGCTTACAGAGAGAGCCAAAGGCAACATGGAACTAAACAAAAATTCCCAGCCCTTACAGTTGCTGCTTGCCAGAAACAAGTGTGCCTAAAAGGTAAAAAAGATAATGGGAAGGAGAGAAATAAACCACAGGTCACACCTAGGGAATCAGAGGTATAGACCAAAGCTTCAGCCCAGCTCAGGACAGGGTGATGTGGAAAGTCACTGCCCAGGGCTAGCTGGGCCACAAGTCTTGGCGGGCTGAGAGGGCCATGCCCAGCCCCTGACGGGACATCTATGGGTAGCAGAGGTCCAAAGTTGTCTGCCTTAACTGTTGGGAAAGTAAAGATATTAAAATAAATACCAAGACACCACATACAAAGGAGAGAACAGAAAAGAATAGAATTGGAGCAAAAGAAGCAGAAAATCATTTTATAGCTTAAAAAATAAATAAGGAGCCTGAACAAAACTATCTTTATTAATATTTCCACACCATGATAAGACAGATGGATTGGAATTAGATATGGAAAAATGTAATATTCTACCAAGGAAACTCAAGGGAGACCCATGGAGTTATGAAGGTCATTTCTCATTAAGGATGAACTTTTCTGTTCTTTCCTCAACTGCCTTTATTCTAACCAAGGCTCTGCCAGAGCCAGCAATTCCCCACTTCTTTTGTGTGCTGGAGACTGGCTGTGCCACCAAACACCCCCCTCAGCTAGTCAGTGTGAGCCTATTTTTAGTTCCTCCTAATAACTAATAGGTTTGTTGTGCATTCTTGGGCAGTGGATTTTTTTATTGGCTGTTCCAGCTGCTCTGGTATAAAAGTGGCATAATAACTGCAACTCGTGGATGCCTAGGATGGGGAAGGGTGGTTTTGCCTTGACCCAGGACACCAGGATCACCAGGACCACCAGGAAGAAGCAAAGATGCCTGAATATGGAGGTTGCAGGCACCTTGGGAGGACAAGACTTGAATTTCTGAGACCTGGGCTCCTTTGCTGCAAAATGTGCACTTGTAGGGTGTGTTGCTGTGAGGTGTCTATAACAGAGTCAGAAACATCCAAGGAAGAAACATTTGTTCGAGGAGTAGATGCATGAGATTACACTGGTGTAGTTACCACTGGAGCAGCAGGCTCTCACAAAATGTTTGTTAAATGGGTGAGACAGTTTAGGTAGGGTGCTTAGCAGAGTCCTAAGAAGAGCAGAATTTTGTTGAGGTGTATTACTGAAATAATATCCGTAAATGCCTGGCTCAAGATTGGCCCAGAGTAAACATTCAATAAATGCTTTTAAAATGAATCACTGAGATAAAAAAGGAGGTAACTTGCACAGTGGCTGGCATGTGGCAGGTGCTCATTCATTTTTGTTAATTGAATGAATGAATGAATGAGGTAAAGTATAAAGAGGGTATCCTGAAGCTTGGAACATGGCAGCTACAGTGAGTATTTTCTTCAAAGCTAACACATGTAGCATTTACTAAGTGCCACATATATTTAATTACTAACTTTAATTACTAAATACGTTACGTGCTTGACACTTATTTAATCCTCATTTGATCCTCACAATAGTCCTGTTATTTATCCCATTTTAAAGATGAGGAAATCGAGGCACAGAGAGGGTAAATTACTTTCCTGAGTTCACCCAGCTCACAATGAGTGATACAGTTGGTTGTTGAAGCTGTTTGTCTAAGACCCGAGTCTCTACTTGTAACCTCTCTGAAATAACATATATGAAGACCCTGGCCTATAGTAGGTGCTCAATTCCAAATCAGTGTGTGGATGGGGGCTCCTGGGTAGAGCAGGGAGCACAGGGCCCCACCCCTGGTAGCCTCTCAGTAGAGGCGACACCCTGCCATTCCCTTCCTCTCCTAAGTTCTCCCTGACTCAGACTCAGTTTCCACCGACATGGGGCTTTGCACTCATCAAGGTCAGGATGGTGCCTGCCTGGGTCCAGCCAGAACTAGTGGGGTATTTCTCTGAGTGGGGCCCCTCATATGCCAGTGCCCCCTTCCCCACGCCCTGTCCTTGTGCCAGGGTTAGAGGAGGCTGACTTGGTGCTAGACGGGGGAGTGGAGCAGAGGGGCCCTCAGAGCCTGGCTCTGTCAGCAAAGTGGCTCCAGAGTGTCCCCACCTCCTCTCCATAATTCATCCTTAAGCCCGGAGTGGAGCGCTGACTCTGCACTTCCCGCCGCAGGCCCTGGCCGGCTGTTCACACACTTTCCCACACGTTTCTGGGCTTTGCCAAGTGCCAGGAATGGCAGTGATTTACGGTGTCACAGGCCAGCATCCTCTACCCTGACCACTGCTCTTGGCCACAGGTTTAATTATTTAAACAGATCCTATATTTTATGAGTGTGGCCTCAGGCCTGGCAGAGGCAAGCCTTAGGAGAAAAAATTTTGCTTGAAAGATTAAATTGAAATATGCAAGGGCAGGAATGACAGGAAACATTCCAAATTCCTGAATGTGAGTGTGGTATTCAAGGCCCTTCCAAATGAGCCCCATTTCTACCAGCCCATCTCTTGTTACTACCTTCTCTCTCCTCAGCAAACAACACATTTTGGTCTTCCAATAACACAAGGTAATTCTTGACCATCCCTGCAAGTTCATAATTTTGCTTCTGCTAGCCAGCCTGTCTGTTATTCACATACTGTACACAAACATAGCACACACTCCCAGGGCCCTACTATGTGCCTGGTATGATTGTAGGGCTGGGAATGCCTTGGTGAACAAAATACACAAAAATCCCTGTCCTCATGATGCTTCTATTCTATGGCAAGAGACTTCCTTGCTTCATCCCCTTGGAGACGCTGTTCTCCCATAGCAGTTCAGCTAAAACACTGCTACCTTTTCTGCCTTCCCTGAAATTCCAGATGAAATTAACTGCTCACGTGACTCTCTGTAGCTCTCTGCCATGGCCCACACTCACTGCACCATAACTGCCGGTGAACTTGAAGCTCTTCCTTTTAGACTGTGAGCTCCTTGGGGGTATGGAGGGGCTGTTGAATTTTGTTTCTATCCTGGTACCTGGCATGGTGCTTGGCACCTAGTGAGTGCTTGTGAACTGGATGGTTATTGGAAAACCATCATGATTCTGGAGTCTACTTTCTTGCAAAGAAAATCTTTCTGGCCATGGGGTGCAGTGGTTAAGATGCATGTGTCCCCATGGGGATGGGGTTCCCTGCTCAGAGGTTGGGCTCAGTAGGAGAATGAACCTTTCTTACATTTTACAATTTATAAAGTACTCTCATTTCCAGTGTTCAAATTCAAATTCAAATTCAAATGCTTATAATTCTACAATGTGCCAGGTACTGGGGGAAGAGTAGTGAACATTCTACTCAGGATAACAGATAATAAGAACTATAAAGACAAGTAAAGCAGCACACCGTATCTAGTTTTCAACTCCTTCAAAATGAGGAAGTGGATACTTAGAGAAGCTAAGTGATTTGCCCAAATGGACAACGCCTCCTAGTTTAGGTTTCAGAACATCATTCTGGGCTCTAGTCATTCATCATTATTTAATTTTATACTGACAGGGCACGTGTACCACCACTGCTTGCTTCCATAATCAAGACAGACTGCCAATCAATCATAGCATTCTTTCTTTTGCAGCCCAGATGAAAATTCACAAAGTTTCTCAATTCAGAGCTCCAGGTACTTACTGCCACTCCATCAGTGATGGGGGTCAGGATAAGACTCGTTTGCCATCTCAGAATTAGTTTCTTATTTTGCCATTTACTTCTGGTGTGGCCTTGAGCAAATTACTTCTCTCCAGGCCCCAGAACATACATATTGAGGAAGTTGACTCACTTACTGTCTAAGAGTTCTCTCTACCCTGACATTCCCTGGTTCATTTTGTAGTTCATTGGTTCATTCATTCACTCATTCAATATATGTCTACCACACAGCACTAGGTATGAGGCACCATTCTGGGTGCTGGGGTCATGGTGATAAAGACAGAGAGGTCCCTGTCCTCGGTGGGCTCACATTCTGGTTACTAGGATAGGAACTGTTCAATGGTTCTCAGGATGTCAGATTCTCACAGGGCTGTGGGCGACTATCCAGGTAGGGCCTGGAATGACCCATCCTAAACCTCAGGTCAAGAGGAGTCTGTGTTTTTCCTGCCTGGCTGAGAGGACAGACTGGAGAAAAAGAATCTCACCAATATCCCTCTTCTAAGCTCCACCTCTGTATAAACTGGGGATATCAAAGTCCAAAGCTATTAAAATCATAATGCAAATAATCCACATTTTTCATCTTAAAAGCACTTCTGGAGCATACGATTAATCTTCCCACACCCTTGCATTTAGGTAAGTATAAGTTTTTGCTTATAGATGAAGAAACTGAAACATGAGGTGATTAAACTATTGGCCCGAGGCTGTAAGGAAAACAAGGTTTTGAGCAGGGATTGGATTCATCAGTCCTCGGTTATTTTGAACAATTGCAGACTCAAAGGGTCATGTCCCTTGGGCAGCAGCTAGGAATGGAAGCCAATTTGCCTTGGTGGGCAGTGCAGCATGGTGGGGGAAGCGTCTGAGCTTTGTAGACACACAGATGTGGGTTTGGCTCCAGGCACCACCACTTAGGAATGTGCCAAGCTTGGTAGGTGGTTTAAGTTCCCTGACCTCCAGTTTCCTCATCTATAAAATGGAGATAATAGCTTTGTTGCAGGGTATGAGGGTAAAAATAAGTGAGATAATGTTTACAGAGTGCTGAGCCCGGTGCCTGGAACGTACTTTCATTTAACACTGGTTGTCTTGTTATTATCAGTCAGTTACCACACCTAGGTCACGTCATCCAACCAGTTAATCCATGAAAGAATGGCAAGCATCTGTGCTGCATGTTGTGGAGGATACAGAATTGCCTTGGCTGTTGACTCTGCCCTCTGTGTGGTCCCTGCCTTTTCCGCCCAGTTAGGGTCATGATACTCCAAACCTACACCCTTAGCTTCACCCAGGGTCTGGTTACTCGGAAGCATTGGTGCCAATAGCAGGGAGAGTTGCTGTTGTTGTTAGCTATAAATAGCTAACATTCTAGATATTCCATGGACAATGCCAGGCATGTGACATGCATTGTTTTGTTTAATCCTCACAACAACCCTATAGGCAAGTATGCTTATCACCCCCTCTTGTAGATGAGAAAACTGAAGTGCAGAGAGGGAAGTAATTTTTGCAAGGTCCCATAGCCAAGTGCACAGTAGGCTGTTCAGGACTGAATATGGAAATATGGTATGGCTGAAAGGAGATGTGTGTCTGAAGAGCAAGCAGAGAGGAATAAATTAAAGCCAGATTCATGATCCAGCTCATACTAATTGCTGTGTGTTCTTTAAAGCATCATCATGTTTTCTGTGCAACTTTAGTAGATCACCAAGTATTTACAGGATCTCTGTGATTGTCCCAGAAATTGTTTGGTGCTGTGGATTTACAAGAACATCAAAGGTACCTTTTTTCTCCTCAAAGCTATATTGAGACAGAAGCATTTGAAGTGGGTGAGGTACTTGGACTGCTAACAATCATTATCACCGTCATTGTCATCATCGTCATTCAATATTTTTTGGACAGTTGATACATTCCAGACATAAAGGTGCTAGACACATTTAATTTCAAACATCTCTATGACATAGGGATTATTTTCCCCAATTTAGAGATGAGAAAACTGAAACATACTAGAAAGCTCAGAGAAACTACATAACTTGCCCAAAGGTGGCTGAGCTAGCAAATGTGAGAGCTCAGTTTTAACTCAGGTAGCGCTGTGTACATACAAGGGAATGGTGCCTGCCACTTATTAGATTCCTGTTCAAGAAGCCTTCTGCCTTATTTCCTCCTTCAGTGTTCCAGCCAGCATTCTCCTCCAGCAAGAATGAGAATTAATAGCTTTAAAGTTGGAAAAGTCACTCCTTGGCTTACGGCTTTTACAGGGCTGCCTTGGGAGGACACTTAACCTCTGTCTGCACCTCCGTTTCCTCCTCGTTAACATGCGCCTGCCTCCTGGGGGTGTGCCTGTATTATTAATGATAGTAAAGTGATCAGAGCGCACTGCACCGGGATCCGTGAGAATGCAAAGTGCAAGTACTCTTGGGAACAATTCTACAGGCCACGTAGAGCTGAAGGGCACGGGAACCCTCGACCGTGCAGGGCTTGGCATCAGGCTTTCACACCACTGTCACGTCTGATCCTCTCAGAAAACCCTGCATTGCAGGCTGCAGAGTAGATGAGTGAAAGAATACAAAGGCCACAGAGACCCATAGGATTGGTGGAAGAGAAAAGGGAGAGCTGGGGCCAAGGAGGAACCCATTGCAAGGAACTGCCAGTGTTCACCAGTGTCACAGCTATACCCATTTCCCAGCCTTCCTTGAAGTTAAGTGTGCCCGTGTGACTGAATCTGGCTGACGGGATGTGGATGGAGAAAGTGTGTATGTACCACATCCAGGTTTGGCCCATAGAAACCTCCCTCTGTCTTACCTCTTGCTGTCCTACTCCTAAAGGACATAAAGGAGGATGTGCCACAAGATGGAAGGAGCCTGGATGCCTGAATGACTCCTGGGGCTGAGTTCCTCATCAACTCAGATTGACCTATGATGTGAAAAGTGAACTTTCATTATGGTGAGCCACTGAGATTTTGGGGTTTATCGGTGGCACTTACTAACATTACCTAATAAATAATAATAAAGTGAATTTCATAGCATTTATAGTTTTCCAATCACTTTCATGTCTATTATAATTCGGAGTATCCTTGGGAAACCTTTGTGGTTGCAGTATCACAACTAGTTGTGTATTTCTGGAGAAAATTTTTGTTTTCAACTTCATGGTTAAGCTGTAGATTGAACACTGATGGCTTGGGATTATGTACCCTTTAAAAACACTTTCTTAAATGTAATCCATTTCTTTGTCACTCTGGCCTGGTGACCAGAGCTGCATGACATGCTGTTTGATTACAAATCTACCTACTGGCACCATCTTGCTTCCCAAGCAAATGACTTTTCTCAAACTCAGTTGTCCCATTTGTAAAATGGAGATAGAGGGCTAAATTGATTGGGTTGTGGTGAGGATTCCACATGCCTGCTTAGTGCACATCTAACTCTGCTCCACACTCTCTGGACCCAAGTAATTTTCCAAACTCTTGAGTCCCAGAATGTAGAAGACAGAAGTAGGCTTAGAGATAGACACTCAAACCTTTTGTTCTGTTCCTCTCCATCTGATGGGGATTTTCAGTGGTGTGGCAGGAGGTGAATGAAGTCACATAATAAAGGTGGCACGGTTTTCTTGTAAATGTAGAGAAACTAAACTTTTGAATTTTGAGCTTTTGTGGCTTATGCATAAGCAACAACAGGAGATGCTTTCTTTCCATGCTACCAGTCTCAAGGCCCCTCTCCCCCAACAAAAACCCCAAATTAGAAACATTTTATATGCATGAGTGCAAGGGTGGTTTGGCACATGGGTACAATCAAAGCAACCACCCAAAGCAACCTCCCTGCCCGGGCTGCCCCGGCACCCCTGGGCCACCTTCCCTGGGTATCTCTGCAGGATCAAAGCTTTGGCTTTTACCAGAGCTCCCAGGAGAGCACCCTCACGGGTTATCTTCTTGTACTTGTACATCACTCCCTAATTTGTACACAGTGCCCCACGTCAGGATTTTCTCTTAGACTTTTATATAGGAAATGCATCGCCTTTCCCAAAGAATGGTCAATTTTCTCTCCAGAGGCCACAAGGAGACCTCTGTAAACTAACAAATTATTCCTTTTGCCCTGGCAGCCTGGGAACCCTGGTGCCAGATTTGTACATATTTGTTTTCCCCCTTTCCTTTAACTGTTTTTTTCCCTCTTCCCCTCTGCTTTTCCTTATTATTTTTATTGTTTATTGGGAATGCCTTTTTTCCTAAGTTTCCTCAAATCCTTTTTTGGAGTGAGGCAGCATATAAATCAATTCAAGAAATTGCATAGTGCCCTTGAGGCCAGCCCGATTAAAATTCTAAGTGGGCCATATTGTTTCTTCTCTGCATCGTGCTACTCTGTCTCCCTCCCCTGACCCTCCTTCGGTTTGTCAGTTCTTGCTGGCCATTGCACAGCCCTTGCTTCTTGCTCAAACTCCCCTCTGTAACCCTCCCACCTTCTGCCTTGACTCCTCATCCTTTATCCCACTGATAAATAATCCTGGCAAAACCACAAAGCGAAAGAAACTAGTAGTTTCAGTAAGGGAAAAGGCATTTTAAAGGCCCACTTCAATGTCAGCGCCAATTTTGTTGCTATACCAGAGACGGCACAGAGCAATTAGGATTAGGAATTGTGAATGGTAGCTTCCCACTAGGGGATTCAGAGAACAAAGGTAACACCGGGGTTGCTGGGGCGGGGTGGCGGTGAGGGCTGAGGGATGGGAAGGGATGGGTTAATCAGGGAAGAGAGTGGTCAGGTGGGGCGGCAGTGCTGAGGCTGACTGAGGAGCTAGTGTTACTATTTTTAAGTGGGTTGAGAAAACAGGGCTTTTTGCCTGCGCTGGATTTTTTCTTTTTTTTTTTTTTAATTGTACTACTGGAAAGTTGTGCTTAAAACAAGGCCACTGAAAACAGAGCCTGGGGAATTAAACCTCCACCACCAAACATCAAAAATCACTTTGGACTTAAAAAAATCCATTTGCAGGCTTTAAATGCTTTTAATATATATGTTTAAAAGGGGCGGGGCATTTAAAAGCTCTCACCCTCTTTTGCTTGTTGTTTTTTCTTTTTTTTTGGATGGAATGTCTCCCTGCCTCCCTCCCAACCTTAGTGTCTCAAGGTTGCCCCTCCCCCTGCCCAATGGAATCATAATTCATTGTGACCTGGTTCACTTTCCGGTCACCTCTCTTCCTCAGTGGTTAGAGACCACGGGTGGTAAATTAGGGGCCTGACATTATTGCTACAGGGGCAGTCCTGCCAGTCTTGTTGACCCTAGCATCTGCAGAGAACAATTCCTGCCTGTTTGGGTTTTGGAGACAATGAAATGGGTGATGGATTCCCCCTCCAAGCGATTGGGTGTACCCGGACTGACAATCTATCATGTGCTGAGGGGACTTCAGCATCCAAGACCGTAGCTCAACCCATTCAGTTTAGAGAGGGGAAAACTGGAGTGCAGAGAGGTAACGTGACCACCCTAAGGTCACAGAGCCAGTAAGAGGCACAGGTAGTTCTGGAATTCTGGTCTTCAGACTTCAGACCTGGGGAGCTTGCAATCACATTTAACGAACACCTACTACGTGCCAGCTGTACTTGAGGTGTTATACTATTGTTTGTTGAATCTCTGCTGTGCACTGGATGCTATGCTGAGTACTCACATGCATGTTGTCTAACCCTTATATAACCCTCGAAGCAATTATCGTTATTTCCATTTTTACAGATGGGCAAGGACAAGGATAAGGACAATGTGGGGACTGGGATAAGAATGAACCCCGGAACATGTACCTGTAAACCCATGTTCTTTCCTGAATCCTTATCCTTTCCTCCCAGGAGACGTTCTCATTCAACCAGTCCTGCCTTTGCTAAGTCCCATGGTAGGAGTCTGTAACTCGGGGCATGGGTCAAATTGCGCCTTTCTTAGATTTTCTCCTCCTCTCCTCTCTGCTGTGCTTCCTGCTCTTCTGAATCAGGTGCACATGCTTTGGGGGAGGGCGGCACAGCAGAATGGAGAGAGCACTTGCATGTGGGGTCAATTCCTGCCGCAACTCTACACATTGTGGTACCAGTCAAGTTCCTTAGCTTCTCTGAGCCTCATTTTTCTCATCTCTTAAAGCAAAAGACTGTCCATGTGTGAGGGTAAAATTTTAACATATGGAATGTCTAATTTAGTAGTGCTTAATAGGTGGTATCTAAGCTATTGTATCCCTCCCCATTCCTGGAGGTCATTTTTCTTGGGAGGAATATTGGGAGAGCTCAAAGTCCCTCAAACATCTGGGATGATCTGAGTGAGCTCCTGTCCCTTCTCCTGCTGCATGCAATCTTGGGCCTGGAGGTCATGAGAGGGTAGTACTGAGGGAGCATCTATGTGGGGACATTCTGGGCCATGAATCATTGCCAAGGGTGGGAATGATTGGTTTCATTAGACCCATTACCTGCTACATGATTCTCACCCTCATTAAAGGGTACTGACAAAGATTCTCATTTGCCCTACCTGTTCTATGGAGGAGGAGAAGAAAAATATCCCCAAACCATTGCTTGGGAGGAGGAGCTACCAGAGGTGGATGCCAACAGTGTTCTGTAGACATTGAGATAGTGAATAAAGACATGTGGTGGAAGTCATTCTGGGTGTTTGGTGTGTGCATGTGTGCACATGTTTGTTTGGTCTTGGTTTGAGCTGTTGTATTTACATGAAATTTTTTTAGGTTTCTCAGTGAGCAATAGGCTTGCTATGATTTAACCAGGAGCAGTTGGAGACACACACAGGTGTGGTGGCTTTAGTAACTCATAGGTGTACTAAGGGCTATTATAGCACACCTGGTTGTGCATCAGAATCACCTAGGCAGCTTACAGAAAGCCCTGCAGACTCCATTACTAGGGAGTCTGATACAGAAGGGCTTGAGATGGGACCCTGCATCTGTATTTTTTAAAGGTTTTCCATTACTCCTCTTGGACAGCCAGGCTTGGAATCACTGCTACAGTGACTGCTGTAGAAATCATTCCTGGGTTTGAGCTCACCTCTAACATGGACAAAGTGGAGACCACGGGGCTTTGTCAGCCTCTGGACCAGCTACTCTGACTGTATCATCTCATTTGCTTCTTTGAGCCCCGCTGTGTGGCATGCATCGGTATCCTCATCTCAGAAAGTAGGAAAAAGCCTTAGAGAGCTTGCCCAGCTAGGCAGTATCTCACTCTGAATCAGTGTGTTTTGTCCATCACTGGACCTGTGGACTGAAGGTATCCTGGCACTGATCACTGGGGAGCAAGGTCAGGACACACTCCTCTGGCCAACAATAGGCATTTACTTAAAAAAGTAAATTACAATTGGTGCATTTTCAGCCTGCAACAATAAAGAATAATTTCTCTTCCTTGGGCACAAGAACTCCAATTATGATTTAATTCAATTCCAATTAACTATGCTTTGATGGCATTTCCATTACATAAAAAATAAGTGTATTAGCCAAGCATAGTGTGTTTTGACTATAGTTCTGATGCTAATAAGGAGGCTGTTTGGCAGCTATGATCACACACTTCGTTCCACAGTTGTAAAGAAATAGAGGGAAAAAAAGGAAGAGGCCACTAACTGAGAAGTTGGACACCAAGGGGCGTGGTGATTTGGGGTGGAGGTGGGGCTGCAGCAGATGCTTGGTACTCACAGGACGGTTCTCCCAGCCCCGCTCGTGATGCTTCTGGGATGTGAATGGAGGCAGATCCCAATGCCGGTTCCACCCCCTGGGGGTGGACTCCTGGCCGGGAGCCTGTGAGAAGCGTGAAGATGGAGCTGGAGTGTCCACCCTGCACTGGGCAGGCCTGCTCCCAATGAAGTCTTTGAGAACTACACCCCTCCCACAGTCTGCGTAACCTGCAGCTTCTGCCTCAGCTCTTGACGCCTGTTCACCTTGTCTCTTGCTTGACAGTGCTCTTGAGTTGTCAACATTCCTCCCACATGCCCTGACTCAGTTTGCCACTCCCTCCAGGTGCCCATGGCACCCAGACACCCTTCCATTCCTGAGGAAGGGGGCTGACCTGCGAGAGCCTCTGTCCTGATACTTGCTATATAACCACTATCTTCCCAACGACTGAGACAGGTTTCCATCCTGTTATGGAAGAGGAAACTGTGCTCCTGGCCCTGTTTGCCCTAAGATCCATTGCTTGAAACTTTCTCTCCTGTCTTCTGTTTAGCAGAGGGTGATGCTACAATAAAGAATAATTTCTTTATTGTAATTCCAGTTAGGTTCAACCAGTGGGAAGCATGGGCAGAAGCTGGGAGGGCAGAATCTGGGAGAAGGAAGCTAGGGTGTTGCCGCCCTCCTGCCTTGGACTGCCTTACTCGGTAGCACCATTTCACACAAGACAGTTCTTCCATGGCTCCAGCTTCCACAGGGAGACCCCAGCCCCTGGGCTGTGGACACATCACCGACTGCCCTTGCCTTTCCACTTCAGAGGTGGTGATGGCTTCTTGCTGCTGTTAATTTTTGAATTGCCTTATTCTTCCAGGTTTGGCTTCTCAGCAATGCCTCACCTGTATAACCAATTCTTTACAATCAGTTCCCTCTGTTTCAAATATTCAACTAGTTTCTGTTTCTCTGGTTGAAACTGAAGCTGCAGAAGCTAAGTAATCACCCAGAATGACAACCATCAACACTTCCTTTTATTTTCTTCCAGGTTTAAACATTGTGTTACTAATTTTTTTCTATCTGGATTATTCATATAAATATATATGTATGGATATATATATATATATATATATATATCTATAATCAAAACATAAATGGCCATATGATACATATGGTTGGATCTACTGTTTACTACATCATAAGATGTTATTTTCTCAATTTCAAAAATATATTTAACAACCTTAATATGCAGTTATATGGATCTACTTTAATTTATTTAAAAAATCTTGTTATTGGGTACTTATATTCTTTTTTTTTTAAATTGGATACTTAGATTCTCTCTAACAGATTATTAAAAAAACTGCACATTAAGATCTATATTTCCTAAACAATTTAACTTGTACAATTTGTTCAAATACCATAATTACATGGAACTTTTAATAGAAAGTGAGACCTGGTAGGTTTGCGTAGGTTAGTGTGAAATAGAGACACATTCCAAAGTAATTTGGATAGAAAATAAAAATATATATGCAGGGCCCCCCTAAGAAGCTGGGGGAAAATGCAGAGGTGTTGGACTTCACCTAGATTGTTGCTGATGTTCTCACAAACATTCAGGACTGTCGGTTTGATGTGCTGAGCCCTCTATCACGGGACTTTCCCTTATGAAACTCGTTACTGCAATGGAGAGGCTAAACCTGCTTATAATTGTGCCTAAGAGTCTCCCCTGAGTACCTCTTTGTTGCTCAGATGTGGCCCTCTCTCTCTCTAGCTAATCTAACTCGGCAGGTGAACTCGGTGCCCTCCCCACTACATGGGATCTGACACCCAGGGGTGTAAATCTCCCTGGCAACATGAGATATGACTCTCGGGGATGAATCTGGATCCAACATCATGGGATTCAGAACACCTTGATGCCAAATGAAATGAAATAAAGTTTCACTGGCTGAGAGATTCCAAATGGAGCCGAGAGGTCACTCTGCTGGGCATTCTTATGCACTATATAGATAGCAATTTTTAGGTTTTAATGCATTGGAATAGCTAGAAGTAAATACTTGAAACTATGAAACTGCAACCCAGTAGCCTTGACTTGTGAAGACGATTGTATAGCAATATAGCTTACAAGGGGTGATACTGGGATTGTGAAAACCATGTGGCTCACACTCCCTTTATCCAGTGTATGGATGGATGAGTAGAAAAATGGGGACAAAAAACTAAATGAAAAATAGGGTGGGGGGGTGATTTGGGTGTGCTTTTTTACTTTGTTTTTTATTCTTATTTTCACTTTTTCTGGCACAAGGAAAATGTTCAAAAAATAGATTGGGGTGATGAATGCACAACTATATGATGGTACTATGAACAATTGATTGTACACTTTGGATGACTGTATGGTATGTAACTATATCTCAGTACATTCAATTAAAAAAAAAAAAAAACCTGCCTACTCCCCGCCCCCCCAGAATTACCAGTAGTACCAAATAAGGAAAGATTACAACTCATGCCACTAATTTCAAGGAAAGATTCCAAACTTGCTGGTCTGGTTCTTAGCCTGATCCACAGTTTTAGAAGCCACTTGGGGGAGAAGAGATGACTGAGCAAAGTGCTGAGGCTTTTATTAATAACCCAAATCTGGAGAGAAGCAGAAAAAGGATTCAGACAGGTACCACTTACTAGGATCTTAAGATCTAAATGAGCCAGAGAACCAGTCCTCACTCGCCATTTTTTATCTAAGACCTCACTTTGAATTGAGGGAGTTATCCAAAGTCCAAGGGCATCCTTATAGGGTATACCTTGCCTCCAATTTGGTGGCAGGAACTTTGGTATAGGACATTTAACAAAATCTCAGGAGAGCAGAGCCCCAGTCTCTGCACAGGCTACACACTGATTTAGCAGACTTTCTTCCAGTCCTTGTCTTGTGCATAAGGATGGGTGGCAGGTTTAGGGAGAAACTGATCAACTCAGTCCTTAGCATAGCTGGGCAGGGCCTTGGGGAGTTGGAGCTCTTGGGCTGGTTCCTCTGGGTGCAAGGAGTCTCCTCTGTTTTTCCGTTCTTTTAGTCCAAATGATACCATGCTGTGAAACATGTTCAGAAGCACTGCCTGAGACCACCAGAAAGTGCCTATTCTTCAACACCACAGCTATTAATTAGAACTGGGAGAGGAAGAACAGATATCAGATATAATGGGAAAGGAATAAGGGAATTTTTACCATCTTGCATTAGAGTAAATAGAAAGTCTAGCCTTAACTGCTCATGTTAAACTTGAGAAAAATGAAAAGAAACCATGTGCAAATCAAGCAAACATGATACAGTCTCCCTTTTCTACTCCTCCTGAAAAAAAAAAGATAGATAAAAGAGAGACTGTTGCTTAAAAAGACAAATTAAAAAGCCAACCTGAAAGCAAACATATTCCAAGAAAAAAGAATACTTCCCATGTGAATTTTGCACTAAAAAAGGTATTAATAAGAACCTGAATTCAATGAAACAAAAAGGAGAGGACAAAACAAAACAATGAGATTAAAAGAGTTCACAATGCTAAGGAAGTTGAGGACCCAAACGACAATATTACAGAAATAATAAATTATAAACAAAAAGAACTAAATCAGGCAGCTGAAAATTACATTTCTGACATAGAGAGAAGGCTTGCTGGAATAATGGTGAAAGCTGTAAGGAATAATGGTGAAAGCTGTAAGGAAGGACAGAGATTAAGGCAGTTAGAAAGAACTTAATACATGGAAAGGACAAAATTGATTAAAAAATAAGAAGAAAAGCCAACAATGAAATAGAAAATACATTTTATTCCATTATCTAAGGATTGAAAGAGTGCACCATATTCCGGGAGAAAAAAGTAGATTCGGAATGATAAACAAGAAATAGCAATTTGTTTTTATCAAACTTGAATAATGAAGAAAGAAGTTTTCTGGCATTTAAACAAGAGAACAATGCATCACCTACAAGGAGGGAAATCAGGCTGACCTCCAACTTCTCCACAAAGTTGTTCAATGCCAGAGGGTAAGACAGCAATACCCAAAATGTCCTGACAAAATGATAATGGGAATAGACATTACGATACTAGACCAAATGATTATGGAAGTGTAAAGGCAAAAGATAGATGCTTCCAAAGATGAAATATAGGGACTCAGCATTCATGAACCGTTCCAGAGAAAACTGCCTAGTAGGAAATCCAGATATCCAAGGCACGAACGGAGAAGACACAGCAAAAGGACGAGTGCCTCACGCAGTGCTGGAAGATGGTGGAGCAGTGTCTTGAAGATCCAGAAGAGGGAGGGGATGGAGTATGGCCCAAGGTTGCTACAAGCAGCCAAATTGTCCATTACACAAAAACACAGCAGAAGAGTACTAAATTCTCAAGCTTTTAGGAACTCAGGGATTAACTATAAGCCTGTTGCTACATGCACGCACACACACACACACACACACACAAACACACACACACACAACCAACAACACAAAAATAAACTGCTTGATGATGAAATTAAGCTACCGTGAGATGAACCAACACACTGAATTCTAAAATGCAGATGGGCTTTGGTAAAAGGACTATAGGTTAGCATTAAATCAATTTTAGTCAAGAAAAATAAAACAAAGACTAAATAAATATAGGAATTGTGGTTACCTAACAGAATTTAAATACTATAAATGTTGACAAAGTATAATTACAAATACACCTGAAAAATTGGGAAATGGCTCAGGGGAGGTGGGAGGAACATAAAAGTCCTAATTTCCTCATCTTTCATAGCAAAGGGTCAATCAATGCTGTTTACAATTAGACCATGTAGTTAAAAAACACAGTGACTCAAATGTCCTAAGATTTTCTTAGAGTAGTTTTTCTTAGAGGAGATGTCTTATTTCATTTACATATTTTAAAGGGATTGTTTTAGAAATGAAATCTCTTGTGGTAAGGAGGTGTTTGTCTGACGTTTAATCATCCTCCAGTTTTACTGCAATTTAAATTTTTCCTGTTAAATTAATTAAAATAAGTAGGATAGTTTGTTTCCCTGAAAAACAGCATTATAGTATGAGGTTGTTTTATAAAATTATTTCTAACTATCCAAATATTTACTAAACAACTTCACTCACTGGTCTTTCTGTATACAGGTACAGAAAAGTATCCAGGATGATGTTACCTTATTTTAATGTTGTTTATTACTGGGTGGTAAGATTTTGATTGACTGTTTTGTTCTCTCTTTTTTACCTGAATTGTTTGAAATGTTTTTCAATGAGTATTGATACTGTATTAAAAAATAATAATATTGTAATGAAGAATCCTAGTTTCTAAGTCCATGCCCACATATCTATTTTTTTTTAAACCATGGAATCTGAGAAGGGATTTGAATATTTTTTAGGCTTTTGAAACCTGTGGTTGAATTGTTTTCTGGGTTATAAAAGTTTATAATCCTACAAGCAGGTGTGGGTTATGATGGCTGTCTTATTACACCATGGCTGCATTGAGTATTATTACTACTATTATTATTAAAATAGCAAAATTATATTATAAAAAGGGAATCCCATTTTATTTTGCATTTTGTTAATTACTGGAGAGGTTGACCATTTCCCACACATCCACGAGCTGCTTGTATTTCTGGTTCTGTTCATGTTTTTCTACCTTTTCCATGTGTATTTTTTATTTATAAACATATCATACACACACATACACACACCCACCCCCCTACCCGTACTGTGCCAATTTGAAACTGCTATGGACCCCAGAAGAGCCACGATATTTTAATCCAATCTTGTTGGGTAGAACCTTTTGATTGAATGTTTCCATGGAGATGTGGTCCACCCAACCGTGGGTGAGACCTTTGATTAAATTATTTCCATGGAGGTGTGAATCCTCCCATTCAGGGTGAGTCTTGATTAGTTTACTGGAGTCCTTTAAGAGAGCTCATGGAGAGAAGGAGCTCAGAGAAGCTGAGAGAGATATTTTGGAGAGAAGCTAAGAAATGTAATCCAGAGTTTTCCCCCAGGGGGAGCTAAAAGCCAAAACAGACCCAGATGCTTGGAGATGCAGACAGGAAGATGTCTGGAAATGCTAAGCTAAGAGATGAAGCCCAGAGTTTGCCCTGGAGAAGCTAAGAGAGGACTCCCAGATGCTTAGAGAGAAACATCCTGGGAGAACAAAAGAGGATGCACAGGAGCTGAGACAGAGAAGCTAAGAGAGACAGAATCCCAGAGACATTTTGGAGAAAGGCAATTTGAACCCAGAACCCAGGAGCAAAGGACAAGTAGATGCCAGCCCTGTGCCTTCCCAGCTGACAGGGGTGTTCCAGACACCATTGGCCTTTTTAAAGTTAATGTATCCTTTTGACAATGCCTTAGTTTGGACACTTTTATGGCCTTAGAACTGTAAATTTGTAACCCAATAAACCCTCTTTATAAAAGCCAACCCATTTCTGGTATTTTGCATAATGGCAGCTTTAGCAAACCAGAACACCCACTCACACAACCATTTGTCCTGTCTGTTGCTGATATTCTCTTAGTTTATGCTTTGCTTTTTAAGTTTGTTCTTGATGTTTTAAAATACCCATAAGTTTTTCACTTTTTAGTCAGGTATTTTTATTTCCTTTCATTTCTCTCATTGATATGGAGTCATTAATTTTTTTGGCATGCATTATCTTTTTCAATGTACTGGCTGTTCCTTGAGGGTAGCATCTTTTTATGATTCTTTTTATTCTTACTGAGTTTATTAAATGAATAAATAAGTGCAACTATTTATTGAGCACATACTATGTATAAGAAGCTGTGGTAGGTGCATTCATATACTATCTTATTTAAACCTAATGACAACCTTATAGGCTAAGCATTACTATCTTCATTTTATATTTAAATCTTTTAAGTGCAAAATGTATGGCAGGCTGTCATTGATGCCTGGGAGAGGAGGGCCTGAGAAAGTCACAGTTGGATAGCCTGAGTTCAATTGCCTTGGTGCCTCAGATTCTGGGCAGAGAGGGATGGCACCCAACTTGGAGGCCAGGATTCCCACCACTGCCAACAAAAGTAGCTGTGAGGACCAGAGAGCAGACTGGTTGGGGGGAGCCCTTGAGGCAATACAGCTCAATGCAAGAGCCACAGGTTTCTGAATATGATTAACCTGAATGTTCATTATAGTGTCCCCATTTCCCAGTTGTTGTAGCTTGACTGCTTTGAAGCCCCATTTCACTATCTGCAAAGTAGACTTAATAACAGCTGACTTTCAGGGATAAATCTCCCCACAATGGGTACGGCTTAATAGATATGGACATGCCAGTTGGCTCTGGCTTAAGAAGAAGCATATAACTTGGGTGCCTATTATACCCCAGGCACTGTGTTGGCATCCAAAGACCCAGACTTTTATCTACCACACTCCTATCTCTATCCTATATCATCTGGTTTCATGGATCTACTTTTTTGGCCTCAAATGTTGTCTCTCTTTTCCTCACTATTATGTCTTTAGTCAAGCTATTCTTCTACCCGAAACCCTTTTCTACTTCTCCCAGTTATATTGGTCAAAATCCTATAAATACTCAATATGGATCAAGGACCTAAATATAAGAGCTAAACCATAAAACTCTTAGAAGAAAATATAGTGATAAATTTTCAAAACCTTGGATTTGGCAGTGGATTCTTAGTTATGATACCAAAAGTACTAGCAATAATAGAAAAAATGATAAATTGAACTTTGTCAAAATTAAAAACTTTTGTGCACCAAAGGACAGTATCAAGAAAATGAAATGACAACAAAAAGAATGAAAGGAAATATTTGGAAACCATATATTTGGTAAGGGTTTAATATCCAGAATACATAAAAAAATTCCTATAACTCAACAACAAAAAAACAAACAACCCAATTAAAAAATAGGTAACGAATTTGAATAGACATTTCTCAAAAAAAAGATATACAAATGGCCAATAAGCACATGAAAAGATGTTCAACATGGTTAGTCATCAGGAAAATGCAAATCAAGTCCATAATGAGATACTACTTCACACTCACTATGTTAGCTATTAATAAAAAAATGGAAAATACCATGTACTGGTGAAGATGTGAAAAAATAGGAGCCCTTTTGTAGTGCTAATAAGAATGTAAAATGGTACAGCTGCTGTGGAAAACAGGCTATTTCTCAAAAAATTAAACATAAAATTACCATATGACCCAACAATTCCTCTCTTCTGTATATACCCCAAAGAATTGAAAGCAGGGACTTAAGTGGATACTTGTACACCAATGTCCATAGCAGTATTATCCACCATAGCCAAAAGGTGGAAACATCCCAAGTGACAATCAACAGATGCACAGACAAATAAAACATAGCATATACACATTTTATGGCTAAATAATATACAATGGAATATTATTCAGCAATAAAATGGAATGATACATGCTGCAACATGGATGAACCTTAAAAACATCAGCCAGAATCAAAAGGACAAATATTGTAAGATTCCACCTATATGAAGTATGTATCATAAGCAATTTTACAGAGACAGAAGGTAGATTAAAGATTTCTAGAGGCTGGGGGTATGGAAGAGATGGAAGGGGAGTTATTACTTAGTAGTTACAGAATTCCTGTTTGTGGTGATGAAAAGTTTTGGTAATGGATGGTGGTGAAGATAGCACAATGTTGTTAATGCAATTAATGCCACTGAATTATACACTAAAAAGTGGCTAAAATGGGAAATTTTATGTTATATATATGCTACCACAGTAAAGTTAAAAAAAAAATATAAAAGTTGACAAGCTATGGAAGGCCTGTCTTAGCCCTTCAACCAGATGCAATCCCGTTAGCCTTTGGGCTCCTGTTGCTCTTTGCCCAGGGCTTCGTGTTTTCCCACGCATTCTCACTCACCTGCATCCATAGGCTTCTTTTTGCAGAATAACTGGTGAGCCAGTAATTGCCCATAAGCTATCTTATCTATGTCTTGTCCATGAAGTGTAGTCACGGATGCTCTGTTAACGGCTATAAAAATTATGCATTATTGTAGTGCTTTTGAGGCATGATTTTTGTAGTTAATTTAAAAAAAAAAAGAATTTTCTTTGTCATCATTTTTTGGTAGTCTTACAAAAATTTGGTTCTTTTGGGGAGGTGAGGGTTTTACATATGTGAACATTATCTCTTATGGTGGAGGAGGCATGAGAAGCCCTTCACAGGAACTTGAGTTCTGTAAGCAGGATCCCAACTTCGTGTGTTCCCAGCACTCTGACATCCTAGGCACAGAGTGTATGCCCTGAAATGTTGCAGAGTTGAATTCAATCACTTGTCCATGAACAGCTCTTTTCTGTCTGACCTTTGTCTTAGACTTTTAGCAAGTCTAAGTCTCTGTATCTTAAGACATTAGAAAATGACTTTCCTATTCCTCCCCTCTCCCTTCACCTGTCTAATCCCCATTGGCCCAGAAATGTCTCATTCCCATAATAAATGTTGACATAGAAATATTAATTCGAGGGGATTACAGGTCAGGTTAAAAATAAAGTCAAAACAGTCACTTAGGAATGAACTGAAAAGGAAAACAGGAAAACAATTCTATTTACAAAGCAACTAAAAGAATAAAATATCTAGGAATAAATTCAACCAAGGATGTAAAGAACTTATATGTGGAAACGCACAAATCATTTGTGAGAGAAATAAAAGACCTAAAGAAACAGAAAGATATTCGTGCTCATAGATTGGAAGACTTGATATCATTAAGATGTCCATATTACCCAATGTGATTTACAGATTGAATGCAATCCCAATCAAAATCCAATAGCCTTGTTCACAGAAATGGAAAATCTAATCATCAAATTTATATGGAAGGGCTGGGACCTCAAATAGCTAAAACCATCCTGAAAAAGAAGAACAAACTTGGAAGATTCACATTTCCCAATTTTAAAACTTATAACAAAGCTACAGTAATTAAAACAGTGTGGTACTGGTACAATGACAGGCATATAGACCAATGGCATAGAATACAGAGCACAGAAATAATAGTCAAGTGATATTTGACAAAGGTGTCAAGTCCACTCAATGTGGAAAGAGTAGTCTCTTACATGGTGCTGGGAAAACTGGATAGCCACATGCAAAAGAATGAAAGTGGACACCTCCTCACACCATATACAAAAATTAAACTTAAAATGGATCAGTGACCTTAATGTAGGAGCTAAAATTATAAAACCCTTAGAAGAAAACATAGGGAAATATCTTCAGGACCTTGTATAAAGCAATGGATTTTAAAATTTTTCACCAAAAACATCAGAAACAAAAAAATGGATAAATTTAATTTTATCAAAATTATGCATTAAAGGACATTATCAAGAATGTGAAAAGACAACCTAAGAATGGGTGAAAATATTTGGAAACCATGTATCTGATAAGGATTTTTAGATCCAGAATATATAAAGAATTCCTACAACTCAACAACAAAAAGACAAACAGCCCAATTAAAAATGGGCAAATAATTTGAATAGACATTTCTCCAAAAAAGATATACAAATAGCCAATAAACAATGAAAAGATTCTCAAAATGGTTTGTCATCAGGGAAATAAAAATCAAAATCACAATTATTTTAAAAATGAAAAAATAGCAAGTGCTGGCGGAGATGCAGAGGAATAGGAACCTTAGTATATTGTGGGTGGGAACGTAAAATGGTGTATCTGCTGTGGAAAACAGTTTTGTGGTTCCTCAAAGTTAAACATAGACCTACCCTATGACCTAGCAATCCTTCTTCTAGTACATACCCAAGAGAATTGAAAGCAGGGATACAGATATTTGTACACCGATGTTCAAAGCAACATTATTCACAATAGCCACAGGGTGGAGGCAATGCAAATATCCAACAACAGATAATGGGTCAACAAAATATGGTAAATACATACAATGGGATATTTTTCACACATAAAAAGGAATGAGGTTCTGATACATGCTACAAAATGGATGATATCATTTTGAGTGAAAGAAGTCAGACATAAGGCACAGATACTGTATAATTCTACTAGAATATGCAAATTCATAGAGACAGAAGTAGAGTATAGGTTACTATCGGTGTGGGTGGGGAGGGAGAATGGTAAGTTGATATATAATGAGTGCACGGTTTCTGTTTGGGGTGATGGGAAAGTTCTGGTGATGAATGGTAGTGAGGGTACCACAACATTCTGAATGTGATTAATGCCACTGAATTGTATGCTTGGGGGTAGTTGAGATGGGAAATTTGTGTATATGTTTACACAGTTTAAAAAAAATGGCAACTCAAGAGAAAATGACAATTAAATGAAATACATGATCCTGGGCTGTATTTAATAATGGAGGCGGAAATGACCAATAGGACATTATTGGGATATATGAAAAAATTGGAATATAGACTGAAAGCTTTATGTCAACATTGAATTTCTTGAACTTGATAACTGTACTTATGGTAGTTAAATATAAAGTGAACATCCTTGTTCTTAGGAAGTATACAAGGGAGTCTTATGGGTTCATAGAGCATGATGCATACAACCCACTCTCAAATGTTTAGAAAAGAGATAGATATATAGATAGGTGGATGGATAGATAGAATAATACAACAAATGTGTTAAAATGTTAAAAGTTGGTGATCTGGGTATTTGAGTGGGGTGGGGTATAGGATTCTCTGTATGGGTTTTGTATTATTTTTGCCACTGCCTTATAAGTTTGAAATTATTTCAAAATAAATAGTTTTTTAAAAAGTCACTTATATTTGGGACCTTAAATAAAAGCCCTCCCGGCCTTACCTCTACCTACCCCAAGATTAACTTCCCTTGAAGGAAACCTGGGGGAGCCACGGTAAAACCTGTTCACTGAGAGGCTGGGTTCCACCTCTAGCAAAAGGCCAGGTGGGACTTGAGGCCGACTATTGTCAGAGATATGCTTGGGTGGAAAGACCATAGGCTTCGGAGCTGAGACAGCCAGAGATTCAAATTCCAATTTTTCACCTATGATTTGGGTTTCTTTGGCAAGTTTCTTAACTTCTCTAAGCCTTAGGATTTTACTGTAAAACAGGAAGCATAATATCTCCTTCATGGGATAATCAGGAGGATTAAGTGGGACACATAAATGCTTGCTGAATCGATGAGCGGATAAGTGAGTGAATGGTGTCCACGACCAAATGCTGGAGCCTCATGGTTGGCCCCATAGTTGACCTAAAAATCCATTGATGTAGACAGTGGTTTACCAGAGGCAGAATGTGGTGGGAGCACAGGGCTACAGGACAAATATTTTATCAGTGATTTGTTTAGAATTTCCAGAACATGGGATAATAAAAAGTAGCCTGACTTTTGGTTTTATCACTGCTGTAAAATTTCTTACAGGTGATGCACCCCATGTAGCTTACATCCAAATTGGACTGCTACCGTCAGTCCCCCAGCCACTGGAATCAGGGCTGCACATAGAGCCACCTCACCGGAGATACGGGACTTGAGGATTATGGAGGTAGAAGACCTGGTCCCCGTTATCCCTCTGGGCCCATGCTTTGGATTCTGAGCTATTTCTGAAACCCCTTGCTTGTTTAATCTGAAACATAGTTTGCAATGGAAATCTCTCCCCCTTGAAATCCTTGTTAATCTAATTGCAATTGAAATGCATAAATGAACTGACAAAAGCTACATTTTATCAGCAATTATAGCAATTTTCTTTTATTTACTGGAGTCTGACCTCTGCTGTATTGATGAATTGCACTTTTTCAAGGTCTGTTTTTCGAACAGCAAAGTCAGGTTGTTTATAAAATGATTGGCATAAAATGTCGTTCTCTCCTCACTTGTTTTTTCTTCCTCATATTTTAAGAAAGATGTGTCCCAAGTCTAAAGAAATTGACTAGGAATTTATGGATGCTGCACATCAGTATCTGAGTTTTTCTATATTTTTACGTGGAACTTTAAGCCATACAACAGCAATCTTTTCAACACGAAAATCTGAAAAATAAGCAGCACATGGTATCTCGTATCTTTTCTCCTGAATCCTCAGGGATTTTGTGTGAAATCTATGCCCATTATATTTTCAGCCATTCACTTAATTGCTCCTTTTCAAGGTGACATTTTCAGGAAGTCACAGTGTTAGCTAGAGATGGCTGAGGGTCCTGGAGTCCCTCTCTAGGTCTCGGCAGTCAACAAGTCCTGCTGATTTCACCTTCTTGGACTCGTTCCTTTCTTTCCATCTCTACTGCCCCTGCCCTAGTTCAAGGCTACATCCTCCACATTGGTGTCTCTGCCTCCAGCCTTTCAAATGTTTCCTTGCTCCCTTCCCATCTCTAAACAGCTGCCAGAATGATCTTTTAAAACCACAAATCTAATGTGTCACTGTTCTGCTTAAACCCTACAGGAAGCAGTCCTAGCTCTTTAGGATGACCTGCAGGGCCTTTTGTGACCCGAATTTGAATCCCTCCAACTTTCCAGGTCATGCCCCAACTCTCCCGCCTTGCCTCTCACGTCACACTCCAGGGACCCAGTGCTAGTTCTAATCGTCCACATGCTGCTTGGTAACTGCCCTTCTCCCCTAGGCCTGCAAAGTCTCTACCCTCCCCTTTGCTCTTCACCTGGCTAACTCTTACTCAAGTTTTACTATGAGTATCTGTGGCCTTCTCTGTGGAGCCCCCTTGATTGCTGTGATTTGTATTATGTATCCCTTTAAAAATACCACTACCTTGCATTGAAATGATTGGTCTTTAATCTGTGATTCTCTGGCAGACTGGGTTTCTTGAGGGTGGGAAATGTAGCTTAGGTAGCTCTGTATCTCTCCTGCCTACCTTGGATTGCCACTTAACACACTATGTATTAAATAAATTATGCTACCTAGTAGTCACTCAACAATTGCCAGTTTCCTTCTCTTCTTTTCTTATCCCTCAGAGTCCCAGTTTCCCTGTCTGTATACTGTGTGTCCTGCCTAGCTCCATGCATAGCTGCGAGGGTCAAATGAGCTACGGGCTAGAAATGTGCGAAATAAATGTTAAAGCATTTCCTAAGGTTATTTTTTTTTATTATTGCTCCTTTTTTGGTGCCTCCTTCTAACTCCTACATCATGGTTCTTCCCATCAGCAACTCTGTTTAAATAAATAATTTCAGATGGCAAACAGAAGTCTCCTGAAAATGAAATTCCATAAACCGAACCCAAGCAGAACACCAAATGAAGTGGATGGACTCTGACTAATCTAGACTGTAATTCATGTGAGGGATTTATTCAGTCTTTGCTCCTTTCTCCTTCAAATCATATAGATAGGCAGGCTTTAGGTGGCTTTCTCTTCTGTTGTCTCCCATTTCACACTGTAGCTCTCAATTCCTTTTTCATGGACTGTTTGTATTCTGAGCAAGTGATGCTAAATGACAGTTAACATTAGTTTTCATGATGTGCCAAGTGCTGAACTGAATAGACTGAATGGACTGACTCATTTAAATCCTCCCCAATTCTTGGAGGTGGAGACTTATCATCATTTACAGATGAGGATACTTTACCCTTGCTAAATGCCTTATTCAGACAATCCCCAGCTGGTCATGGGTAGCTATGATGCCTGAGGCTGTAGGCTTCACCATCACGCTGTGCTGCCTCTCAAGGTGTGTGTCTAGTTCTCTCTCTGGATTGTTGTTTCTTGGACGGCAGGGGCTTGGCTTAAAGTACCCTCACCCCTCCAACCTTCCAAGAAACGTTTCTCTGAAATGGAAACACTTCCATCGGAAGCATCACAGTGTCATGGGAAAAAGTTCCATGGAGACAGATGATCTAAACTAAAAACATGGCTTTACTACTTTAAAAGTGAGCCTTGGTTTCCATGTACAGAAGATGGGAAGGGAAAAAAACCACTTCATAGATCTGTTGTGAAATTGAATGGGATGTTACAAGTGGAAACACTTAGACAATGCCTGCCTCAGAGAGAATGCCTGTGGAATACTAGTTTTAGCTTCTTGAAGCCTCAATTTTACCACCCGTGAAAGAGACTTTTCTATATATTATCATGTCAAAGTTCTACATCAACTTTGTGTGTGTGTGTGTGTGTGTATGTGTGTGATTGTCATTTCCATTTTAAGAAGACAAAACTGAGGCTCAGAGAAAGATTGTGACCTGGTAGCCCCTGAAATAAGTGCCCTCTGAATAGAGAAGCATGGTTATTTTGGCTCTTTTGGAATTCCTTGGATCACTCAGGAACTTACAGCCATTGTTGGTCCTGTTTCAAGTCAACTTGGATTACTTTCACTCTATTTGCACAGTCTACAGTCTGGTGAAATAACTGTGTAAACCTTTCTGTTGCACTGTGTTTCTCAAAAGTCCCTTGACCAAAAACGTAAGATATCGTGATTAATCTATGTGGAACTAGGTCTTCAACCTAAAAGGAATCTCTTTGATCTCACTTTGTTGTCCCTTGGTTTTCTTATCCTGTGAGTTGTACCTTAAATGTCTCTGGTCATGAGGGCACCATCTGTACCACCCAGGACTGAGCACCTGGGTCAGAACCCACAGCATAGACAGGAAGAGCTGGTTCTTACTCTCAAGGAGGTCCTGGACTGGTGAATGAGGTGGTCATGTAAACCAGGCCTCCAAAAGAGCTGTGTAGAATTCCCCAGGACATACATTTGATATGTCTCTCTGGCTAGAGGGGCAGAAATTGGATTTGGAGCTGGACCTCCGACAATTCACTAGGAAGAGAAAGCGGGGAAGGATGGTTTTGGTGGAAGGATGTGTGGGCAAAGGCAAGGTGCCACAAAGGTCCATGGCAAGGAATCAACTCTCTTTTTGGGAAGTGACAGTGTCAGGTCTGCATTCTATCTTGAATCAGCAAAGCAACAGGTAGGTAAATATTTCAAATGGGGCCTCCTGGCCAGGAAAAAGTTTCCATCAATCCTGGTCCTTCCCTTCCTTGGTGACTTATTTCTACACCTGTCATCTTAACTCTACCAAATACTTAAAGTATGAATAATGGAAACCCATGGTAAGGAAATCAAAGTCTGATGTTTCTCTTCATTGAGATTAATGATTGTAATTTTCTCCATCAGGGTGAGGGGACAGGGTGGGGAGAGTTGCATAAGAAGAATGGTCTACTGAGCAGAGTGCAGACCTCACACAAGACTTGACTTGTACCTCCTTGTACAAGGAGAAACTTGATGCAGCAGAAACTACCCCTGGTGATGGCTGGTGTCATGGGCAGCCCAAGAGAGCCAAATCTCTTTTTTGGAATTCCAGCTGGCCTATAGCTAGCCCAGTATGGCTTCTTTAAGCCTGGTTCTACAGTTGCTCTTGTGCCCTGCACAGTGCCCTATAGATATAACAGACACTCAACACCTACTTGGCAAATAAACTCAGCATGAAAGCAAGACAAAAGAGGCAGTATAGCATAGTGGTTAAGAGAGAGACTCTGTGGAGTCAGGCAGATGCTGGAACAAATGATGCCTAGCTGCTTGCTAGCCATGGGACCCTGGTGAAGCACTTCATTTCCCTGAGCCTCAATGCTCCTTACCTGTTGGAGGAGGGAGCTGTGAAGATATGGGGGACACCAACACACACAAGAAGCTCAGTAAGCATAGGGCTGTGTCCCCCTTTTCTCTAGATATCTTTACCCTATTCCACATTTAGTTCTGAGGCCCCTAGGAGCTCCTGGAGAAGTTGCCTACTGCAAAGGTCTGTTCCGAAAAAGTCCTGGGTAAATGGAATCAGGTCTTAGGAAATTTGAAGGCAAGAAGAGGTGAGGGGCATTTGGCGTTTCTCTATGTCAGAGTTGTTCTCCTTCTCCTAGAGATAGTGGTTCCTCCCATGGAATGAGAGGGACTAATGTATGACCAACAAGTAAGAGATGTTAAGATAATGGTTAAGAACACCATCTCCAGTGCAAATCTGTGTGTTCAAATCCCAGCATTGTTACTCCCTACCTTTGTGTCCTTGGGCAAGGGAGTCTCTCTCTCTTAACCTCAGTTTTCTCATCTATAAAATGGAGATGATAACCATACTCACCTTAATGAATGTTAGCTCATTAACATATGTAAAGTTCTTAGAAAACGGCCTGGTGCATTTTTAGTAAATGTGATGTAATCATTGGCTGTCAGTCTTTTCTCTTATTCTTGCCTTAATGTTGTATTTTGTATCGTATCAATATTTCATCATTCTCTCTTCTTGGGAGATTTGTCCGTCTCTGTGTTTTTGTCCCTCTTGTCCTCATCTCTGCCAAACTGCCTTGAAATGCCAGAGTGATGAAGACAAGGTTATTGTCTGCATGAGGCTATGGATCATTAGAGCTTATGACTATTGCTTCAAAAGCGTCCAAATGCTTCCTTCTGTATCCTTTCTTTCCTCTAGTGTTGTGGGAGCCCCACCACATTGCTGGGGAGTTGAAATGGCAGGTAGGAAGCAAGTCTACCTTTTATAAAAGAGGAAACCAAGGCAAAACATAACCACTCTGAAGCTCTTCTTTCACATCTGGAAACTCCACACCTGGCGTTTGAAACAGATGGTCTCTAAGGGTCCTTTCACCTCAAAATTTCTGACACTAAGAAAGCAAGAATTTAATTCCTCTGGTAGAAAAAAAGAAATTGAGGGTGTGGGGCAAGATCTATACAGCATTATCCTTTCTCTAAATCAATGGTATATTCATCTGTTTTTTTAAAATTTTAAGACACTTCTGTATTGTCCTGTTTTTGAAAAACAAAATGCTCTGTAAGTCCAAGCATGACTGTGATAATCTTCCTGACAATTAAAATCCTAAAATGCATTGTTCAAGATTCTAGCATGAATGCTACTGCTAAATAATCTTCGGATATTCAGAAGAGAGGAATGTCTCCCATAGAAATAACAACAGTCCCAATTAATTACAGGACATTTCATTATTTTAATTAATTTCTTCTTATTGTCTTTGTGGCGAGGGTGCAGTTGGAAGTGCATGTTATTAATTCAGAGGAGTAGACTGCTCTCATTTCTGGAAGGCGGACTAGTGGGGGGTGGGGAGGTTCTCTTCATTCCATGATTAATAAGGGTTTTCAATAATTTCAGGTTTCATTTTACTAATAGGAGGCAATGACTCCTGTCACCGATAAAAAAAATATCAGTCCTTGTAAATTGACACGTGGGTTTCTATCAGCTGGCCATATCGTTGTTAGAGATACCTGTTTCCTGCAATCCACCAATGGCAACTCAAGTTTGGCTTAGTCTCCTTCCCCAGTAAACCATCCCAGGAAGGCATTTGGAGGCAGCAGACAGAACTTTGTAGGGGACCTCTTGCTGCTTTCTGGTGTAACTCAGTTCTTTCTGGCACAACGGAACCCTGATGCTGGGTGGGGGAGAATTGGACTCCAATTCAGGTTTCACTGTTGACTTGCTCTGGGACTTTTCACCAAACAACCTTTCTGAACCTTTTTCTCCTAGGGTTATTGTGAATGTCAAAATATAATGATGTGAAAGTATGTTTGGGAACTGTAAACGGTTATAGGTAAGAAAGTAAGGCATAGTGATTAACAGTAATCATAATATTGCTTAAAAGAGGGGTACGCAGTATTAATCCTCTAGAAAATTATGAATTTAGTCTGGCTCTGTAAAGCCTTCTAAAAACGAAAGGTGATTGGCAGAGTAAAAATGAGTGATTATATATGGCTCAATCAATCAAAAGTTAGTTATAAAATACCTACTGTGTATGCCTTGCCTAACTCTGCTAGGTTGTGTGGCGGAATGCATAGTGGTAAGAAAACTTGCCCTGATTTCTTCCTGGGGCTCTTGTGCGAGTTAAAGGACCTCATGAGTATACTATTCATCTCCCTGCCTCCCTCTCTGCCTCCTTTCCTCCAACAGATATTTACTGAGTGCTCAATGTGTGACATGCATCTTTCAGGTGATGGAGATACAGTGGTGCACAAGACAGAAAAAGTCCTCAGGGAGTTTCCATTTTGGTGGGGATGACAAACAGATATCATATCAGGTAGAGGTAAATGCTCAGGGGAAAATTCAAGTGGAGTAAGAGAGTGTTTGGAGGGTGCTATTTTAGATGGGGTGGTCAGGGAAAGCCTCTTTGAGGAGGTGCCAAGAGCAGAGACCAGATGAATCAAGAAAGTAAACCACCTCAATATATGAAGACCACTCCGTGCAAAGGAACAACAGTGGAGAGCCTTTGGAGGATGGAGAGCAGGGTAAGGTGTCATTACCTGCTTAGGTTGTAGAAGGCCCATCTGGCTGCTTTATGGAAAACAGAGTGTGGGAGGGGTCAAGAGAGGAGGGACCCAGGAAGCTAGGGAATTCTTGGCCTGATACAGGAGAGAGCTGATAGTGGCTCAGACTGGGTAGGTGGTCAGTAGTCATGGAGGAGGTGAGAGGTGGTCAGATTCAGGATATATTTTGAAGACCATCTGGATGTGCTGTTGGAGGTTAGGGAGAGAAAAAGAGGAATCAAGGATGAATGTAACATTTTTTATCCTGAGCCCCTGGACTGAGACTGCATTCAGTGAGATGATGGAAACACTGGGAAAAGTAGGTTTATGGACAGTGGGTAAGAAATGATAAGTTCACTTCTGGAGATGTTCATTTAAAAATGCTTTTTGGACATGTCAATGGAGATGTTATGCCATTGGCTATATGAGTCAGGAGAAAGGTCAGTGCTAGAGGCACTGGATTCGCCAGCATTCATGAAACACCTGCTATGTGCACTTTGAGCAGAGATTTTGTTTAATCACTTTTTAATCTTTTGCTGCTTTGTTAGTACACTGGCTTGCATTGAGTGCTGTTACGTGCCCAAATCATGTTTTCCTGCCAACCTCAGTGTTGAGAATGCAGAGACCGGAGCAGAGAGGTTCCTGTGAACTCTGCCAGGTTCTCCCTTGCCACCTGACTGCTGCCCGGAGCCCTCAGAGGTCGAGAGGGGCAGGGTTCTCCAACAGTCCTGACTTTACTGATTATCCTGTTTATTCTGGTTTCTAATCATAAACCCCAGACTCAACTCAAGTACAGAATCACAGATTGCACACCAGGAGTCCTCATCATTCTCCCCCTGGTTTCTGGGCATCTCACTGGGAGCACAATATGTTTTGCCTGAAGCTGTGGCCACGTGTTGGGAACTCACATTTGGGGGAAATTAAGAAATTGCGGCAGACAACTGCAGCTGCTTCATTAGCTGACTGGAAGCTGTCACTAGGTCATTCCTCCAAACTGAGAGAAATGAGGTTGCTTTAAGGTAGGGAAGAGTATCAGCCAGCTAAGCAGCAACCTAGGCCCGAGAGAACTCCACGCGGGCCATATTTGGCAAGAACAGCAGCCAGGATGGTGGAGGGAGCCCTGGACTGGGAGTCACGTGACATGGATTCTAGCCCTGCCACTAGCTCTGTCTTGCTGTGCTATCATGGGTAAGTCAGGTTTCCTATCTTTTTACCGATCTCCAAATGAAGAGATTGACAAGACTTCTAAAGTTCTTTTTTTGCTCTAAAATACGATGAGAGACAAGTAGACTCTCCCATTGTATTTTCCGCTGCTAGTTCTTTTTTTTTCTCACCTCCTAAATGTTGAGACTCCCCAGGCTGAGTCCTCTGCCTGTTTCTCTCTCTGCACACTTGTGATGGCGGGCACCTCCTCCGCTAAGGCCTGCACTGCTTCCCATAGGGTGGTGATTCCAATATCCTCCTGGGCATCTTCATCCAGGGCACCCTTAGACCCTTTAACATCAAGATGCTAAAGGGTCATCTTCTCTTCCAGAACCCTCTTTTCCTTTTGAATTATATGCCTTCATTAATGACAGTCTCCCCATTCAGAAATATGGAAGCCAGTCTAGTTCCATAGCTCTTATCCAATCAGGAACCATGTCTTCTCAGTTCTACTTGTTCATTATCTAGTCTAGCCATCCAGCTTCCCTCTCCTCCTGGCTAGTGTTCTAGTTCAGCCCAGCATCATCCACCTCTCTATTCAGCCTCCAGCTGCCTTCAGAAGAATCATTCCATCACCAGCCCTGACTTGTCAATCTCTTGAAACCTCCAATGACTTCCCACTGCCTGGTGAAAAAAAAAATCAGCGACTTATATAGTGGGCAACTAATCAAGTATTTGTTAAAAGAATGACAGTTCAAATTTTTAAAAATCCTAGTGGTTACTGTTTCTTGTCCTGGGCTTTGCCTTTGCTATCTTTACAGCAACCCTATGTGGAAGACATTATTATCCCCATTTTATAGGTGAGGATATTAAGACTCAAAGAGGTTAAGGTAATTGTTTGATGTACTTCACTAGTAAAAGCTGAACTGGAAGTGACATCCAGGTGGGACCAGCATGCAGGTGATTTTACAAAGAGCCTCAGCTTAGTCTTTTCAACTCCCACGGCTTTCCTCATCTCTTCCTAATACATAACATTTTGTCTGTTTTTATCAGAATACCTAATACTGCTACTCAAATTCACCACGGAATTTCCTATCACGGGGCCTTTGCCATTGCTATTTTCTCTACCTGGGATGTTATTTCCATCCTGCAAATTCCTACTTCTCTTAAAGGCTGGATTTTAATAGCACCTCTGTAAAAACTGTTTTCTGTACCCCAGGCAGTATCTATCATCTTGTCTGTTTTGTCAAAGCACCATATTTTGCCTCCTTCCATAGCATATGTTATATCATATTTTGAAAGGCAGTTCACTATTAATCTGCAAGAAGATTGTGAGTTCTATGATGGTATGAACTGTATCTAATCCCACTTTGTAACACTTTGTACCAGTCTGCAATGCTTAGGCCAGTGCCTGATGCATAGGAACCATCCATAAATGGCTGGTGGATAGAAATGAATTGAATGGGGTCCAGCATCAAATATTGTGATATTTGTAATATAATCTGTTATCCTATGCTATCATTTTATTGATCATTGATCGTGTATCCTGCCCTGAGCTATGATCTCTGGTAGAAACTGAAGATGCAAAAGGCACAATTATTATATTGGCTAACATTAACTGAGCATTTACTATGTTTTAGGTACTATACTTCATGTGTAGTTTTTCATTTAATTCTCATGCCAAGCCTATTACCATATATAAGTAAGAGTATCTAACCTAACTGAGAAGAGAGAATTCACATATTGAAACATAAATGACAGTGCATATTCTAATACTATGAGATGCAGCACATGTATAAGAAAATGCATTCAACTAGTGATCAAGATCCTAAGTCCTAGGCCTAGTTATGTGATTTATTCCTAGTGTGACTTTAACACTTGGTTTTCTTCATTTTTAAAAGTGACAGGGAGTCAGACAAAGAGGTAATTATCATGGGTCATAAAATCACAAAAAGATTTGTGGCTTCCACATCACTACCATCTCCAATGTTTGCTGTGAATTGAGAACTTCCAAAGTAGTCATTACCTTGAGTGGTGACAATGATTTTGATAATGATAATAATAATAATTCTAGTTAAAATGAATGCAAATGGAATTGGTTTTCTTTTTGTGGGAAAGTTACTGCATTACTGTAAAATTCTTACAAGAGTTTTGACCAGTTTGTTTGGGATGGTCTGGCTTAAAATATGACTGTGTACTTGAGGGTTCCCCAAAGTGATAGTTAGCCATCCTCCAGGAAAACTCTGTGACTTCTGCTTGGAAGAGGTGTCATACATCTGAAGAACTTGGACAGACAAGACAAACAGTGGTTATAATATGAGGGTCAAATAGAAACCCTCAAGAGCAGATGCTGTAGCTGCAGGCTCTGATTTGCGAAGGAGCACCTCCTTACCAGGACAACTCTACGGACCTGCCTTCAGGGTGAGCAGCAGCAGGAAGGTACTTATTTAACTGTGGTTAATGATTCTTCAGCATAAACATGGGGAGGGCAGCTGGTACTGCAGAAAAACCAACCCTTAGGGATGACTTACTCTCTGCCACATACCCTGTGAAGCACATTACATCATCTCACTTAACGCTCAGAACCACAATTATCTGTATCTTACAGTGGAGGAGACTGTGATCCAGAAAATCCAAGCAATTTTCCCCAAGGCACTCTGTCTTTGATTTTGGAGCCTGAACTCTTTAACCATGATAGTGTACCTGGTGAATCCTCTCTACTTTTCTGAGGAGAGAGAATTGCCAAAAACTGGGCAACTAGGTTCTTGTTTAAAGTCTTGATTAATTAGCCCCACCCACACATAAATTATCCAGGATGACAGAACAACTTCTATCAAGTTCAAAACACTTGTTTTTCCAAGTTAAAAGCATGTTGTCTGCCTTCTTTAGCATCCAACCTCATCCTTGACTGCATTCTAGCTGGTTTATACATAATCCATATCCCAGGTGACGTTCTCAGTCCTTTGACATTCAAGTTTAGTTAGCTGGATCTCCATCCATGGGTATTAGGAGCCTCAAACCCCTCCCCATCTCTCTGATGATTTAGAGAGAAAGAGAAAGCAAGTGAGAGAATGAGAGAGAGAGAGAGAGAGAGAGAGAGAGAGAGAGAGAGAGAGAGAGAGAGAGAGAGGGAATATGTGTTTTCTTAATCCCTTCTGACTCCAGGTTCCTGTTTCAGCTTAATAAGTTCAGTTAATGGATCACCTCCTCATTCCTTTGTTCTGTCTCTGTTCTATAGTACCCCAGATGAGGAACAGAATCCCTTCCCTTCATTTTTCCTTAAACCATTGCTCACAAGACATTTGTGAGTGCAGCCAGCACTGCAGATTTGAAGCAATGAAGGGGTTTATACTACCAGGTGGTTTAGCTGCCTTCCCCTCAGGCTGTTATGGTTTTCCAGCTTTCCTCTACTTCCTCCCTCCCTACATTCTGAAAGGATCACCCTTCCCTGTCCAAAGACTCAATCATATGCTGGGCTAACCAGTGGGCCATTTACTTCAGGCCAATCATTTAGCAGAAATAACAACTGTCAGAGCCTGTGGAATTTGGGTTTGTGTCTCTCTTACAAGGGTGAGGAGGCAGAGTAGGGATGAGTGATTCTGAAATAAATTAAATTATTCCCCCTTCCCCACTTAGGAGGCAAAAGTGGCTACTGTTATTTTATGTAAATTGCAGTGATTTATTTTTTCCCTCCTTTTGGTCACTTGTCTGACTCCTCCGGTAGACCATGTGCATCCTTGGGAAAGGGATCTGGGGACACCATCCCTAGGTCTCTTTGAGGGCCCACCGTGGTGCCTGCATAGTGTAAGGGCACAGAGAGAGCTGGTGGAGGTGGACATTTTTTGGGGAGGTCATGTTCGGAGAATGTAATTTCTTAGTTTGGACTTTAAGTAGCAGGAAGAAGAATGTATCTATTTGGGAGAGTGTTAAATGGGGAGTATTTTAGGGAGCACTCCTAGGATTATCACGGCTGGCTTGTCTTATCTCTGCATTTGCAGGCCCTGCGTCCTGGCTCCTTTGTTGGAAGCACCACGGCTTGATCAGGGCGCCTTATTTGGATCAGTGGGGATTCTTCACGGTGTGGGAGAACTCATCACCTGTGAACTCAGTCTGGCACATGGGGCACAGGGCAGGCAGCTCCCATGCTGGGAGGTCTCCATGCCGTGTCCAACTAGTTAACATTGCTCAGTGGAAGACATCCCTTTGATTAATCACAACTTGCAGCGAAATCAGAGACTGAAAAAGTAACACCTTCACTCATTTAGCACCTGCTCTGTATTGGGCATCTGTAGTGAGCTTTTTTTTTTTTTTTTTTTTTTTTTTTTTTAATACAATTTTTTATTATTCAAAACTGCATTCAACATCACAATTACCTTGAGTAACTTTTGATAACTTACATCTGTGGACAAAGCTAATCATAGTATTTTTTTTTTTTTTTTTTAAATCATCATTTTATTGAGATATATTCACATACCACGCAGTCATACAAAACAAATTGTACTTTCGATTGTTTACAGTACCATTACATAGTTGTACATTCATCACCTAAATCAATCCCTGACACCTTCATTAGCACACACACAAAAATAACAAGAATAATAATTAGAGTGAAAAAGAGCAATTGAAGTAAAAAAGAACACTGGGTACCTTTGTCTGTCTGTTTCCCTCCCCTACTTTTCTACACATCCATCCATAAACTAGACAAAGTGGTGTTTGGTCCTTATGGCTTTCCCAATCCCATTGTCACCCCTCATAAGCTACATTTTTATACAACTGTCTTCGAGATTCATGGGTTCTGGGTTGTAGTTTGATAGTTTCAGGTATCCACCACCAGCTACCCCAATTCTTTAGAACCTAAAAAGGGTTGTCTAAAGTGTGCATAAGAGTGCCCACCAGAGTGACCTCTCGGCTCCTTTTGGAATCTCTCTGCCACTGAAGCTTATTTCATTTCCTTTCACATCCCCCTTTTGGTCAAGAAGATGTTCTCCGTCCCACGGTGCCAGGTCTACATTCCTCCCTGGGAGTCATATTCCACGTTGCCAGGGAGATTCACTTCCCTGGGTGTCTGATCCCACGTAGGGGGGAGGGCAGTGATTTCACCTTTCAAGTTGGCTTAGCCAGAGAGAGAGGGCCACATCTGAGCAACAAAGAGGCATTCAGGAGGAGACTCTTAGGCACAAATACGGGGAGGCCTAGCCTCTCCTTTGCAGCAACCGTCTTCCCAAGGGTAAAACTTATGGTAGAGGGCTCAACCCATCAAACCACCAGTCCCCTATGTCTGTGGTCATGTTAGCAACCATGGAGGTGGGGTGTAGTGAGCTTTTAACTGTTATTAAGTAAAAAATAATTTTTGAGGCAATTATATATATAGAAGTTCTTTGCCTTTAAAAACCAACTTAGAAAGTTTTATAAAAGTAACCAAACTTGGGAGAAGATTTAGTTGGCTTTTCAAATAAAACATTTTCTGGGTTCACTCTCTAGCTCCCTAGCATTCCCTTGATATGCTACCTAGAAGTATATCAAGCCCATAGTAGGTATTAATCGAATGATTAAGTGGGAGAATAAATGAAGCAAGATATTGATATACTTATGGGAGGAGCCTTGTCCTTGCCCCCCGCAGCACTGAGCACGTGGCCTGTGCACGCACAGATAGCAGGAGATACAGTGATGTTTCAAAAACACAGTATTATTTTGTTAACAAAGCATATGCATGTCATCTTGAGTTGGATATAATTTTTAGTAGCTGATATTCTCCTATTCATTCAAACATATCTTATTTCTAGGAAGCACAGATATTAAGGAAGCATTATGCCAGCGATTAATTGGTGGAGTTTTTTCCTTTATTAATGTACAAAGAATAGTGGTGAGTCTTACAATTGGTAATTTTAGACTTGATGAAATATGGGATATGGAATCACTATTAAATTTTATTTCTAATGATTGTTTTGTTATCTACTTAATGCTTTGTTCTATTTTGGCTGTTATTTTTGCCCTCTTAATTCTTTGTTATCACCAGGTCCTTTTTCATCCAGAAGAGGACAGAAGTAAGAAAATTGGGCTACAGCATCTTTTAACTTACATTAGTGATCTTTACACAGAAGTTCGGGGACTCGGGCCCCAGCCCAGGTTCGGTACACAGTCTGTCTTCCCTCCTCACACCTGTGTCCCCATCAGAGGTGGCTAACTAACCTCAGCACTCTTTTCTGGGCTTTCAGATAAGGACTCACTATCATTACTACAGCTCTGGGGGAGTCACTACCAATTTTGGGGTTTGATATTCAAGGTAATACCTATTTGACATTACAGGCTTTCTAGATCCTATTCCTGGACCAAGCCAAACCATTAGAGACCTTGCATTTATACCATATTTTCTTTGCAGTTTGCAGCTGTTTTCTAAGGCTTTTGTTGAGAAAGGAAACAAAAGCTGCCGTATGAAACTGCTTCCTGCATTTCTGTAGGGAAGTTGTTAAAGTGCTTCACTACATCACTTGGTGCACCTCAAAAGGAATGTTTTTCTTAAAGTATTATCTACAAGGAAATATTTATCTACTTTCTCACTCTTGAGAAATGGCTCTATTTTTCCTCTGACGGTTAAGGCTATATAATGAACTGCATCTCCCTTGTGTTTTTGTCTGCTAAGAAGCTCAAAGCTAGATCAGAGGGATCTTTACAGATTTATTTAGCATTTTTATTTTTCTTCTTCCAACCCTAATTTTTAGCTTTTAGCCTTTATATTTTACAAGTTCCTTTTTAATATTTTATCAGGCACAATTCTTTCATTGTCTAAAATATATTCTTATTGAGAGTCTCCTTGTGGACCAAGGTGAAGTATAAAAAAAGAGTTGAATTGGGTCATTCAGGCTAACAGGACAACATGAGTTCAGGCAGGGGTGGAAAAGAAATGGCCAAATATTTCATGGAGGAAAACAGATATTCTTACAATGCAACATGAAGCATAACCCTTCAGATTTGGGAGACTATGGTAGGCAGCTTCCAAAATGGCTCCCAAAGAGTTTTGCTTCCTGATCTTCACCACTTGCATAATCCCCTTCCCTTTATTGAGCCTTGCAGAGAAACAGTAATATTTTGTGGCTTATATAGGCTCCCCATTTGATTCATGTATCAACCCTAACAGCTAAGTGTTCTCCGCCCTTCAGTGCAAAGATGGGGAAACCGAAGCTCAGAGAGGACCAGTATCCTGTTTAAGTTCACCCAGATAATTCAAGAAAATTTAAATCAGGTTATCTGATTCCAAATCCAATACTTTTCCCTCTAAAACAGTGACTTCTTAATTCAGGGTAGATGTGAGCTTTGTTGTATGGCAGCTAACTGACCAGTTAACTTGTTGCTGTAGCTACAAGAACATATTTTACTGGGTGTCTGAAGGCTTCCTCATTTGCTGGAGTTTTAGTCTTTGTGCAAAAAAAAAGGTTGCACAGTGACTATATTTTGTAACAAGCATTTACTGAGTATTTGTATGCCTATTATCTCACTCAATTTGTGTCATTTAAAACTCACAGTTTAAAATTGTTTAAAATTGAGAGTGATGATAATTATACAACTAAGTGAAGATAATGTGAGATACTGATTGTTTACCTTGGACAGAATACATGCTATGTGAAATTAAAAAAATAAAAAAATAAAAAAACTGAAACCTCACAGTTGCCCAATGAGGTAGGTTACAGACAAAGATAAAGAAGACTGAGGTTTGGAGAGGCTGAAGGACTTGCCCAAGGTTATTCAGCTAATAAGCCACAGAGACAGGTTATAAACCCTAGCTCTATCTAATACTAAAGCCCAAGATTTCTTCAACACAAATCAGCAGATTTGAGTGGATTCCTCTTCTGTACTTAGATTATTTCCAGAAAACTGTCAAGTTATCAAGTAGGGGGAAGTATTCTTCTAAACTTTTCTCTATTTATTAGTGGAAAGAATGTCTTTTTGAAAACCCCTAAAACTATAAAGAGCAAATTCAAACACCAACTTATACCACTTTTAAAATTTAGGACTCAGCATCCATATAATCCTCATTTTATTAGAGAACATCTTCTTGTCCCCAAAGAAAAAGAGGAATAAAGACATTTTGAAATTGGTATCAGCCTCATCTTTAACAGACCCTTCTCAAGGACTTTTACATGTAAACAAGATCGTCAAACACTTAATCTGACATTTATTACCTTTAAATATTCATAAGCTCCGGAATACTGGGAAACACCTACTGCACCATTCAAGCCTGACTGAGTTTCTCAAAATATGATGTGCACGGGAATCACTGTCAGAACCAGGGAAACTTCATGATGCAGCCTCCTCCTTGGAAACCCTAATGATCCTCTCTAAGTTTATGAATTGTCTTGTTTGCAAACAAGGTAGTAAACCCAACAAAAGCAACCTGTGTCTGTTTCATTACACATGTGAGCAAAATCATGCTTTCTTTTGAAGAAATTAGCAGGAAAACATGCACATTTTGTCTCGGTTTCTTCTCTCAGCCTTTTCCCTTCCCCAGTGTTAAACCACAAAAACTCTGACAGGATGAGACTGCCTCCTTTATAGCCTTGATAATTGTGACTAAATTTTGGCATCAGCTCTAGGATGTGAGATGGGAAAAGGGCTTAGCCTGACAGCGGTGAAAAGGAGAAATGCATTCTCTTCCACTGTGAGCATTGTGCATTGTTTTCTTCTCTCAGCTACTGGAGCTAAAATGTTCCTTGGGCATCAAGTCAGAGCCTAAGGGTGTGGAGGTGGTAGGGATGAGGCAGGTGAGGGGAAGAACTATTCTTACCCCTTACGAGTCCTCTAGGAAAAGTCTTGCGATGTTGCTGTAGTTGGTATCGCATCTCCTTCATGCCAAGATGATCACCCTCACTTCATGGGTAAGGAAACTGAGGCTCAGGGAACTGGAATGATTCATTTAAGGTCACACAGCTGGGACTTAAACTCAGCTGTTCTGACCCTAACTTTAGAACTCTTTCCACTACAAACACTTAATTTTACAAGTTCTGTCCCAGTCCTCTGAGATTTCCTAGAGTCCTTCGAACAAACTAGAGATTGAGAGCATTTATCAGAGAAGACCAAGGGGAGAGCTGGTCTCTGTTTTCAGCCAGATAGTCATATGGGAGAGGAATCAGGTCTGTTCTTTGTGGTTGTAGACGAAAGAATTAGATCAATTGGTAGAAATTCAAGGGAGCAGATGAAAGGAAGAACTTTCTAACCCCCAACTCTACCCAACAACAAAACAGTCGGTAGTGCTAGGTGGTGAGTTTTCCTGTCTTGGAAGTGTGCTGGCAGAGTCTGACTGGGCCTCTTGGTGGGACTCAGGGTGAGGAGAGCGACCAGAAGACACTCAGACCCTGCAGTGTGTTTGATTGTTGAGTAAGTGGTCTCTGTTATAGCTCAGTCTGATTCTCAATTAATTGCACTCATGTAAGACTAACATAACCTCAGGACTCCACAGAAGTGCTCCAAGATTCTATAAACGTTGGATTCAAATTTTGGTTTTAAAAGTTTTCTTGGTCCCCTCCGCCCCGCCTGCCCCAATGGAACAGAAAAAAAATCAATCTGGAGATAGAACCAAAATGTATGGGAATTTAGTAAATGATTAAAGGTGTCATTTCAAATTAGAGGCTAAAAAAAATAGATAAATTCTTCAATAAGTATTGTTGGGGCAAATGGCTAGCCATAAGGGCAAAAACATAAAGCTGAAACCCTCCCTCATTCCTTACATGAATATAAATTCCAGATTTGTCAAAGATTTATACCTTAAAAATTAATGTTAGGAGATAAGTGTGAGGATATGCACATACACACACAGCACGTATGTTAGATTAAGGGTTAATTTCCTTAGTTTATGCAGTTTTTCAGTGTGTATTTTGAAGTTCTTGTATATACGTTGTCCTTTTCACTTTTAAGCTTCTAAGTCACTCTTGTATATGCTTCTCATGTAAATTTGAAGAGAGTTGTGTGATTAATTCCCGGCAAGGCTCAGGTACCTCTATTCTTAACCCTTTCCTATTGCATCAAAATGGACAGTGGAATGAAAAATATCAACCAAATTTCAAATGTTCTGTTTTGTGGTAATATTGAATTAGGAATACGTTTGTAGTTCATTGTTAATTTGGTGTAATCCTTTTCTGTCTTCTATACTTGTGCTAAAAAAAAAAAAAATACCAGGTGTTGTTGGAAGTCTTTAGCAATTCAGCTTTGAAAAGAAAATTTCCTTCTGCTCCTCTTTGAGAAGGATCAATTCATTTGAGGAGTGTCCCGAGATTGCAAGGAAAGGTATTAAAAAATGTGTCATTCACAGCTACTTAAATGTGCAAATAAGGACATTCTTGAGACCAGCAATTCTATACAACTAGAAAAGTAAAATGAATGCTGAGGCCGATTTAAGAGTAACTGAACAACCTCATTGCTCTCATTGATTTTATAAGTCAATGTTACATTTTGAACTTAAAAAATGAATTGAGACTAAACAGGCTTTTATGTGATTTTCTTATTGAGGCTCTAGATAAGATTTCATTGGGGGTGAGAAATGGTTTCTACTTCTAAAATATTAGAAAATCAGTGACTTAACACGAATTTTTTTCTGAAAAAGCAGTCTTCCTTGACTTTTATTGTTTTCCTTTTCCCTTTTTGCCTTGGCTGCCAAGAGGATCAGAACTATAATATATATTCAACTGCAATAGCATCTATAGGATACGTTTTCTGGAATAATTATTTCCATTCTCTCCTTATTGCTACTTTAATTCTTTATTTAATGATATTTGTTTCTTTACTATATGTATATTGGCTTTCTTGTTATAAACAAAATAATTTCATTTTTTTTCTGGAGGCAGATGGGGAGTATTCATTCAATGAACATTTAATTTAACACATACTTATTGCATGTCTAGTATGTTTTGGGTACATATCTGGGTGCTGAGAAATTAGGCAACAAAACAAAATCCCTGGCCTCATGGAGTTTATATTCTAGTAAGGTGGGGTAGACAATAAACAAGTAAATGTAAATTCATTGGGAAATGATGAGAGCTATGGAGAAAAAATAAAACAGGGTAAGGGGACAGAGGATGAAAGTTTGGAGGAGTCCCATTTTAGGCTACAGATGGCCTCTGGAAAAATGGGATTTGAACAGAGACATGAATAAATTGAGAGGGCAAGACATGGCGACATCTTAAAGAAAAGAGCCATCGTGTCTGAGGATGCAGCAAAGGCCATGAGGTGGGAGCAGGTTTGGTGAGTTCAAGAAGAGCCACGAGGGTAGTGGTGGCTGGAACAGAGTAAGGGAGGGAGAGGGTAGTAGGAGATGAGGTTAGGGAGTTACTATGGAGCCTGCAACACCATGCCTGTACATTTAAAGATGAGAATAATGGAGGTGATTGCATTTTCGTCCTCTGCCAATGGAAACTGACTTGGCATGGTGGAATGCCAACTGTTTTCCCTAATATACGATGCTTGCATTTGTTGGCCAATCTTCTATGAACACTGCTTTTCCAGGGCAGGGCCAATGGCTTTCTAAAGAGATCAGAATCCACAGAGATCTTTTTATTCCTTGGGCTCTGTCTTTTTCAGTCCTGCTTGCCTGTAGATACTGATATCTTCACCCTTTCAGCTCAGAATTTTTACCTCCCAAGTTAGTCCTAGTCAAGAATCCACAAATGGGGAAATAAACTTTAAACCCAGTATTTTGACTGCCAAAATATTTATGACAATGATGATGATGCTGATGATGATTATGACAATGATGACGATGGTTGTGATGATGATAGCAGCACTTGTTGTTTATGAAACACTTACTGTACTATAGTTACATCAATCTTTCAGGACAGCTAACATTCCTAATCTGTAAATGAGGAGACGGAGGCTCAGAGATGACAAATACATTGCCCTAGACCTCACGTCTTCAGAGTGGTGAACTGGTATTTGAACCCACGTCTATCTGACTTCAGAGAACAAGCGAGTCCCAGCCAGACTTGCCTGATTTTCTCTTCTTTGTCCTTAAGGCTGAGGACCCATGGCTTATGATCCTTTTCCTTGATGTGAGAACAAATCCTATAAATGCAGAATTATTTTCAGCACTTTTGCCAGGATTTTATCCCCTATGTGCTCACTTTTTGGGGGATATAGCCCAAAATTTTTTGTTTGCATTGTATAGTTCTTGGAGAAGACAATTACTGTGTTTAAAACCTGATACTTCAAGGACAAATTAAAGCATGTTTTTTTTTTTTTTTTTTAGAATTAAGAAAACACTCCTTTGGCAGAGTATCTGCATTTGTTTCTCCTGAGATCCTCAGAAATTAAGACCATACTGTATTCATTTTCAAATTACAGAAAATAAGCCAAAGAAAGAGTGAATAGAAGAGAAGAAAGACAAATGTTACTGAAAGCAGTTTTTTAAACTGCTTGGTCACATGAATTCATTTATTTGTCTAACGCAAGAGTTATCAAATTTTGTTTGTAAAGAGCCAGATAGTAAATATTTTAGGCTTTGTGTCCATACAATATCTGTCACAACTTCTCAACACTACCATTGCAACATGAAAGCAGCCCTAGCAATACTGTATTCCAAAACACTTTATTTCCAAATACAGGCGGTAAGCCAGATTTGGCCCACAGACCATAGTTTGTTGACTCCTGGGCAAATGAAAGAATACTTACTATGTGTCAGCTTATGCCAGCAACAAGGTAGAAACAGAGATGATAAAAACTAGGAGAATTCTTATAGAGCATCTTTTCCAATTTCTTCATTTTACCAAAGCAGAAATGGAAACCCGTTTACCTAAGGCTGTGCAGCTTGGTAATAGTATCATCAGGCAAAGAAAGCACTAACATATATTGAATATCTACCATGGCAGAGGTTCTAATTGTCCCATAATGTCCATTCTCCTTATCTTTCTTAGTAATGGAACCCCTGGTACTTATCTGGATACATGGCCACTGGAAGTAATACTATATCCCCAGCCTCCTTTGCCTTTGGGGATGGCAATGTAACCAAGTTCCACTCAATGGCTGTGTGCCACCTAGAGGATGTGTCCTGAAAGAAAGGAAATGCATCATTCTTCCTCCCTTTCTCTTTCATGCAGGTTGGAATGTGGTTGTGATGGCTGAAGCTTGAGCAACCATTTTGTACCATGGTGGCATTATGATAAGAATGGTGAATCAATAAGACAGAAGGAGACAGGGTCACTGATGCTATGGAGAACTGGACTGAACCACCTCCAGACTTGTTTTATTTCATCACTTTTAGGACATCAGTCCATTGTCTTCAGATTAGAAGTCATTTTTATCTTTGTTCCTCTCTATATAGTGCATCATTTTATTTCACTGTTTTTAAGGTTTTCTCTTTATCATTGATATTTAGGAATTTGGTTATGATGTACATTGGTATAGTTTTCTTTGTGTATTTCCTACCTTGGGTATGTTGAACTTTTTGGGTCTGTGTCTTTATATTTTTTGTCAGATTTGGAAAGTTTTCAGCCATCATGAACTCAAATAGTTTTTCTGTCCCCTCTGTCCTTCCCTGCTTCCCCTCCCCACTCCCTGTTTTTGAGACTTCAATTACGTGCATGTTAGATTGCTATTTATTGTCATACAGGTCACTAAGGCTCTGTATTATTTCTCTAGTCTTCTTTCTGTGATTTAGTTTGGATAGTTTCTATTGTCTTGTATTCAAGTTTGTTGCTTATTTTTTCTGCTGAATCTAATCTGCAGGTGAGCATATCTAGTAAATTTTCATGTCAGATATTATAGTTTTCAGCTCTAAAAACTCTACTTTGTCTTTTAAAAATAGTTTCCATTTCTTTCTTCATTATGTTCATGTTTTCCTTGAAATCCTGAATATATCTATAATAGCTTTTAAAAAGTCCTTCTCTGCTAATTCCAAAATATTTGTAATTTCTGAGTTTCTTTCTATTGATTGATTTTTCTCCTGACTATGGGTTACATTTTTCTGCTGTATGGATGGTATACATTATGAATGCTATGGTGTTGGGTGTCTGGATTTTTGTATTGAGTATTATTTTGGCAAGAAGTTAATTTACTTATATATCAGGTTGGTCCTCTTGAGGTTAATTACAAAGTTTTGTTAGAGCAGGTCAAGAGTGGCCTTCATTCTAAGGGTAATTTAGCCTTGTTCCTAAAAGGTTATCTTTTTGGGGTTTCTACTGAATGTCTACTGAGTGCCTAGTAGTGTCCAATGAGGTTCAAGCTCTGGGAGTTGTTCAGTTTTCAGCTTTCCTACAGTTATTCTCTTTCTGGTAGTAGTTCTTTCAATGCCCTTGTGGAGTCTTATCCTACACATACATAGCTTCTCATTAAGACAAAAAGTTAAGGGAATCCCTGGTCTTTGCACAACTACTTCTTCTTTGGCACAACGCTCTGCCAATTTAAGCTTCCTCAGCCTCCCTGAACTCTGATCTCTGTCTCCTCAGCTTTGCAATACCTTTTTACTCAGCTTTGGTCCACCTCCCCACCCAGGGAGAAAGCCTCCAGGCAGAGAGCTGTGTTAACCATCAGTCTCACATTCTTTGTTTCCCTTCCTTAAGGCACTACCTTTTGTCTAATGTCTGAAACCAGTGGTTACATATCGTTTGTTTAGTTTTCCAATTGTTGTTAGTCTAGTACCAGTTATTACATCAGAGTTGGAAGTGGAATTATACTCATGTTTACAAGCAAGAGAAAAAAGAGTCTACTGGTAGCTTGTTTAAGCCACTGTTATTTTCAGGTTTTCTATTACTTGTAGCCAAATTTAATCTTACATATGCCACTCCAGTACACTAAGCACCAAGCTAAGTGTTTCATATGCATTATGTCCTATCTTTCACTTTAGCCTTATAAAAGTCCCATAAAGTGGTGGTTATTATTATTCCTATTTTACAGCTGAAGAAACTGAACTAGAGGGGATAAGAAAATGGAATAAAGGAGACTTCTCAAAAATTTCTAGGGCAGTTAATAAGAGCCTTCACTTGTGTGCTCACAGGGAAAGTGAAAAGCATGATGCCTGAATGAAATTGGGAAGATAGAATTAGTTGATATTAACAAGAGGTTGATAAGAAAAGAGAGGAAGAAGCCATGAGCCTGGGTATCTAGGATAACAGCAGTACTCTGAAAATACACAGGGATGATGCAATGATTTGTCAATATACTTACTAAGTCGTGAAAGAGATTGGTATTAATGTACAAAGAAGTTTAAAACTTGAGGCAACATATCTCACTTTCCTATTATGCCATCATCCAGAAACTCACAATCCTTATTTTTCCCAGGGACCTAACAAGAGTTTCACTTTTTGGGATTTCTGGGTTTCACACGAGCCATTGCTGATAGAGTAGCTTCTTCTGCACCTATGGGTAGAGTGCAATCTTCATGGGGTAGAGTTGCTTCTTCCTAGACAGATCCTATTTGGTTAGAGTTGGAAGCCTTGTGCCTTATCCCAACATCCTCTTGGTCCAGCCTCTTACTCCTGTCACTGCTTGATGACCAGTTTCACACAGGCTTTGATGGCTTTGTGTAGGTATGACTGGATGGCACCTCACCTTTGGACCCATGCCATGTACCTTTCATTCCTTCCCTGGCACTTCTCAGACAAAAAGTGTGCGGTACCTTATGGGAACCTACTCTATTAACACATACACAGCTAGGATGTTCAGGGGAGATAGCATCTGTGGGGCTCCCATTGAATAACGGGGGAGAGGACCTGGGGGATACATGCTTTCCTCTATGCCCCCCAGGCAGACAGTTCCGAGTCACATTTTCACGAGGCTTCTGGGAAGATCCTAGTGGGGTTGAAAACCAGTGTGTGAGCAATGACCAACTCAATGTTACATCCTTCTGTTGACTTTCTTTTTTTCTTTCCTTTCTTACATTTTTGCTCCCTGGTATCACATTACCATAAATTACCTGCATACAAACCATGGTCTTGGGCTCTGTTATGGGGAGGACTCAGGCTAAGACACCCAATAAAATGGAAGACCTCCCAGGGAGCAAGTCTGAAGCATTGCAGGTCAATATTTTGGGCCAGTCCCTTAGAGATGAAGGCATTATAGAGGTTAGAAGATTTAAAACAGAAAGAGATAGGAAAAAAACAAAGGAAATTCCTTTAAGAGACAAGAGGTAATGTCATGTATCATATAAAATACCTGATCATGGAATTAAAAGACAAGTGAGCACTTCAAAGCTTCTCTCTGTGATCAGTTGTCTAGCAGTCAACTTGGCTTTGTGAAGAGAAATTGGACAAAAGCAATTTTATTTCCTCTTAAGATGGATGGTTAGAAAGGGGTAAATTGGTGTATATAATCTGTTTATAGAGATGTGATTTCTTTAGATCTGCAAGGGCAGGAGGCAATGTTGAACTGAACTCTTTGTCATCAAGCTGACTAAACAATGCTCTTTCAATAGCCTCTTAGCTGGGCCTCCCACCTTCTGCCTCTTTGTGTTATCTGCCATCAGTGCCACTTACCAGCAGCCAGAGAATTATTCCTGAAGGTTAGCGGTGGTAACACTACCCTTCCCCCTCACAGACCTTCAGTGGGTCTCCACTGCTGATTTCAGCTTTCAAGGCTTTCCACAATCTGCTCCAAATTTACCCAAAATTTAAATGAAATCACGCTGTTACTGTTCCTTGAATGCACCCAATACTTTCCCATCTTCTGGCCATTTCCATGGCCTGGAATGTACTTTACCTGTTGCAGTCATACCCACCATTTGAGAAACTCCTCCAGATGCTACTTTGTTGAGGAAGCCTGGTTACCCAACCAAAGGTGATCCTCTCTGCTCTGAACCCTGTAGCATCTGGTATTTCCTCTCTAGGGCTTTTATAAGCTGCCTTATAATTGAACTATTTGAAAATGTTTACATCACCTGTAGGATATGGAATATTCTTCTTTATCCATGTGTGTTGAATTGAATTATTAAATGTGTATATTATTTTGGGAAACTACAAAATAAGGATCCACAGGCTTCTAACTTAGATAGGGTTGGTGAACATGGAAAGGGGGTCATAAGGAAAAGAGGATTCGCCTTTATGGAACACCCACTCTGTACCAGTTGCTTTACATATTTAGCTGATTTTCAGAGTCTTCACAATGCCCTAGAAAATATGTAGTATTGTCCTCATTTTACAGGAGACTGTGAAGATCAGAGAGGTTGACTGAATTACTCTAGACGTATAGCTAGTAAGTGGTGGAGTCAGGATTTGAACCTAGCTCTGTGTGACTCAAAACACTTGTTTATTCCATTAAAATAGGGGACAATGTAATTTATTGTCTAAATTGGGACACTTTTGACATTGAAAGGGAGGGCTGTTAATCAATACACTGGACCAACTAAGACTGTCCTGGGCCAATTAGTCTTATGGTCACTCCAATTATTAACCACACTACTTCCTTGCCTCTTGAGTATAGACTGATTTGAAGCAGAGAATCAAACTAAGTCTCCTCTTGGAATCTTAATTCTCTCAGACATGGTGACTTTGAAGAAATAATTTGGCATTGCAGGAAATTTCCTTTACGGATCATTGGAAAGAAATCCATGCTTTCCAATGGAGTGGATAGGAGTCATGTCTTCTCATGTTCTTTTAGGAAAGTTGGGTATCCCTCCTTGTCTCCTTTTCTGCCTTCTCTAAAAGAGGTGGGTTGGATATACCGTACTGCAAGAGACTCAGATGAGCCACTGGAATCAGGCAGACTGGGCTCAAATCTATTTTGGATGCTTAAGCAGTGGATAATAATAACAACAACAGTAACAGCAGCTATCTTTATTGAGCTCTTACTCTGTACTAAGCCTTTTCTATGCATTTTAGCTTATATTATCTCAATTATTCCTCTCAGCAATCCTTTAAGTTAGGTACTATTTTTATACCCTTTTTACAGATAAAGAAACCAAAGCAGAGGGCAACTGTCTGAGGGACGTAAAACTCAGCTACTTAAACAGTGGAGCCCAAATTGTTTGATCCCAAACCCAGGCTCCTAAAGTCTTGGCTTTGTAGCTTCCCATAAGGAGATCATGGTACCAAATCTATGGGTTTATTGGGAGGATTAAACAGTAGTACATTTACGAAAGTGTGAATCACTGTGCCTGATGGTAGGTATTTAATAAAATTATTATTATTTTCACGCCCAGCTCTACCTTTCAAGTAAAACATTCTAAATGCCTGTATCAGCACCCATGTCTCTAACATTTACTCTTTGATTCTACTATAGAATCACAGAAGGTTAGATATGGGAAAAAATTTCACCATTTATCAAGCCAGTACTTTGGATAGAAAAACCCTAGCTTCCTTCCTTGTTGAATTCATTATAGCACAAAGGACTGACATCTATGGTATATAAAAATTCTTCTTGATATAACAAAGGCATGCCCAAGGTGTTATGGAATCATTCATTCCAGAGACATTTAATCATAATGTTCTAAGCCTTGGGGATACACAGACTATGAAAGCACAGAGTAAAGAGGGGCTGGTTCTACTTGGGGGGATGGGGAGGGTCAAGAAATGTTTCACAGAGCTGACAGTCAATTTGGACTTTGAAGGATAAAAGGCACTTTGTTATGGTGTGAGGGGCATTCCAAGGAAAAGAAATAGCCAATGCAAAGGTGTGGAGGTGGGAAAGTCCATGGCATGTTTGGGGAATAGCAGAGTTAGGTGTGGCTCAGAGTATGAAGGTGTTTGTGTGTAGGGGTGAGCCCTGAGATGGCAGCAGGGGCAGCTCTACAGGAAGCGAATCCATGGAGGGTCTCCCACAAGCTAGCACTGTGCTGAAAGCTTCACATGCATTGCCCTCAATCCTTACAAGGAGCCAAGCGAGGTGGGCACTGTTAGGTAAAATAATGTGGCTGAGGTCACTTCCTAATGAGAAGTGATGTCAGGATCTGAATCCATGTCAAGCACCCTCCAGACCTCGCTGCCTCTTGGCGAGCAAGTCAGAGACATGCTGGCGTTAAATGCTCCCTGTCAAGATTGATGCTGAGTACTGGTCTTGCCATCTCTGCCTGAGCACCCCTTTGCTGGGGGCTCACTGAGGCAACCCATCCTTGCCCACTTGCCTAATTTCTGGGACAAGCTCTGGAAATGTGGATTTTGTGGCTGAGCTCTGGAATGTATAGGTAGAAGAGTGACAGTTGACTTTCCTTGGGGAGTTTGGCATCTCACAATTAAGACGTGAAAATCACATTGAGCTCTTGATGTTGGTGCCTGGGCACGGTTCCCTTGTGGAAGCATTTTCCTCATGGCTTCATGCCTTTTCTTTTCAGCTTCCAAATTGCTGTTGTCAGTATTGAAAATGTTAGTAGAGGTTTTTTTTTTTTTTGAAATTGGGGAATGTATAACACAGAAACTCCCAACCTATAAAATAACACCTCCGAGGGTATGAAAGACTTTTCCAGAAACAAGTGAATGAATGTTGGAAAGATGCTAAAATAAACAGATGTTTAATTTCCATTTCTGTGGAAATTACCCTCATGAGTAACTTGAAAGAAGCTGTTTGGACTACTGTTGAGGCAAAGGGGAGGGAAATGCACAAACCATGTGCCTAGCACTGTGCTGGGTGAAAGCAATCAGCTCATCTTTATTGAGGATCTAAATCAAGGGTTGGCAAACTTTTTCTTCAAGGGTTAGATGGTAAATATTTTAGCCTTTGCAGGTCATATGGTCACTATTGCAACAATCCACTTCTCCTGCATAGTACAAAAGCAACACAGCCATAGACACCTGTAAAAAAAATTGGTGTAACTGTGTGTTATTAACACTTTATTCACAAAAAGAAGCAATGACCAGATATGGCCCATGGGCCATAGTTTGCCAGCCCCTGATCTATACTGACAAGGCAGTGTGCTGGGTGCATGGAGCCCAGCCCCAGCTGCGAAAGAGTACATGGTCTGATGGGGGAGACACAATAAAACAATTTTACACAGGATGGTTAGTTTTCTGAGAATGAGAAGCTCAAGAAATTGAGGGATACAGAGGAAAAGCATGTGGCCTAACCTGGGGGTGACTGCGTGAGGACTGGGAAGGCTTCCTTAAGGGAGGTGAAGGCCTGAGCTTTCTATCTAGGAGGTTGATGCCTGAGCTATGAGAAACATTTTATTTATTTGATAATTCCTTTTATCCTCAGAGATGAAATTGAGGTCTTGAGCCCTTTTGGGGATTGAATTATGTCCCTAACAAGCAAAGTGTTTAAACTTCAATCCACATTCCTGTGGGGAGTTGTGAACCCATTTGTAAATAGTAACTTTTGAAGATGTTATTGTTAGTTAAGGTGTGGCCAAATTGAATCAGAGTAGGTCTTAATCTGCATGACTGGAGACTTTATAAAGAGAGTAAATTCCAACGCAGTCAGCAGAAGCCAGAAGTGAGGAGAAGCCAGAGAGAGGAGAAGAGTGTGATTGAGGGCTGCCATCACTAGACTCTACCAACTCTGGGAAAAAGCATGGCCTTGCCGATATCTTGATTTTGGACTTCTAGCTTCCAAATGGTGAGCCTAGAGATTCCTGTTCTTTAAGACAACTCATTGTGTGGTATTTGTCATGGCATCTGGCAAACTGAGACAGGCCCACTGGAATGGAGCCTCCCCATGCATAAATTAGCGGGTGTGCTGGATGATCTCAGGGTACTTCAGGTTCAGCCAGGCAAGGATTCTGGAATGTTGCCCTCTTAGAGTGAGATTCCATAATCTTTCCTGAGCTTTCCCACTCTATAGCCCATTGAGCTAAAACAACGGCCTTGACCTCCTGACCCTCAGGATGAGGGCCCCTCCTTCTGCCACCCTCCATGGTTCTGTTTCCTGGCTGGCGGGTGGCATCCAAACCACTGAAAATGAATTTGAGAAGCCCCCCTAATCACCAACGCCAAACACCTGGAGACTGACTGTGGCTCCCTCTTTCTAGGAACCATCCCTCCTTGAAATTGCACTCCTTGTCCATAGGCCCACAGGATGCCAGCATGAAGAGGGATCTCAGCCCAGAGAGTTCAGCCTACTCATTTTGTGGATTAGGAGGAAAGTGGCCCAGAGAAGGTGGTGGCTTGCCCAAGGTCCACACAGTGTTGTTTCTGGTCAGAATTAAACTCTGCTTGTCACGCTGAAGGCAGGGTCTCTCCACCATTTGTGGTGTTGCCTGTGGGAGGCTTGGATCTCACAAGAAATTATCCTTTCTGACAGGTTTCATCTCTATTTATTTTTTGGGGAAGGGAGCTATATTTTTTCTGGCTGTTACCTTAATATATATTAATTGTAGAATATCTGGAAAGTATACTGAAGTATTAGTAAACAGGAAAAAAAATCATCTGTGATCTCATCTCTCTGAAATAATCGCTATGAACACATTGGCATATTTCCTTTAAGTTGTTTTGCTAATTTTTTTAAGCATAATTGAGTTCTGTTTCTTTATACAATTTTGAGATTTACTTTTCGTCCATTTTCAATGTCATTAAAAGTGCTCAATTATCATCTTCCTTTCCCTTCACTGGGTCTCAAGGTTACCTGAGCAAAGCTTATCTGTGGGCAGCAAGCAATTTATGAGCCATGGCATGATGGAAGGAGCCCTTGGAATAGGATCAGGAACCCAGGGTTTGGTCTACCTCTGCTGTTGACTTGCTGGGTTAAGCTGATCTGGTTTCACTGTTTCTTCATTTTTACGTCAGAGGGCTGGTCTGAATGCCCTTCAAGTTCTCTTCCATTTCCAGGATGCTGCTCTATTGCTACTCTTTGTACTAAAATGCTCAGGTAGGTTTGCTGACAGGTAGTTAAAAAATTTCCAAACTAGATTTCCTTAAACACAGCATATTTTAAACACACTGATTGTATCAGGCATACTTGAGCAATTCAAGAAGACAGATTGCCCCACGGGGGCAAACAGCTGAATGTATAAATTCGATACTATATTTCAATCCAAGTCCCTATTTAACAATATTTTGAAGACAGAGGAGGTAAGAGGGGTGACATATGGGAAATCAGCCTCCTTTAGGAGAGTCTACAGCTGCCAGTTCTCTTCCCATCCCCTATCTGGCCCTTTCCCTCCTCTGTGGTTCTGGGGTTCACCCTAGGCCGCTTCCTCTTACTCTAGCAGAATTGAAGAGTCAGTAAAAGTCTCTTTTATTCTGTACTCCTCTATGACTAGGGTGGCTTAGGGGAGCCACTGAGGGTCTGGTTTACACAGCTGCAGGGTAGGCACTGGAGGGAGATGTGTGACTTTGGGCACCTGCTCTGTGTCTCGGTCTCCTAACCTGTAAAATGGAAATGGTAACATCTGTAAGCATAGAATTGTTGAGGAGCTTGAGTGAAACAACATGTATAACATATCTAGTACAATGTTGACCATTATTGGGGGTATTATAATATTATAATTATTCTGATGGCAGTGGGCTAAGTTTGTAGGTGTATATCATTATGCCTTAATTTAAAGAATATGATGCCTAAAAAGTGAATGAAATTCCTTTATAATAATCTGATAATTTTGCCTTCAGCAATGACAGAATTTTAAAACCTTTCCCTGGGAGAGATTTTGATAAGAGCTTTAGGTTGATTACTTTTTATGTTCCATGCCTTGTTTGCCTGATAAGCTCCCAATCTCTGTATTTCACACTGTTTTTATCTTCCTGGGCTGTGCCCATCTTGTCACTGCCATCTCTTCAGCTGTCAGAATGAGACTGAGGGAAGACAGAGGGGAAGGCAGGTATTGGGCAGTGGTGGCTAAATCCCCAGGCGAGGGTGACAGGTCAGGGCTTCCTCAGAAACATTTGCTCCAGACACAGGAATTAAGTAGATAATCTCTAGGAGACAGTCCTTGTACACTCATCTGGGACACAAAGTCTGGCTCTCGTATTATGCTGAAGCCCAGGTCTCCTGTTCCTCTGCCTTGAGTAATGAAATCCTGGATTTTTACAATACCTGCTTCAGTTCAATGTGTTCTCTATCCCATCACTTTTGGGGAACCAACCTGTTCTGAGAATCATAGTGTTTTAGAGTGGGAAGCGACCTCAGAAAACACCCAGCTCAGATTCTTCCTTATCAAGATGACAGAGCCAAGGTTAAGGGAAGAAGAGAGGCTTTCCCAAGTTGCTCAATAGGATAATGATAAAATGTTAGGTTATTAACATAGCTTCTGGTCTAAGGGATTCCAGAACAGTGGATTTGTAAATACTTGACCTATTTATAATTGCATTGATATATTAGTGCTTAAATGATCTGTTGGTGTGCTCTAGGTAGCTCCTTCTTTAGTGTGGTTTCAGTAATAAATACTTTCTAGAGCTCATAAAGCCTTGAATTTATAGAAACCCTTCAGGTGTTATTAGGAAGAGGGACCCAAACAATTTTGGAATCATTATCCTAGAATCCCAATTGGGAAGCCTAGTGTGCTGACTTGAATCTGTTATGCACCCCATAAAAGACTATGTTCTTTTACTCCACTCATGGGGGCAGACCTATTGTGGGTGGGATCATTTGATTAGGTTGTTTCCAAGGAGATGTGACTCACCCAATTGTGGGTGGGACCTTTTGATTAGATTATTTCCATGGAGAGGTGACCCTGCCCGCTTAATTAGCATAATGGAGCCCTTAAGAGACCTCAGGAAGAGAGAGCCCAGAGCAGACACAGACCTAGAAACTTGGAGATGCAGACAGAAAGAAGTTTGGAGATGCTAAACTAAGAAATGCAATCCAGAGTTTGCCCCTGGGACAAGCTAAGATGTAATCCACAGCTTGCTCCCAGGAGAAGCAAGCAAGCACCCACAGGAGCTGAGACAGAAGCCCAGAGACATATTGGAGAAAGTCAAGGAAACCAGAAGCTAAACCCAGAGAGAAGGGTCAGCAGAGCCAGCCATGTGCCTTCCCCTGTGACACAGGAACACCGAATGCTATCAGCTTTTCCTCAGAGAAGGTATCATCCTGTTGATGCCTTAATTTGGACATTTTCATGGCCTTAGAATGGTAAATTTGTGAACTAATAAACCCCCATTGTGAAAGCAAATCCATTTTTGGTGTATTGCATGTTGGCAGCTTTAGCAAACCAAAAAACCTAGAAAACCAGATATCTTATGGAATGGAGCCCAAACAAGACCTACTCTAATTGAGGACTGAGTAGATACTGGTTTGTTCAACATCCATTTCAATCTCTTTTCATCATGCCTTCTTACAATGTAAAGCATGGAAAGCTAAACACTATACTACCTGGACTGCTTTTTGGCTGGGGTCTCATATGATTTAGGTTTCCCCATTAAGACACATCCATGCAAGGGTGAAGCGTTGCACAGCTGGGCTTCTACTATTTTTGCTGGGAAGGAGAGTCATGAAGGCATTCGGTTTTACTGTGGTGGCTATAGCAGAGGCCCCTCGTGGGACATCCATTTGGATCATAACAGAGATGGCAGTGCTTTGGAGTCAGCACTTATAGCGGTGGCTTCCCAAACTGTCAGGTAACTTCCTGTTTTTATAGCTTCCTAATTATAGCAGGGACAATAGCTCTCTTGGCAGCTCAGTTCTGCTGTGTGGCTTTGGGAGTTACTCCTGGAAGAATAAGCTATAGTCATTTCTTTATCTTTCTCACAGTCCTGTAAGCCAGGGTCAGAAATGTTTTTCTGTAAGGAACCACATAGTAAATATTTTAGGCTTTGTGGGCAATACGTTCTCTGTTGCAACTTTGCGACTATTCAACTCTGCCTTGGTAGCATGAAAGTGGCCTTAGGCAATACATTAATGAATGGGCATTGCTGTGTTCCAATAAAACTTTATTTACAAAAACAGGCAGTGAGCTGGATTTGGTTCATGGGCCATAGTTTGCTGAACCCTATTCAGGCATTCCATATCTATAATACATCCCTTTCTGCTTAAACTGGCTAGAGTGAATTCTCCTTTTCCCCAATGAATCCTGATTCTCAGAGTTGTCCACATCTGAGAATGTACAGAATGTGAGAAATGAGGGGAGGGATTTGTGTCCAGGGTTCTTGGTTCAGGGGCTAATGAGGTAGTAGAACATAAGTAACCTTAGTGAGTTTTAAGCTTGACAGTAATCTCTCTCTCTCTCTCTCCATATATATATATATATCTTTATATTTTACAAAGTGCTTTCACATACAGTATCTATTTGACTTTCACAACACCCTGGGAGGGATGTAAAGGGGGTTGTGCCAGTTTGGATGTACTATGTCCCCCCAAACACCGTTATCTTTGATGCAATCTTGTGGGGGCAGGCTTATCAGTGTTGATTAGGTTGAAACCTATTGGTTCAGTGTTTCCATGGAGATGTGACTCAATCAACTGTGGGTGAGACCTTTCATTGAATTATTTCCATGGAGGTGTTGCCCCACCTATTCAGGGTGGGTCTTTGTTGGATCACTGGAGTACTAAACATAGCCACACAGCCACACAGAGCAGCTGTGAGTGACATCTTGGAGAGCACCTGAGAGACATTTTGGAGACAGCCATTGAAAGCAGACTTATGCTAGCTCAGAGTTTGCTCCAGAGAAGCTAAGAGAGGACAGAATGCTCCAAGAGCAACATTTTGAAGAATGCACAGGAGCTGAGATAGGAGCTGGAACACAACCCAGAATCAGCAGATGCCAGCCATGCGCCTTCCCAGCTTAACAGAGGATTTCCGGATGCCATTGGCCCTCCTTCAGCAAAGGTACTCTATTGTTGATGCCTTATCTTGGACACTTTATGGCCTTAAGACTGTAACTTTGTAACCAAATAAACCACCTTTATAAATGCCAATCCATTTCTGGTATTTTGCATAATGGCAGCATTAGCAAACCAGAACAGGGATATAATTGGGAAATCTAAGAAACATTCAGACAGGTTGTGATTTTTGCAAGGTCACACAACTTGTAAGTAGAGGCAGAACTTTAAACTAGGTCCCCAGTGCTTCTTCCAGGGTTCCATTCTGGTCTTGGGACCTTGGAACCAAACCTAAACTAACCTCAAAAGAAGAGTCTGATGACATTTGGATTCCAACCTAAGGAAGTTTTGAAAACATTAAGGAACTTGGTGTAGAAAACATTAAGACCTGGTAGGAAGTATCTACAACTTTGCTATTCAGTGTGTGGACCATGCACCAACAACCCAGGAGCTCATCAGAAATGTGCACTCTCATAATCACCCTGGACCTATTGAAGCAGAATCTGCTGTTTGCAATTGAATTATCAAGGCTCAGGAGAGGCAGTGTACAGAGCATAGTCAAAAGTCATGGGGAGGCTGAGTAGTATTAGTGGGGATATTAAGATGTTACTGTGATGCTATTAAGTCAGGAGATGGGGGATACCTGAACCCCGATTGACCAGCCCTTTTCCCTCATAATAAATTTACAGGGGGAGACATACGTTCAAAGGAGGAAAAGCAACACAAAGTAAACCCTAAGATGGAACTGCAGTAAGCATGTTCTAGGTAAAATATTCCTTACATTTGTATTTTTTCATTTAATAGTCCAACAAAAAACCTGTAAACTAAGTGCTGTTATTTTATTTTCCATTTAAACTCATCACCATCCTCCTCTTCCTTGCCTCCTAATCACAAACCCTATCTCTATAACTTGTACCATGTTCTAGGTACTGCTCCAAATGCTTTATACACATTAGTTGACTTAATTCTTATGAGAATTTCATAAAGCAGCTCCATCTTCCAGATAGGAAGACTGAGGCATGGAGAATTTAAATAACTTGCCCAACGTCACACAACTAGTATGTGGTGGAGCTGGGATTCAAACCCAGGCTGTCAGACTTCAGAGTCCATGCTTGTAATCAGTACATCATACCCTCTTGTGGGCAGGAGTGGCCAATGTGCCCAAGATTGCCTAGCCAGCAAACGGCAGAGTCTGGATTTGCACCCAGGGCAGTCTGACTCCAGACCTGTGTTTTTAACCACCCAGTTGTACTCCAGCAGCACAAGATTCCTGACATCCATTTTGACTCCAGAACTATCTCCAGAGATAGTTCTATTGCCCAATTCTGATTGTGCTGCACACTACTATGCCATTCTGCCTCTTTTGCTTAGTTATATATATTTGTAATTTCTACTGGACTGTCAGTTCTTTAAAGGCATGCCCTGTGTCTTATTCATCTCTATGTTCTAGTGCCTAATTCAGGTCTTGCTTCATTTTAGGCTCTCTATAAATGTTTGTGGTTACTGAAATGAATACTTCACAGAGGCCTGTCACTCTGGGACAGTATTTCTCTCATTCAGCATAAATAAGCACCACATGGAGGGTTGTTAAAACATAGATTATTGATTCCTAACAGCAGAGTTTCAGCAGAACTGGAGAATTTGCATTTCTAACAAGTTGCTGATGCTGCTGGCCCAGGGACCACTCTTTGAGAACACTGGACTAGCAGGATTGGGCAGGGCCTTGAAGGATTTGCAAGGAACACAGACAGGTGGGGGGTGTGGTGCATTACACTTTTAAAAGATCTCATATCAAGAGATGACTCACTATACCCTTTTATGAATAAATGACCCCATAAATCAAGTCTGGGAAAAATATGACATCTGATAACATATGCTTTGAGAAAATTGTGATTTTAATTTAATTTTATTCAGTAATGAGTAATGAGTAATGAGAAGTGCAGATGTAGACTTCAGTCATCATCAGCTAATTGGGAATGAATGGTCAATCTTTCCATTTTCTAATAATGCATCATTGTTAGAAATTCATTATTAGAGGGAACAGTGAATTCACTTGGTATTGATTTGACTGGAATGCACTTCATTAAGTCATATTTGGGTTAGAAATCAAAAAAGGAGATCTTATCTAAAATAGGAATGGATAAAATGAATGGGCAAAGATAGGCTGTATGATATTATTTGCTTTTACTGTTTTCTACCAATGCAGAGTGGAGGCAGCTTGTTCTTGAGGTCTATAGCACATGTGTGCCCCTCCTCACCTGTCTTCTTTGGTTAATCATTTTGTTCCAGCAGTAGGGTTAGGGGTGGGGTGGGGAATGTTTCTCTCTACCTTCCTTTCTCCACTATAGTCAGCTTCTCCCAGGTAGCACATTCTGAGAAAGAAAAAACAGATAAAACTGCAGCCACCCAGAGGATGATGGGCAGGTTGGTGGGGTGTGGAAAATTGTATGAAAGAAGGAGAGGGGAAGTTCCTCCTAAATAAGAAAGTCCTAGGAGTGTATGTATGATTACTGCCTCCTCTTGGGTCAACTCTCACCTCTTCTCTGAAACCCTAAACATATTTGGTGTGTTGCTGTTTAAAGATCACGTTGTAATCTATGAATTTGCTTACTTATCTGTCTCTTGGCTCACCATGAATTCCCGGAGGGATGGGACTACATCTCATTCACCTCTAAATCCCCACCATCAAACATAATTCCTGGAATAATATGGGAACTTGATAAATGTTTGTTAATTTAAAGACTGGACTATTGTCATGGGAAGAGGGGGCACATATGATGTGTATGACCTTAGATGACAGAACTGGATCAGAGTGAGTATGGGGAGGGAAACATATTCAAGCCTACTTTATCAGCTTTTTTTTCTTCTATATTTGTACATGGATAATAATTCTACTTGTGAAGAGTAAATGAGATAATTTTGTAAGGTGCTTGACACATTCTCTGGGGCATAGTAAGTTCTCAAAGTCTTCAGGTATTGTTACTATTATCAAGTGCCCTTTTACTTTCTATGCTGTAAGTTCTCATTGATGCAATGGCTTTGGTTTGAATTTCCCTTCCTCCTTCTTTCCTTTCTCTCTCCCTCCCTCTCTTTCTTCTTTCAACTATCACTCATCCTGTCTTCCCATCCATTTATCTACCTAACCATCTAATTGTCCACTCATCCATTCATATCTATATCAATTAATTACTTAACCCACCCATTCATCTTAAATTGGGTGGCTGTGGAAACTCTCTGGATGTAGTCACATCCAAACACTATTAGTTGAGTCCTCAGTTGGTGTTGACTATAATAGAGTGGAGGACATTGTTTAGCACGGCTGAGAGGTGGACTGTGGTCCCTGTAACACTGACTTTTCATTGGCACTTTTGAGTGTCACTGAGGTCTGAGTCCCCATTAGGGGCATACTGGGAAGCCACTTGAAGCAGCAGTATCTGAGCTGTGATGTGCACATTTACGATTAGATGGTATTATTCACCACAATATTATTTTATTAAAAGAAACCAATAAAGCAGGTGGAGACTGCTGAAGATGTGACTATTTTAGCTGGTATGTTTGTTCAGCAACTGGCACAATAGCAGAGATGCAGAAGAGCAGATGACTTGGAGGGCAACAATTATTTTAATTTTCTTAAAAGGAGAACTGAGATCACCGTTTTGACCTTCCCAGAGCAGATAATTATCTGGATTCTAGGATATTCAAGATGATCATGGGCCACTTTGCAGCATGGAAAAAAATAGGCCATGGCTTTTATGTTTGATTCCCTGTGCATTCTTGGACTGAATTATTTGAAGCACAGTATCTAGAGGAAGGGAAGCGGGTGATCCAGATAATGTAGTAGAATGAGCATGGGTTTGGCATTTTTAAGATCAGGGTTTGGATTCCTACTCTGTAATTCTACTTACCAGCTGTGTGTCCTTGGGAAAGTCACTTAACCTTTCTGGAGCTTCAATTTCCTTATTGGTAAATGGGAGGTAATAATACCATTACAATCTTGCAATAAGGATTCAAATACGATAGCTGGATAAAGCAGCTAGCAGAATGCTAGACACAGTTCAGTACATATTGGCTCCATTCCTATCCCAAAATTGTGTGCTGGTCAGCTCACACTTGCAATCTTCTCTTACCTTCTGCACAAATGCCATAATAGTTTGAGTGTTTAGAGCAACCATGTCCTGGGTCTAGTTGAAGGAACAGAAAATGTCTAATCTGAATAAGAGAAACTTGGAGGAGACAAGATTGGGTCTTCAGGCCCTGAAAAGTGTTGGGGGAAGAGGGTATAGATGTTTCTCAAGGGACTGATGAGTGAAAACTACAAGGAGATACTTTGCAGTTCAAAAGTGGGAAAAAAACTTCTCACAGTGAGCCCAGCTGAAGGGAAGGGAAAAGCCTGCCCAGGAGAGGAGATGAGTGAGCTGGGTTTTGAAAGGAAGAGGGTATTCTCAACAGACAGGGGCCAACAGGGGACATTCCAGGTAGAGGAATAGCAGATGCAAAGACACTGTGGCATGAACCAGTGTGACATACACGGGGAGCCACACACTGTTCACAACTGCTGGAACTTCGATTAGCCGGGGGTTGAGGTGAGTGGCAGAACATGAGATGTAGGCAGGGATCATGGAGGAAATAGAGATTTTCCTCAAATAATGGACAATTTTCAGCTGGAGAATCATGTGATCAGATTTGCTTATCACAACAGGAACAATAATGACAACCAGGAGAGCCAGAACCCACACTCCTGGATCTCCCATTCACTGTGTGATCTTGGGTAAGTCATTTCAAGTCTCTTAAGACACCCACATAAAATGGAGCTAATAATTGCACCTTGCTTTTCTCTTGTGCCAACCTGAAGATGCCCTACCCAGTTAAAGGGCTGCTGTTTTATTGCTATTATTCCCCAGTCCTGATGAAAGTAAAGCGTGTGGCAAAGGGTTGAGAATATTTCTTCTATTGAAATCTCTGCTCCTCTTCCATAGGTTTTTTTTTTTTTTTTGCCTTGACTGCACTCAAACAACTCATAACATTGCCCTGCTGCCTCATCCCTCCTTTTTTTGCAGATTTTATTGAGATATATTCATGTATCATATATTCCATCCAAAGTATACAATCAATATCTCAAAGTATCATCACTTAGTTGTGCAATCCTCAACCCCTTTTGTAGGACCAAAAATGTTCTGGTCCTTGCTTGTTCTGGCCTCTGCTTGACCCTGATGTGCAGCTAGAGCTGGAGATGCCTGTGCTGCATACATGGTAAAGGGCCATATCCACATCTCACATCTGCATTACAGCATTAATCTCCTGTTATTATATAATGAGGCAAATCAGTGCATAAACTCCCTTCCAATTGTGATAATCTATACCTATCTTATTTTGTTTGAGAAAGATCACAAATGTACTTTGGGTCCTAGTTCCTCCATCAGTAAACTGGGGATAAAATTCTTGACACCCAAGGTTATATAAGGATCAAATAAGAATAATATGTATAAAGTGCCTGGCATATAGTGGGCTCAATAAACCATAAAACAAAACAAACAAATGGACAAATGAAAAGTACAGAAAGCCGTAAGTTTTTGATAGGTCATACATATTTAAATATTGATATATACATTTAAACTATGTGTACATGTATTACAAAGCCAGGTTTTATAATTCTTGTTTGAATAAAAAAAAAGAAAAGAAAATCAAAGAAATAAGCAGCACTGGATGAACCAGTGTGAATCTGTATGAACTTGGATGTTTCCTTGACACTGAGACAGGACGCAAATGACACATTAGAATGTTCTGCAGCACAGAGCACCACCTTGTTCAGACCATGCTATAGAAGCATTCAGAGTCATAACCTCTACAAAGGCACAGAGGTGGGCTTTGTAGCCTAAGGAAACTCAACACAGCCTCCAATAATGGGTCATGTATTTTGGGTCAGGGCTTCAGCTTCCAAAGATTCCTCATGGCTAAGCCATTTTGTTAAATTTTTAATTGTTTTATTTTCTCGGAAAGCTACAGTACTATCTCTGCTTGTTCGCTTTGTGGCTGGTGTGGAATTCAAGGCTAGCATGTACCCCCATCTCCAGGGGTCTATATTTGGTGATGAAATCTGAGATTTCACTTTTATATAGAAATGACTCCTTATCTCTCTATAGGGCTTATTTTGATGGTCCTGCCAGAGGCAGAGGCCTGGGCCTGATGATGATAACTAGGCTCTTTGATTATGACTGGCTGTGGGGTGGGAAAAGAGATGGCTTCCTAAGAGGGGTACAGAGTGCTTGCTTCCTTAAGACCATACATGTGATTCAGAGGTTTCCTGAGCTCAGGCTATAGAAGTGGATTCTGGAGGACCTTGACCTCAGCCTATAGAAATTCTTACCACTTTTGGAGGTGATTTCCTTACATGATTCTGATCTCTATAGAATTTATAACAGTTGCAGTGTTATCTTCAATATTATACAGTAGCAGCATTATATAGCAGAAAGATTTTGGTATTTAAAGTTAGACTAATGCTGGGTGTGAGTCTGGGGTCTACTCCTTATTAACATGTGTTTCTTAGAAATTCTCTTAACCTCTTTATGCCTCAGTTTTCACATATGAGAAATGGGAATGATAACACCAACTTCACAGGGTTTTGATATGTGAAAGGAAATACAACTTGCCTGAAACCCACCCCATTTCAGTGTCACATTCTCAAATGGCATCCAAAAAAATTGACAAGCAATTTAAATCCATATATTCTCTCAAAAACATTAAGATAGATTATATTCATAGCACAATCAAAATTTATTAGAAGATTGCTTCCCCCTTCGACTCTATTTCTCAACATATTTCACGCATCTGTTTCCCCAAAGACTTTCTTCTCCTGGATACCAACTGCTCCCAGATTCATGCATAAAAACCAGCGTTCTGGTCTCCTTTTCCTTCCTTTCTGGCCTTCCCTGGAGTTGATACTGCAAACTAGAATCTTTCTGCCTTGGACAGGAGAGGGGAAAGGAGGATAAGGGAAAGCTCACAAATACTTACAACCTAACTAACTGATGGGGAGTGGGGAATTGACTTCCAGAATCCAAAGCTGGGAACAAAGGGGGTGAAGAATACCATATTCGAAGGAAAATGCTCAGAGGCCACGAACTCGCCCCAATCTACTGTTCAAGCTGTTTAAGCAGATTAGGGAGTGAAAGGGAATCCTTCACCGTGTGAGTCATTAGCCTAGCCAGTGAGCAGGGTTCTGAGTGAATGAATTACCCATAAAGACTGGGGGAAGGGGGGAAAGGTGAGCAAGAAGAGAGACAGGTTTCTCCTTCTGATCTACTTCATGCCTATCAGAATAGTGAGTGAAGACGGTGGAGAGAGAGATGGCAGAAGAGAGAGGCCTTGCGTTTGGGCAGCCTGCACTCTCATTGTGTGGAAAGGCAAGGAGGGGTGAGTTTTCTGAGAGTCAAGTGTCCATTATGGAGAATAGCTGATCTAGAGCTATCTTATTTACCTTACCCCAGAAAACCAGCTGCTAGAGTGAAGGGTATGGGGTTGACCACCTCGGATGGGAGCTGGGGAGGAGAGCAGGTCTGGAAGAGGTTGACCCAAAGTGTGAGCTCCTTTCCTCATCAGAGAACTGACCAGTCCCCTAACATATGACCACAAGAGAGCCAACATTTGGACACCTGCCACCCAGAGGACATGTGCTTAGGTTCAGAAGCAGCAGCGGCCAGATAAAGAAGAGACACTTGTTTTTCCCATCTTCCATTTCCCTGCTTTAATTTATGGGCATGCTCACCTTCTCCCTACCTCCAAGACAAGATGACAAGTCCCTTAGGCTGTTAGAGGGTGAGGTGAGCATTACATAGGATTACATAGGATTTGAGATTGAAGTTTCAAACCAGGCTGGGCATTTTTAGACCCAAAAGTAACCAGAAAATATGGAATCTGCCTAAGGTTTTATTAAGGGGTGGGAAAGGAGACTTGACAACGTGGTTGAAGGTGGTGGAGAAAATATAAAACCAGTTTATGTTTGTGTTCCACTGGGTTCAGACTTTTCAATAAGCCAGTTATAGGTGATGTATTTTCTTTTATCCTGATACAACAATATGGATGAAGATGTTATGTAAACTGGAAAGTACTGCACAAATATTAGTTATGAATTATAATCATTACAAATAGGAATAGAGAAATAACATAAGGGTTTCCCTTATTTCCCTCAATATTATACTAGACATCCAAAGTATAATTCCTGATCTGAAGTGAGACAGAATTAAACAGACTTTCAAAATACCCAGGACATGGGGTAACAGGGTAAGGGAGATGCTTTATGACACTAGAGGAATTTGGCTCAGGTTTCTGGAAGAGCAGTGTGTCTAATTCTACATCCTTGCTGTAGAATCTTCGTTTCTGCTAACACCCAGGATCTTTTGATTATTTCTCTTTCTTTTATATCTCTAACCAAATTTTGTAATTCTACTTCTGAAATGTGTCCACTATAAACCAGCTCACTCCATCTCTATTTCTATAATAAAAACAACCCAAGGAGTCCCAGGTATTGAACATGCCTCACACCATTCACCCCTCATAGCAGCCCCATGAGGAAGGTACTACATTATCCTTCCTAAGCAAACAAGAAAACTGAGACTCAGAGGAGAGAAATGACTTATCCAGGCTCACACATCTAGTAGGTAGCAAAGCTGAGTCTTGACTTGAAAGCCTTCCCTTAACCTAAGTATTTCCCCACGCCCATTCTCTCCATTTCCAATCCATCCTCCACGCCACCGCCAGAGGGCTCTTACCAAGTCTGGCTGTGTCATCACCCTGATCAAATCCCTTCAAGGGCTCCTTAATGCCCTTAGACAAATTCCATACCCTCAGTCCACATTATCCACAGAGACCCTGGGCCACTTGATAGTCTCTGAATACCCCTGCTTCTTTTCAAGTGATTCCCTTTGTCTGGATACCTGATGGTTCTTCTCCGTTTTCCTGCAAGTACTGGATAAATATAGTTTAAGCATTGCCCCTCATCCAAGTAGTCTACTCCAGTCTCCCAGATCCAGGCAGTTTGTGTGATGGCTAAAGCAGCACCTTAAGAGTCAGATAGATCTGGGTTCTTAAATTCGGGTTCAACTATGTGGGAGGTTGAATTATGTATTCCAATGTTCTTAATCTCAATCTGCGTTCCTGTGCATGTGAACTCATGTGTAACTAGGACCTTTTGAAGGTGTTCTTTTTAGTTAAGATTTGGCTAACTAAATCAGTATGGGTCTTAATTCATTTTACTATAGGCCTTATAAAGCAGTATGAAGTTGGAGAGGGCCACAGAGGAGCCAGAAGCCATACACCAGCAGAAACCAGAAGAGCAGACACAAGGAGAAGGAGAGAGAGAGAAGAGAGAAGAGAGACAGAGAGAGAGAGAGACAGATAGAGAGAGAGAAAGAAGAGCAAGAGGAGAGACAGTGAGAGAGAGACAGAGAGAGACAAAGAAAGACAGAGAGAAGAGGGAGGCAGAGAGACAGAGAGACAGAGATCGAGATCACCATGTGAGAGGACAGAGATGCAAGCCCATGAACCACAAAGATTGTGGCAAGTCAGCACCAGACACTAGACTTTGGGGAGAACGTACAGTCTTGCTTATGCCTTGATTTTGGACTTCTAGTCCATGAAACCATGAGCTAATACATGTTTGTGGTTTAAGTCAACTTATTGAATGGTATTTGTCATAGAAGCCTGGAAAACTAAGACAGGCTGTTACTAGCTCCTATGAACTAGGACAATTTATCTAACCTCAGTGAGTTTTGGTTTCCTTTTCTTAAAGAATAACATCTATGATAGAGATGTGAAAAGATTTAATCCACTGATGCATGCAAAGCAGCATGGTACCCAGATCATTCTAAGCACTTTATTCATTCCTTCAATATTTATGGAGTGTATTATGTGCCGGGGCTATGCTGGGTTCTAGGGATACAATGATGAAGAAACCAAGTCTATCCCTGCCCTCATACAGTTTAGTTGGTAAGAGAGACAGCAACAAAGCAAATATAATTATCTGAGACACCTTTTGAGAATGATCCTTGAGATGTGACTGGACTGTATAGGGATACACTGTCTTTCATAAGATGCAACCCGGAGGTCGGCATAATGAGCAACATTTTACACTTGAGAAAACAGAAGCCTAGAGCAATTAAGACACTATCCCAAAATGAACCAGACAATAAATAAGGAGTAGAGACAAGTCTGGAACCATGTTAGTCTAACTTCAATCAACACCAAGCTCTTTCTTCTACACCAACTCACCTTGTGCTATTGGTGATAATCTTGGCTGCTCTTAAAGAGTCCTTTTTATCTCTTGCCCTTGATTGAGTAGATGACTGAATGAATGAGTGATGCAGCATTAATACATTGAAAGTATAAAAGAAGACCTCACAGGCTAGCAAAGGAGAGTGTTACGGTATTTTAAGTAGAAGTGCCCAGAATCGGCAGAGACCCTTTCCACATTCCTCAGGGGTGGGAGGCAAACTTAGACCAGCCAGAACTTAAATATTTAGGAGTGTCAGGAAATGTCATCTGAATAAGTGGACAAATATTTCATTCTGTGAGTTGGAACTAAGAGATGAAAAATAAAAACAGGGCTTTGTTTTCCCTCCCTACCATCTAGCCCCGGTCCAACCAAAGCAATGTTACTATTGTCAATGTCATATAGGGGTTTCATGATTTTTTTTTTTTAATAAAAAAGAATTCTGTGCTTAAAAAAAAAAAGTTGGAAACCAGTGGTCTAAAAGAACAGCTGCCACAAGGTGGCTCAGGAAGACCCCCAGCTCTCAGAGCAAGTAGGTGGGTGCCAGCAGCTGTTGCTTACACTGACTGCTCTTGCCCCTTCTACCCCCTCCATCCCTCCTTCTAACTCACATTACAAGCCTGGCTTATGTTCAGGGAGTGTTTGCAGTTTACAAAGAGCTTTCACACACATCATTTCAGCTGATCCACACAATGCCGCCTAACAAATACACTGAAGAAATGGTGTCCTCTCCAGTTCAGAGATGAGGAAATTGAGACTCGAGACTATGAATAGCTGCAAAGCAGCAGAGCCTGGGCTCAGATGCCCATGTCCATCTCTCTCTGATAGTTGTGCAAGTTCTCTAAGCATCTGCTAATCTTTGTGTTGATTTTTCACTAAGCAGATTTCACTTTGCAATAAAGTTCTTCAGAATAAACACAACCAGTAATTTTGCCTGGCCTGGGTGGGGAGTGCACTTCTTTCAGAAGGGTATGCCTGCTTTGGGGATGGAGGCCCTGGAGGAAGAGGGTCAGAAGATTTTAGGGTTCAGGGGGCACTGCATTTCAGAAACATAACCCTATACATGCAAAAATCCTTTCAAGAGCTGCTGGACAAAATAGCTTAGAGGGGGAAGGGGAGGGACTAGTACATTCAGGAATATGGCTTCCCTTGGAAACTGTTCTGCCCAGACAACTTGGGATTTGTTACAGCTACATTTCTGCAAAAACCCAATCAACTAACTTTCTCTGAAGAAAATATAGGCAGAAGGTCAAAGCAGAAAGAGCACCAGATGGGAGTCGGAGACCCTGGCATCGAACTTGGCTTCTACCATTGAATACTAGTATCCTTGGGCTGGCCACATTCCTTCCCACAGCCTTTTCTTCATTTGCAACCAAGATGTCTGCTCTAACAGCCGTGATTTCCAGACTCCAGTCCCTTTGATCAAAGGTGCTTGTCTGAGCTAAATAGAAGCTGGCCTCTCATAGGCTATGTTGGTTTGTGCCTGGACCTGAACTCAGTCATGAGTTGTGGGGGTACCTGTCCCTGACACAGGCCCCCAGAATGCCAGTAAACTAATTTTCTATAGGTCCAATGGGTTCTTTTATCCTCTGCTTCTGAGCCAACGGGAAGTCACGTGACCTGTCTGTGCAGAAGGTCATCACCACTCCTTATTGTCCCAGAACCATTTCTCATATGCACAATCAAATCCAGCTACTATAAATCACCTGTACAGTCTCTCCCTCTCTCTTTTTTCTAGTGGGGGCCTGGCACTGAGCTCAGGGATTAGATTCCTGCTGCTGGGAGGTTAATTAAAATGCTAGGGCCTGAGGTGGCTTTGCTTTCCCAGCTGGGTAGGAGGAGAGGGGTCTAAGCTCAATCCTGCCTCCCTTCCTTCCCTTCCACAGGTCCACTGGAATTCCCTCCATCCCTTCGAGGTTTAGAGGAAGACAAAGAGATAACAGAGTAAATGGGTAAAGGTAAGAGGTAGGGAGAGAAAATAAAGACAAAGTGATCAATGCAGAGACAGTTTCCCCAGGCTCGGTTGGTAGAGTCCACGCTCTGAGTCTCGCCTCGCTGAGAAGATAACTTGGCCTCGAACAGGAAGAGCCTGGAAACTGTTCATGCCATTTGACCCAGTAACTCCTCTTCTACAATATATCAGAAATGCACATAAAGTTTTATGCACAAGCATGTTTATTACAGGGCTGTTGCTTATGATAGTGAATATTGGAAATAATCTAAATGTTTGATCTGGGATTGATGATATAAATTATGAGTCATCTATATAGAATGGACCATTCTGTAGCAATTTTAAATGTTATTTGTGAAGGCTTTTCATGGCATGGGTAAATACTTATGATGTAACGTTAAGCAAAATCAAGCAGAACAAATTTTAGGAAAAAAAATCAGTAATATTATGCAAAGTTAAAAAATGCTTAAGAAATATGTTGGGAAGAAATATGCTTACATGTTAAGAGTGCTTGAATTTGCCAATTTTTAATATTGAGCATGTAATTCTTTTATAATTAAGAAAGGGGTGGGTAAAAATTCAAGAGGACTAAAGAGTTATTTTCTCCCTTGAAATCATAAATAATGCCCTGGACCTCTGTGGAGTCCATGGGCATATAAGGTTGGCCCAAAGGCAGCAGGCTTTCAGCTCAGTCAACAACCAAACCAGAAGTGCCCTGTGCTTGAAGGCCAGGTAAAGATGGTGCCTGGAGGTGATGTTCTGAAAACTACAGAATCATATTCTCAAAGAAACCTTTCCTGGCTCAAGTCAGGCTCCTTCTTCCTGTTCCTGGTCCCTCACATGGACCATTGATGCTTTACCTTTTAAAGGATTTTGTGGCATTTGAGGGATGGGAGGGATCTTAGAGATCATTTAGTTCAGTTGCTCATTCTTTCATTCACATTTTCACTCATTCATTCTAAATAATGTTTCTTTAGCTCTGTGTTAGGTATTGGGATTCATAGGACAGGGTCTTTACTCCAGAGCCTCTCACAGTCCAATAGGCAGGGCTGGGGCAGGCCAGCTCAGAGAAGGAAACAGGTAATTGTAACAGTGTGTGAAGATTTATTTCACAGCCCTGGCACACAGATGGTACCCATTGAATATTTATTTAACAGATAGATGGGGGTCACGTAGGAGGTTATGCAAGCTCAAGGAGTGATGCACCACACAGTTCAGGGGTGGTAGTGGTCAATAAATGATTGCTGAAGGGGTCCCCTGTTTGACTGTGGGGGTCAGTGCATTATATGTCTTGATAAGGGTTCAAAGTGCTTTGTTGACAAGGCTGAGATTAGAATCAACATCTTAGAACTCTTAGCTTTCCATGATATAGCAGTCTGGGATACTGCTAGGTATTCCCTCATCTGGGAAGCCTTGAGAACTCCTTCCCTCTGTCTTTTCCCCAACTGCAGATGGTCAAATAGTCCTTCTCAGTGCTCTCATAGGCCCCTGTGCTCACTGCATCGTGGCACCTGGTGCACTGTGCTAGCATTGTCAATAACTTGTCTGCCTCTCTCCTTAGAAGGTGTTCTTTTAATGCAGAACTCTATTTTGTCTGCTATTGTGTACTTAATGCCTACCCCAGAGGAAGGTGCTCAGTAATATTTTCTGAAATGCTTCTGACTTCCTGGTTAGTGCCAATAAAGTAAACATTGCAACTATTCTGGGAGGATTTTTAAGCTTGGCTTTCCAGGCCAATTGCTTTCCTGAGGGCTGACTCATGTCCTGCTGGGTTACCTATAATTCTGAGGCATGCTTATCCCTGGTTCCCTCCATGCTGTGCCCTGAAAGCCATCTGTTGTTCTGGCTTATTCCCACATTTTCCCCTTTCTGGACAGATCCTTGATCCAGTTTGTCCCAGTTTGCCCCTCTTCTGTGGCAGGTGCCTGGGTCATGCTAGGCCATATCCTGGGATATGAACAATGATCTTGCTGTTCAAGCTTGGACAACCTGGGGGTTTTTGCTTCTTTCATGCCTTCCTCCTTCTCAGTTACTATGGGCTATCCCTCTCCTTTCTGATATAGTTCTCACTCCTTTTCTAATACTGACATGAACCTGTGTCCTGAGCATGGCAGAAAGCTCACCTGGGAAAAGTGGCCAAGGAAAGAGTAGAATACTGGGAAGAGTTGGGGCTTGCAGTCAAACAAACTTGGTATGATACCCTATCAGCTATAAGAACTTAGGGAAGTGACTGCCGTGCCGCCATGTGTTTTGCCAAGTGGCTTCCATTTATCCTCTTTTTAGTAACAGTACCTTGAGTTTCCCCAGGGAACTGCTCTCTCCTGCACTGTTCATCCAGAGTGGAGAACATGAGCCAGGTCGGTGAGCACAGAGCCTTCCTCTGGCCGCAGTAATGGACTCAGGGAGGGGCACTTGGCATACACAGAGTCAATGAGAGGAAATGGGAATTTTGATAATACTTTAGGAGTAGTGAGAATCTCAGTTTTTTTCCATGGATCTTGGAACTAAACTACACCCAAAGGTGTAGGGTATCAAACTGCATAGTACAATAATACTGCAGTGGCCCAGAACCAGTAACAGTGGAGTGTTACCACCTCCAGATCCAAAGGGATGTTGGAAGGAGTAGTTACCAGACCCTAACAGGAGAGGGTCATGGAGAGAGGGCCACCTTGAAAGAAGTGACCTTGGATTGAGGGACAGAGCCATCCTGAGGTGACCCCATAAGGAGAAAGTCAGGGAAATAAATACCCTGCCTCCCATTTCTCCCTCCTTCTCCCCAAACTGCTGTTGATGTTTCTCATTGGCCAAACCCAACTGGAAGTCAGAGATTGCAGGAACCCTGTTGTTGGGGTCCCTACAGCATAAGCTCCTGGAGTAGAGGTCAGGGAGAAGAATGGTAGCAAGTGAATCTGGAAGGGCAAAGGGAAAAGATCTGGCACAGGTCCAGAATCCAGTCCTATCCCTGGTTCACATAAGCCAGTAAATTTCCCCTTTACATTAACCATTTGCATCCAGTAGACTCAGTGTTTGAACTGAGCTTTAGTTGCTTCCTCTGTATGTTAATGCCTACCACCAGGAGAGGTCCCAAGAGTAAAGGGGCTGATGGTAAAGGGCACTGTGGTGGGGGCTCACGGATCGCTGGTTGAAGCTTTGCATCTTATGTCAAGGCACACAGCCCATGCAGGAGCCAAGCCCTTCTCAGACTAGCTCCCAAGAAGCACAGCCGACAAAGGGGAGAAGTCATTGATTTCTGGAGTATGGAGACCTAACAACTTAGGGTGCTTATTTTTAAAAATACAAGAAACACAGTAACGTAGTAATTAGATTGGCACTGTCGCCAGCATTTGTTTAATGGTTGAGTGATCAGAAGTTTTCTTTTTTTTTTTTTTCCTTTTTTCTCCTGTCAACTCTGGCTGATTAGAAAGGCATGTGAATCTTTCTTTACACATAATTTTCCAAGTCTGAAGTGAGAAATTGAACTGAACTCAATTACAGCAGCAGATCTAATGTACTTAATTGCACACAGGAGCTGGGGATTTGAAGCATGCCTCTGAGGATGGGTGTGAGCGAAGTGGAAACTTGGAAATATGGATGCCAAATCCACCTGTGGGTTTGCACAAGAGTTGGCGGGCATCCACACTCCCTCCCAAACACAGATTTATGTGTGCACAACGATGAAATGCAGATGCTGCTGATTGAGTCCTCTGAGATGGTGGCACGTCCTCTGACGGTTTGGCTCATGGATCTATAACTGCTTTAAAGTGCTAATTCTGAAACCAGCATGATTTAAAAAAAAAATGTTTCTCCCCCTGAGCACCTGCAACAAAACTAATGAAGAGGTAAACAAAGGAGAAAAGTTGGAGGGCAGAGTATTGCCATCAAAGGGGAAACAATGAGCAAGAGAACTGAAATCACACTGCTCCTTAGTACAGTGAATCCAGCATCGTGGGGTCTGTGCAGACCACACACAGGGGTGTCCTCTAACCGGTAGGGCAGCCCGGCCTTCAGAGCTAATAATCCTCATGTACTGAGCACTATTTCTCTATGTTGGATACTGTGCCTGTGCTTTTCATTCCTAACTTCACTCTTCAAAACAGTCCTGCATGGGGGGTGGTATTATTCCTGTTTACAGATGAGGACAGCACAGCACAGCACAGCATGAGGTCTCAGGCCTAAATGGAAGCCACGAATGATTTCGTTATGTCTCACTGTCACTCCAGAACCCCAGAATCTGAGGCACAGAGACTTCCAGGCTAGGCAAACACACTTGCATCTTCCCTTTCCCTTCTCCTCCCTTCCCTGCCTTCTCGCTTGTCTCACTTGCCAGTATTCCTTCACTTTCCATATTCCTCTTTCTTTATTTTCCTTTCTCTTTCTTTCTTGTCCTCTTTCTTTCTCCTGAACTCATTCTCCATTTTTTTCCCTCTCTCCCCATTCTCACAATCTTTGATCAAGAACAAATAATATGGTAGCCACTCTGAAAACAAAAAAGGGGACCCAGGAAATTAAACTTTCTTCTGACATAACAATTGATTCTTGTTATTCCTGGTGGTTATGCACAATAAAGTCTCAACAAATACAGAATTACTGAATACTGAACATTTGCTCTTAGAGAAACTATAGGGTTAGTTTCTTTTGAATCTCTGGTCACAATATTTTCATCAACCAATCAACATATAACCTTGTTTAATGTGTGTCTCTGTTTAAAGACACCTTACTTAATATATATTGCTGATTCATTGAAATCAAACTCATGGCCAACAGCACTATAACTCATGCCTGAATGAAACTAATCTAACACATGTATTTTCTCCATAAGGCACATCCCAGCCTTCTTGTGCTTTGAAATACCAGACAGCTTGGGAGCCATTTTAAACAGTTAAATCACCAACCCAAAATACAAAAATGAGAAAAAGTGGCACCAAATACACCGTGAAAAGGACCCTTGCTTACAGCATGAGAACTGAAACAAGAGGGCAGACTGTTGCCTTGCTCAACCTTAGCTGGGAATGATGTGCACGTTGGGCAATTCAAATTTTTTCACTGCTCTGTGCATGTCCATGAACGACTGCGAAAATGCTGTTGAGTATTGATTTTGGGGTTACACATAAATTTTAACCAGTAGGCAAATTCATAAATTTAAATCATCAAATAGTGAGGATCGACTGCAATTGTTAGCTGCAAGGTTGGCAGGAGCCACGAAGGTTGAGCTATGAAATTCTGAAGGGCAGCGATGAGAAACCAAAGAATGAAGGTGCCATTGGCCCACACCTGGGGCCTGGAACCATTCTCCAGTGCTCTGGCCTAGGCTTCATCTCATCAAAGGGGATCCTGAGGGGCCACAGAAGTGTGTTTAACTCAGAGGGGTGGGTGTTGCCCAAGTCCAGTGGCTGTGCAGAGTTGGCATCAGATGGTGAGAGAAGAGAGTCTGAGTTGGCTTCATAAACAAGGAGGGGAGCAGCCACAGGGATCCAGGGCATGGGTCCAGGGAATGGAAGAGCCAGGGAGACAGCATGTCAGAGCAAGTCATCAGGAGGGTGTTGCAGGTGAGCCAGGGCTTGCTGCCAGTAACTAGTTCTGATGTGCTGGGCTGTGCTGGGCATGGGGTATATGGGTAGGCCTGAGGCATTAAAAGGCCCAGAAAGAGGAAGGTTCCTGTTATCTCTCTTTGACTAGTACCACTATTCTTCCTGTTAGCTTTTGTACATTTCATATCCACTATGGTGAGTCCGACCATGAAGTTATCAAGACAAATACCAATTATACGATTACCCCATTTTTTAAATGACAAAATCGAGAGTTTGAAGGATCAAGGATCTTGTTCAAGGTTACAGATCAAGGAAGCGGAAAAGCTGGGATCAATCCCCAAAATTCTTTCCATTTGCCCGTGTTGCTTGGTACCCTGTTTGAAGGCTATATAGAGCAATATGTGGAGATGAGCACAGGACTTGGAGTCAGCCAGACCTGGTCCCGAAACTTGGCTTCACAATCTATTAGCTATGTATTTCCACTCCCTCTGCTTTTCCACTATACCAAACTGCCTTGGCCTGTCCTGTGGTCTGCTTTGTGCAAGTAACTACAAAAGAATTCAGAAAGGGAGAACTGGGGCTTGGTGATTGAATGCTTGATTCCTATTAGTCACTCTGCAAACACAGATGGCAGCCTGACAGCTTGGCCTTTATGGGAAGGAAGTCCCAACACTGCCTGGAAGAACCTAATTATGCTCGGAGAATAACATTCACCTGGTGGGGTCTGGCCCTTCAATGATGTGAATGTGTTGCAAAGAACATTTTCTACGTGTGAATGTGGATGCTGTAAAAACAAAATGGAATGATTAGGAGGCACTGGACCATGGGAGTGTTTTCCTTGAGCAAGTCTTTTAACCTTGCAGTAAGGCTGCCCCTCTCACAGGCACTGACAGCCTTTTCAGGGCAGAGGAAACAAGCTAAGTTCTTTTTAATGTACATTAAATTGAGCCTGTCAACTTTGACAAAGTCCCATTAAGTAGATGGTCACTAAGAGGAGAGCCTGCCCAGAAGACATGTGGCTTGGGAGGCTATGGTAGATGGCACATTCTCCCATGATTTAGGTTGCACAAAATTTCCCTCCCTCCCTTAAAAAAACATTGCTTCTCCGTGATCACAAAGGGCTAAAACCTGTGCTAAGCCCTTTATATGCAATTTCTTAGGTCATCCCCATAACACTCCTATGAGACGGGTTCTTTTTCATCCTCATCCTACAGATGAGGGAAGCAAGCCTCAGAGAGATGATGTCACAGCCAGTCAATGGCTTCTGTTAGGTTAGTCCGACTTAAACAATTATGCTCTTAGTATCTTCACATATTGTTATCCGAACAAGTCAAACTGCTTTCATTTGCTATGTTGTCTTCCAGGCCTTGCCCATACGTACACATAATTTTTACATAATTGTAATTGTAATTATAGCATGGCTACAGTTTGTCATTCTTTTAAGATTAATTTTAGTTTCAATCGAAGTAACACATACTTGTTTTTAAAAGTCAAATAGTATAAACACAGACCTTAGAAAACATACCCTGAGCTTGTTCCATCTCTTCCAACTGTTGCTTCTGGTATTGATCTCCAAATTGCTAAATATGTTTGTCTACATTGCTATTTCTTGTTCTATCAGTTTTAGATATTAACTTCCATGCATGGTGGATGAGGACTAGCTCTCTCTTCCTTCGCTGCCCTTCCATACCACTGGCATAGTTATATCACACTTCAGTCCTTATGACTTTGTGGATATTGGGCACTACAGAGCCAAGGGTGTCTCCATCTTAGAGGTAAGAACTTTGGAACTCAGAGCAGTGGAATAATTTGTCCATTGATACCCAGCTATTAAATATCAGTCAGAATTCAGTCTCAATCTGGACAATTAGCTGGCCAGTTAGACCAGTTATGCCAATGTCTCCTATATTTCTGTAGTCTAATATGTCTGGGAAATGCTGCAATAAGGTATTTTGGGACAGGATTTCTCAGAGATGTTGATATGCTAATGTGCATTCTGAGTCTCCAAGGAGGAGATATAGTATAATGCACTATTTCCCAAAGTATTGGGAAATTATCATTCCCAGAGTAATACTGAGACTGTGCCTTGAAGGATGGGTAGAATTTGAGCATGAGACATTAGATCTACTTGCCGACTTGTCGGCCCAAGGGGCAATAGGCTCTACAGGCTTGCCTAGAATACTTTGCTCTCCTCCATTCTGCACCCCCCTCTTTCACTTATCCTGGTCCACCTTGCTCACTGGGCACAGATCATGTTCTTGATTACTCAACAGCCATACTGGCTGACTTTCACAGCAGTGGAAGCAGAGAGTCCTGCTAACTCCGGCTGGACTGCCCTTCACATCCCTCACATCCCTCACATCCCTCCCTCACACTCACTCAGTCTTCAGAGCTTGGCCTATAGGCAGCTTCTTCAAGGAAACTTTTCCCAGTATTCTGATTTGGTTAGGTCTCCTAGCAGTATGTTCTCAAAGTATATTGCACTTCTCTATCACATCATATCAATCATAGCACAGCACATCCCAGTTGCAGTCATATAACTATATGTTTTCTTCATTCATTTATTGTTTACTGTCTGTCTCCTTTCTGGAGACTATGATCCTTCTGGGAAAGGGGCCGGGTCGGATTTGCTTACTACAATATGCCCAAATCTGAGCATGGTGGCTAATGCATGCCAGGTGCTCAGTAAACACTTGTTTGAATGATTGCATGAATGATCAAACTGATGAATGAAAAAGACTATTTCATTTGTCATCACCATTAATGAAGCTGCTAATTAATGAATCTTGCTTAATATGGTGGATCGTTAGAATTCCAATGCCCTGCTTCACAGTAGGTCTGCAGGAGACAAGGAAATAATGGAAAACATAGCCTCAAATGTTATGAATATTCCATGAAAAAGAATCCTAATTTTAAAAAAAGTTCATTTCTGTTCATTGCATGAATTATTTGCCAACAGGTATCTCAGCATGAGACTGCCTCTACCCCCCAAATACCCAGCCTCAAAAGCATATTCAAGCAGTTCTTCATGAGTCCTGTAAATTAAGTTCTCATCACAGAGCCAGGGGAAACAATGATTATTTTCTCTTAAAGAATGAAAAAAGCAACTGCTTGGAACAAACAGGAAGAGTCAGGTTGGATATTTTTAAGGACGCATTTTTCTAGCTTTGGCTGGTTAAGCAGGGAAGCCTGACCCAGAGTCCTGGGCCAGTGCTTCCATCTCCCATGAAATTTATGACTCCAATGAGATGGGACGTTCTAGTAGCTGTGCTTTCCATTTTACCACACAGGGTGTCTGGGAAGACTAAATAGCGTAGCATCTGCAAAAGTGTCTAGTACAATGCCTGTCTATGCAATAAATGCTAGCCCCCTTTCCCCACCCTTTCTTCATCTGGCTCCCTCTGCTTTTAATGCATTGATTTATTAATTAGATCTTTCTCCACCCTAGACAGTGGACACATTAAGAGTAGTGATAATATCCTATTTCATCTCTGAGTCCCCAGCTTTCCTACAATACCTGGCACACACACACCCTCAATAAATGTTTATTGATGAAGGGGCAAAGGATCCCATTGACAACCCTGTAAAGTAAGCATGGCATATTTTATTATTGCCCATTATCCAGTAAAGAAAAATGAAGCTTAGACTTGCCTGAGGATCTAACTGATGATCCCCAACCTGTGTAAACTCTTAATTAAGGATGATATTCTATGCCCTGCAGGCCCTGGCCCTTGCCTACCCCTCTAGGATATTCCCCTGCTACTCTCCACCTCATTGTTTATTCTCTAGTAACACGGAACAGCATGTAGCTCTACCCCTGTATTGACTGACCTGGTAAATGTCATATGATGCCTCAGTACTCTGTGGAGGCATCTCCTCCTCTTGGAAGACTTCTATGGAAAGCACTTCCCTGCTCTGGGGTAGGTCTCCCTCTCTCTATGCACTTAGGGTACCCTATACTTAGCGTAGCATTTGCAACATGGTACAGTGATTGCTTACTGGTCCAATGCTCCAATGGATGAGCAGTTTTCCAAGGGAAGGACCAGCCTAACATGGGATATGCTACAGAGTGGAGCTCTAATGCGTGTAAAGGATGACTACTAGGAATGCACCAGCATCCCAGTCCGGCCCTGCCATCCAGTGCTCTTTCCCAAACACCATGTTCCCTGGATAGCACAATATGAGCATCAGGAGAGGAAAAAAAATAGATCAAATGGCAGCACAAACCCAAATTGGCAGCCATCCTCAAGATGCTGAGAGGCTGCCCATCTGCTCTCCTCGTGGTCTAAATCCACAGTTGTGCCCTCCATGCTGAGAGAGCCAGCAGCAGCTGGCCCCCTGCTATGAGTGAGGAAAGGAACAATTTATTACAAAGGGCCCTCTCTAAATCAATCTTCGAATCTGTTCCAGAGGTCTGGGAGCAGAGGCAGTTTGCAGGCTCTGTCTTGTCCACACTGCTGCCACCTCTGCTTTCCAGCCACATTTGGCCATACTCTCACCCGTGCTTGAAAAAGATACCTGATATTCATTTCTCGGAACAATATTGGGAAATTGGAGATTAGAACATCTGATTCCCTTCAAAACAGACCAATGCAACTGCTGGCATTTCCTGAGGCTGCAACCCCCATGCCTGACATCTGGGTGATACACATGGCGCTGGGCAATGAATGATTCTGGTTAATGTGTTTTTTTTTATGGAAAGCTAGTTTCCATGGCTGATGCCTCTGAATATCAAATGATGTCTCTGGCAGCCACATCTGGGAGCATCTCTTTTTTTGGAATCACAATATCCTATTCCTCAGAGTTGGGAATTACAGGCTGGCTCATGATCCAGCACTCTGTGGTAAGTTAGCCTGTGATTGGAGGTGGATGTGAGTCATGACTGGTAAATATGGATCTGTTCTAGAGGCCAAGCCTCCTTTTCTTAGAGCCCCAGCTTAGGAGGTTGAGCCTCTATAGCTCTATGTTATACGTATGATCCTGCCCTCTGGGCACCACTGGCTGAACTATCAAGAGTAGCCAACCCATGGGCTTGTCAGTGACTCACAATATAATCTGGTGTAAAAAGATGAGTGTGGCCAATTGCACTTGCTTTCTTGGGCATGTGCACTAAGAAACCCAAAGGAAATGAGGCTAGTGGAGGTGGTGAGAGCTGACCCTGAAAGGTCAGAGGGAAGGAGAGACCTGAAGGGTATTGATGGGCCACAAGCAAACTAAAGTTAGGAGAGAGCAGGACAGTGAATCAGAGGAAGCCTTGGTATGGAGAGATGTGGGTGGGGTCAGTGGGAAGGGAAGAAGGGAACAGATGTGCAGAGAAGGCAAGCATTACGATGAGACCATAGAGCGCTCTGGGTTTCCATTTGCACTCTAGTTCTAATTTCCACGACTGCAGGTAACTTTCAGGGGTGGATGTTCCTTGAAACACGAAAGCCCTGTTTATGCATTTCCTCATTAAACAGGTTGAAACTAAGCCCTGGGCTAAACACTGGGGGTGCATGAATGATTGGGGTAAGGTCCTTGATCTTAAGGAACTCACGGTCCTATGGGGGGAGCGACATGTGAAAAGCAACAAATGTGTAAAGCTCAGTAGTGGGAGGTAAAATGGAGAAATGTGAAGTGGATCAGAAATAGTGGGAATGAGCATCTATATCTGCTATGGGGAGTCAAGGAAGGCTTTCTAGCCAGATGGAGGTGGGTTGGGAACATTCCAGGCAGAGGAAATGGGATGTGCAAGAGTCTGAGAGAGAGCATGGCCTGTTAGGAGATCTGTAAGAAGCTGGGGACCGCTGGAACATAAAGCTTGACCATTCACTCAGAGAAGAAAATATGAGTAGGTAATTATGAAGAAGTGGTGGGCAAAGCAATAGCATCAGTATATTAGTTTTCAGAAGGATGGATTATAAAATTATGGAGATGAAAGGATCTTTAGAGATTCTTTAGTCTAACTACTTTATTTTACCAAAAGGGAAACTGAGGCCCAGAGAAGGGAAGTCATCTTCCCAAGTGAGTAATGGCAGGGGTGGGACAAAAGCCAGGAATTCTGAGGGCTGGTTCCAGCCTCTGTCTAAAAGGCCAGGTAGCTACAGGGACCCTGTGGCTTTTCCATTTCAACCCGAAGCTTGATAGAGAGGAGGAAAAAGCAACTGACTGTTCTTTAACAGAGACATTGAGAACCCAGAGGAGCAAACAGTGCCATAATATATATTTGCTCTGCAAAGAAGGAAATAAATGAGTGCATGGTTCCCATACTTACTGCTAACCTGGAATGCCTTCTCTCCAAATCCTGTTCCTCCTCCTCCAGGAAACCTTCTGTGAACTCCCAAGGCCCAAAGTTTGGAGGCTTCTTCTCTTTCCTCTGGCACCTACAGGTTCTACCCTTCCTTGGGCACTCACATTCCTGCTTGTTGATGTGAATTTCCTGTTCATCTGTGTGATTATTTTTCCAACTGGAGGTTCCTGCATTGAGGAAGGGGCCACCTCCCATACTTCCTTGTACCCTACAATACTTAGATCTGTGCCTGGCACCTGGACACAGACTGATGGATTCTTTTAGGATTCCCAAAATTCCCTCATACTTTCCAAAGCTAATTGGACTTATCATTATTGCCTCATCTATTGTATTGTCTGCGAGAGTGCCCCATTTTTCTTAACATTGAATGATAATTTTAACAACCACTTACATTCAAATGGAGCTTCATAGTTCACAAATACTTCCCCAGCTATATACATAGTCTAAAGCTGAGAAAGGATGTGACCTTCTAGATTTTGGGGATGATGCTGATCAAAGTGATGGGTGGGTTTCAAAGTCACACTTTCTGTAAACTGAGGATTGGCAGGAAGTTAGGGACAATCACCAATCTAAACATTTTCAAGTAGGTGGGAGTTTTGAGACAAGTGTGGGATATAGAGACACTCTCCTCTGCATCTCAGAGTCTTTATATACGAAATGATCAAAGTAGACGAGATTAGACGTCTTTCAGCTCTTGGTAGTCTATGAAAATGCCATAGTTGCTATGTGGGCTGTGTAGTCATTGCATAGATACTAGACATATCTATTGACCCTACCTGGGGCATTTATTTTTTTCTGATCAATAATGAGATCCTTATTGCTATTCTCTGATACATTCTAAAACGCCTCCTTTGCTTCTCCCTTCTTCCCGCTTTACTGCACATTCAATCTCTGACCCAATCACATTAATCACATGCCAAGGATAGGTCAAAGGGGGCTGCTATGCTGGGTATTTTCCATTGCCTTCCAGAACCACTCTCCTTTCTTCTCCACCCTGCTTTGTACCCCCAGAGGCTGTCCCTCTTTGGACTGCATCAATGGGCCCCCTTGACCTCTGGCTTCTTATTGGGTCCAGTGGATGGGAGGCACTAGCAGGAGGTGGAAGGGTGGGAGGAGGGTGGGGGGCAGAGTGTCTACTCCCCTTACTCCTTCCCACTGGGTCACTGTGGTTGGCTGCAGCCCTTTACCAAAGACCACACCTCCTGTCAGGGCGTCTCTCCATGTGGCTACTTTTTCTGAGTTCTGGTAACTGTCCCTTTAGGTCCAGGAATGGTAACAACTGCCCACCATTGCTAGTCATATGGTTTACAGCCTCTTTTGTAGTTTTCCTGAATACTGCCCAAATCTTTGTAAATTCTCCCTTCCCTAAACTTACCTCAACTATCCAATCTAAGTGTGCCAACTGTTTCTTGCCGGGACCCTGAGTGGAAGTCACCTTAGAAATCAAAAACAGGGAAAATGGAAGCTGGTTGTTTATCAATGTTTAATAGGTTAAAGCTAGAATAATATCTTTTCTTCATTTTCAGTATTCCAGTGGAGGGACTATGCTGGGTCGGCCCATGCATTGACTGGGAACATTTTGCTCCTGTCAAATAATTTAGCATGTTCAGAACACTGTTTATAATTTATTTCGGCAAGTAGATATGTGCCAATCATACTGACAGACAGTAGCCCCCTCTGGTCTTATCCTTACTTGAAAGCCTGGTTCAGCTTCCTTCCTTCCATGAAGCCTTCTGGAATTGCTACAACGTGCTCTCATTGCTCTTGTCCTTCCTGCCTCTGAACTCCAATTGTACTTGTGCCTGCTCTGTAGAAGCTAGTCTGTTACTCTACTTTTGATTCTAATTCCACAAAACTGTCTCCCAAATATTCAGAGATTTTAAGGACAATACACATGGCCTTACTTCTGTAGTTACCGATGTACCTAGAATGACGCTGAACGCTCCTGAGCACACACTTGGTGACTGAATACATCCTTGCATAAACGGTATTGTGCAATTTACATAATGAAATTTACAGCAAGCCAGAATATCTTTCTCCCTGACTCTGATTTCTACTTTCAGGAAGACTAATTCTCTCAAACTTACACATAGCTCAGACTCTTGACAGCAGTCTGGCATCCACAAACAATGGTGCTTTTTTTCTCTTCAGTTTCTGAGCAGTCTCTGAGCCAGAACTTTGTAGAAAACAGCTAAAATCTTCAAGGAAGTGAGAACTCCACTTCAGGAACCTTGGAGGTGGGCAATATCAACAGAGCTTCTATTTCACCAAAAGAAGAGCCATCTGTTCTGCTGGAATTGCTCTCAGACTATTTGTTGTTTTGTCCTCTTAATTGCTCTCTTTCTTTCTTTTTGGGTGGCAAAATATATGACCTTTTTATATCATGATTGCTGTGTTGTTGTAAGCATGGCTTTTTCAGTGGGAGAGGGAATTTAGTTTTATTTGGAATATAGTAAATGCTAGTAAGTTCCAATCCCATTCACGGGCGTTGCTCAAGTAACTAGCTAGGTCAGGGTTTCGGCTAGAAAGCCCCGGTATTCTAAGACCCACTCTGCTCCTGTTCTCTGAGCTTAACACTGGAAGTTCCTCAAATTGGGATGTGAATATGGATTCACATATCAATGCATTTAAATCCTTAGCTGTGTATTATGATCTGTGTGATTTTTGAAATTGATTTGTATAACCCCTATCTAAATTAGAGACTATGGGAGATTGAGTTTTATAGCCCAGAAGAAAACATATTCTTAATCTTTATCCCATACCTATGGGTATGACCTCATTATAAATAGGACCTTTTGAAGATATATTTTTAGTCAAGGAGTGGCCAACTGATTAAAGAGTAGTCTTCATCCTATTATTGGAGACCATATAAAGAGAAAGGCACAGACTGGATCTAGAAGCCAGAAGTCAGAGGAACATGGATGAGAAAGGAAAGGATGTCCCCATCTTGGGAAAATCAAGGAACCGCAGGATTGCAGGCCAGCCAGAACACTACCAACCCCAGGAGGAAGCCAGCCTTCTAGCCTCTGAAACTGAGCCAATTAATTCCTGTTGTTAACCCAACTGATTGTGTGGTATTTGTGATTGTAGCCTAGCAAAAGTAAGACAGAGATAAAACTGCCACATGTCACATATATTATATTTTTAATCAGTTTATTTTTTGTTTCAATTTTATTTATGGCATTTAGGGAAGCATTTCATTTTTATATATTCCTTCTATTTGTTCTAGGCTGGGTGTTCTGTTCCATTGAATTGCTATTTTTGTGTTAGAGCAGTTTTAATACTCCTGAGTTAAATGGGCACTGTCAAGCTTTTTTGATGGGATTATAATTTGGTGTGACTGTGCAGGAAAACCAATGTGCCAGCAGATATCAAGAGCCTGAAACATGTTCATATCCTTTGACTTGATAGTCCCTGTCTAGGAATTTATGCTAAGAAAATAACAAGCAATGTAAAATATTTATACGCTATCATGTTCATTATAGCATTATTTATAACAGTGAAAAATGAGGACTTTTAATAGATTATTATGTGGCCATTAACATTTTGATTAAAAGGGATTTTCCAAGACCTGGGAAATGTTTATGATACATGTTTAACAACCAGCTGTCTGAAAAGAAAAAAGCCCTGGTTTGTAGTATCTGCCAACTTCTGTAGTATAAATGTTCCCACCATGGCTGATTTCAAGCTACCAATGTGATGTCATTGAATGTGGAGTTGGAAAGATTTGTGCACAATTGTCTTTTGTGAATCAGCTCCAGAAAAGCTCTGGATATAATATTATGTGGCAAAAAAAACTGGATGCAAAAGAGTATATACAGTATAATTTCAATAAGGTAAATAATCTATAGGAAAAAGGGCTGAAGAAAATTAAGAGTGGACATCTTTTTTTTTTAAATTCAGTTTTATTGCGATATATTCACATACCATACAATCATCCATGGTATACAATCAACTGTTCACAGTATGATCATATAGTTATGCATTCATCACCACAATCTATTTCTGAACATTTTCCTTATATCAGAGAGCATCAGAATAAGAATAAAAAATAAAAGTAAAAAAAGAAGACCCAAACCATCCCACCCCATCCCACCCTATTTTTCATTTAGCTTTTGTCCCCATTTTTCTACTCATCCATCCATACACTAGATAAAGGGAGTGTGATCCACAAGGTTTTCACAATCACAAGAGTGGACATCTTTGGGTAGTGGAATCATAAGTGATTCTTTCTCTCCCTGTATGTTAATATCTCTCTGAACTTCACAGAATTTTCAGAGAGACTCTAGATATTTTTATAATCAGAATAAACAATTGCTGCTTGTTTTACTGCCCCCTCACCCCCAACTCCTCCTCATCATGGAGCTTGACTGCTTTTGTGATTCTGCTGACTAGTGATGGCATTCACTGGGGCCTTTTGTGAGGTCACCATCTCCTGGAAGACTTGTTCCATCTTTTCAGTATCTTTTCTTTGTCCCAGAATCTCCTTTCCTTACACCTATCTCCTCTTGCATTCTCCTCAAGGGAGATGTTTTATTATCTTGGTCTTGTGGACAGAGGAATGAGAAACATACACTTAGGTAACCCCAAATATAAGTTAATTTCTGTCACATGTGACAAATGTGTGTCTTCTGATGGAAAAATCTTCACTCTCGAAGGAATGAGTCTTCCATGTCATTGTATAATGAGGAGTATGAAGCCAAGAGACTGAGTTAAGCGCCCACAATTAGTTAGTGGCTGGAAACCCAGATCTCCTGACTTCCAGACGGGTGCAGTGTCCATTGCTGGACTGCTGAAGGCAATGATCGGTCTAGATCTTTGTCCATGGGAACTGGTAAGAGAAGGCAGTTTATTTCGCATTCCCTCATTTTCTGTATTATGACACACGTGGACATTCAACACTGGCAGAGCTTTGTCTCAGCTTGCAGGGAAGTGTGGCAGTTCCAGGGACACTGCAGACCTTACTATTTTCTAGGAAGTAGCCCTCTCTTTTCCTTTAAGAAGTGCATTTTTAATTGTGGTCAGCCATGTGCTGAGAAGAGGGGATGGCAGATGTTTCGGGAATACTGAGAACCCGTTTCCAAAGTGTCATTCGGATAAGCAGCAACTCTCCAGAAAGTCATTTGGCAAAATAAGTAGTCACAAAGAAAAATACGTGATTAAAAAGGAAAGTATTTCTTCTACAGCTGGGGCACATCTGCCATATCAGTCCTTCTCCTTGGGCAATGTTGACCCCTTGAGGCGGGGCCTGCACTGAAGTCTTCTCAGCTTAGGCATTAGTAAATACAAGGTTGTTGTTTCAATTGCCCTCCCATATTTTAGGACATAGCACTCTTTCCCTGTTCCCCACCACAGAGAAGCTTGCATTGGGTTGAAACCTTGTCTTGACATCCGCTTCTTGCTCATTCCCCCATTATCCTCCAAAATGTCACCAAGCACTGTCAATTTTACTTCTCAGTATCTCCGGAGTTGGTCCACTTCCATCCATCTCCACTGCCCTAAGCCAAGTTTCCATCACAAGTGGCCTGAATTCTGCAGTTGCTTCCTATCCTGGCCTCTCTGTGTGCTCCCTTCCAGCACATTCCACCCCAATAGCCAGGGTTATCTTTTCAAAATGCCGATGTGTTCATGTCACCAATCTGCTTCTTACCCTCCAATGGCTTCCCATTTCTTTTAAAAGAAGATCAAAACCACCTGCATGGCTTGTATGTCCTGAAGCACCTGACCCCTCACCCCTACCCTGTTCCAGGATCCCCTTTCCCCTGGCTTTGTGTTCTGTGGCCCCACTTTTGGTTCCTTGACTGTCATGCCCTCTCCTTCTATAGGTCTCGTTTGGATATGCCACGGCTCTTAATGCTCCCATGCAGAACCCCTAAAATTTCCTCTTCCACCCCATTCTTCTCCACTCAACATCACTTCCTCAGGGAGCCTTTGCTGCCCTCCCTCCTCCTTCAGGCAACCACGTCCTTTTCTTGTGCTCTCTGAGAACCATGCCCCTCTCCTTCAGAACACTTTTAATTTGGAGTTACATGTTTATTTTATTAAAGCCACCTCTTGCCCCTACCATGGGTCCATGATAGCAGGGGTCATATCTTTCATTGTTCACCATTATTTTCCCAGCATCTACCATGGTGTCTGGTAGTTGCTCATTAACTATCTTCTGAATAACTCCTGGGCGAGTGAGATAGAACTTCTGTGAGCCCTTCTAGACTGCCCCTTATGGAGTTAGGAATGACTTCCTTTACAATCACCCGGCATTTCTTCATAACCATCTATCAGTTTCCCATCTGCAAAGGGACGGTTAACTATGTATCAGTGTTGAATAGTCGGTAAAATATGATAGACATGGGCATACTCACTAACATATAGCGGTAATCAAAAATGCTTATTTTCCTTAAATCTTATTTATTTCTTTCATTTATGAGCATTTTAAAGGAACAGGCCTTGCCTTATTCATCTCAATAATCTCCACAGGGCCTGGAACACAGTAGATAAACCTCCATGAATGCCTCCGTGTTTGTATGACGGGACCTAAAGAAAAGCTTACATTCTCTCTGCCTGCCTTTCCTGAGACTCAATCTTTAATTACCTCATCTTCCCGTGAAGCACCTTTTCTGATCACATAACTCTTGGCATTCTCCAGCTAATTCATTTTTGATCAAATGGATTGCTCTACATTCACATTTCTGTATAATGTGCCTCTGGAGTTTCCCTCAGCACAGGAAGGCAGTCTGGCTCATTTGAACAAAATGCTTAAGATGTTAAATTAGATTCAACTGTCCTTAGAAAGAATAATTAAAAAAAAAAATGAAGAAAATGAATATCAACTGTTCTTGTGCCAACAAGCTCCCAATCCCACCTTATTGCCTTAATTTATCACTGACAGCTTCCAATACGTTTACGTGTGTTCTGTGTCTTGTTCTGAGTAGAAAGTTTAAGTAATTTTCATCACCATCAGCCAACAGTCACCAAGAATGCACCAAATGCTTAGCACCATGCTCACAGCATTGTGGAAACATCCCTGACCTTATGATGCACATGATTTAATCGGGGAAATTCATTCATTGATTGTTAATATCTTTCATTTGTCTATTTGTGTTTTATGCTTTCACCCACCACTGTACGTCATATGCCTGTTGAAATCCTACTCATCCAAAATCCAGCTCAAAACCCCTCCTCCAAGAAATTTCCCTAAAATTCCTAAAAAATGTATCATTCTAATTGGGCTAAATCCTTATCTAGAACACACTTCAGTTTTTTATACTCAACACTGTATTTCTTTGTAAAATGTTTGTTTCCCTTTCTAGACTGTGAGATACTTAAACACAGGGAAATAATTGTAGCCTCAGCACCTAACGTGTGATAAGTATGTAGTACATGCTCAGTAAATGCATTTTGGACTGAACTCATAAATTCATTCAACTAAGAAACATTTTTTGAGCACCTACTATGTATGGGGTGCTAGGGAGACAGAAAGATATGAGTAGTGTCCAGATCCTGCCCTCCAGGAGCTTATGGTTAGTTTGTGAAATGACAGAGACATATATAAATAACTAAAACTAAGTGCCATAAATGGATTCACAGAAGTGTATATAGAGGGCTACGGAAGCCCAGAGGAGGGAAATAGCAAACACATACATAATCAATAGGCACTAAACAGTGAGGCAGTAAGTAAATACTTAGACGCAATCCACTAACAATTTAGAGGAGGCAAAAATTAGTGCACCTGGGATAATCAAGGCAGGGTTTGGTCTAATCCTTTGAGGTTTTTGAGTACGATTTGATTTACACAAGTAGAAGTTCCTTTGATCATGATCATGCCAATGATGAAAGTTAAAATCTGCAATATTTATTCATAATAAATAAATGAATCCAGATTTAGGAGTGTAGAACGCTTAGGGCAGCTGACAGTCAGAGATTCTATGGAGCTGGCCCAGATGGTTCCAGGCTGATCCAGCAACATGATGAAAATCCTATCAGGGCTTGCCTTTTGAAACCTGTTTTGCTGAGTTTTAGAGCCTGGACATCAAAGAATACAAAAATAAACAAAAATAAGAGTTCATTCTGAACTCAATCTTTTTCTGATGGAACCTGATTTTGCAAGTGCCTGCAAGTTGGTGAGGCACTCGTTCCCCCGGGAACCAGGCAAGGCAACTTGCCTCCTCCAGGAGCAGATGCCCCACTGAGAGGAACAAGAACAAGAGTGGTGTGGCCCCTGGCCTCATGCTGGGAGAGCTGGTTGCATTCACTGAGGACAGCAGGCGGGGGCTAGCATGCTCTCTGATTAGGGAAAGGGCTCTCAACAGGAATCCACCGCTGTGACTGTGATGGGCTCCCCATGCTTGGTCAGTGGGGCCAGGGGCCCTGAGGAGGTTCTGAGAACCCTCTCTGTGTAAAACACCATGCAGAGAGGACAGAAGCCCTCTGGACGTACCCTGGTAAAAATACACATTCATGGAAGCTCTTCCTCTCTAAAATGACAGTGCTAGAGCCAGCTGAAACAGTGCCATGGAGTGGAAACATCAAAGATAGACACTCAGAAGGCTTGCATCCAGGTTCTGCCGACCTGGTAATGCTGGCAAGAACCACATTTCAAATACTCCTTTGGATTAAGGTCTGGACTAGAGGGAGGCATAGAAGGCTGTTTCTAGACTCCGTTCCTCTAACCTGTGTCACATTTGTGTCCCTCCTGACCCTAAAACTCTATCATGGTATGGTATGGAAAGTGAGTGGGGAAGGTGACCCAATCCTTTTTCTCCAAGACCTAGTTCAGTCACTTAATCCACCCAGTCTGTGGTTCCTGTCCCTTCTTTTCTGTACTCGTTCTTGGTACGTCTTCCCCTGCAGACTGCAGGGAACAGTGATTAGGCAATCAGAAGGAAGAGGCAGAGCAGGGGGAGACAGTTGTAACTTCTGTCCAGCGCCCTTTATTACCCCTTTCCTTTAAAGTTGCACCTTCTTTCAAGAGACCTGATTGTGTGTCCCTGCATGAGCCCTTCGGTGCTCCTCCTTTGTAAGGGGTAGAGGAGGACTTGCCTTCCCCCAATGTGCAACCAATGGGTTTCATGCCCAGACACAGAGGGAATCTGCAGGGTGCAAAAGCATTCAGCTGGAACCTCTTCCAGGAAGTATTTACTGAGCACCTGGGGGAGACCAAATACCTTTTTAATCCTCATAACATCCCCAAGAGTGTTAGCATCATTTTACAGATACAGAAAGAGAGAGGTCAAGAAGTGAAGTTAGTTCCTGGGGTTACAACTCTACTGGGGTCGGCTGTTTTGCTGTAAGGAGCAGATATCAAAAATAGGTCTTTGTGAAAAACCTGTGTGTGGACCTGAAATGGAGCCACAAGCTAGCAGAAAGAAATGTGGCTGCAGGAAGTCGAATTCCGCCTCTGTCTTTATTTCACTTTCCTAGAGACCTCTGCTCTCTCTGCAACTCTGCTCTAATCTTGTCTATGCTCACTGGTCAGCTTGTCCCACCTTCTTTGGTGCACACCATGAGGGCCAGTAGGGTTGGCTTGGTGAGCCCCATTTCCCCATTGGGCAGAGCTCAGCTGCTAGGACACCTCACTGGGTTTTGAAAACAGTGACTTTCATATTTGAAAAAAAAAATGTTTTATGGTCCGTTGTAAACAAATACATTTTACATGATGATACAAAACACACATACATAGATTTATCTTTTTATATTATTCATATCTTGAGATAAAGATATGAATTCACATGCATACAACATATACACACATATAAAGACACATATATTTGTTTTAGAAACATATATAACTGAAAAAATGTTTCAGGAACCAATACTACATTCACAGTATTCTGATATTTTCTATTCCTTTCTACCGCATTAGAAAAAATGCTGAAAAACACTGATCTCCATGCTACAGGGCCCCTGGACTCAGTCCTTGGCCCTCTTCTCTTCTCTCTCTCACCCTCTACCTTGGTGATTGCCTTGGTGAGCTCATCCAGCTCTATGATTTAAATGCCATATATGCTGATGATTCCTAAATTTACACCTCCAGCCTGGACCTCTCCTCACATCCTCACACTCATAAATCCCACTTCCTATTCGACATCTCTACTTGCAAGTCCAATGGTCTCCCAAACCGAACCCCTGACCCCTCTTCATGCCTACTCTTCTTGCAGCCCTCACCACCTCAGCGAATGGCAACCCTGTTCTTCAGATGCCCAGGCCCAAACCCTTGGAGTTAGCCCTGATCCCATTCCACAGCCAACCATCTACAGATACTTTTGGTTTCAGGCTCTATCTAGAATTCATCAACTCTTCACCCCCTCCACCATGACCACTCTGGTTCGAGCACCACCCACTCTCTCCTGGATCACAGTTCCAGCTTCTTTTTATTTTTTAATATTTTATTTTGAAATATTTACAAACTTACAGACAGTTACAAAAGTAATACAAAACCTATACAGAGAACTCCAAGCTACCGCTATGCCCCTCAGGTTCCCCAATTTTACTTTTTTCCACATCATCCTATCTATTCGTCTATCTGTCTATTAATCCATTTTCTGAACACTTAAGTGAAGGTTCTATACATCTTGCTGCTTGAATACTTAATACTGCCATGTACATTTCCTAAGAACAATTGTACTCGCTTATGTAACTGCTTTAAGTGGAGTTAAGTTCAAGAAATTTAACATTGAAATAAAGCTTACAGTCTATATTCCATTTTTTTCATACATCCCAAAGAATGCCCCTTTGAGCCTTTTCTCCTCCCTTGCTAGATACCATCCAGGATTACATATTGCATTTAATTGTCACTGTCTCTTTAGTTGCTCCTTCCTTCCTTCCTTCCTTCCTCCCTTCCCTTCCCTTCCCTTCCTCTCTCCCTCTCTCTCTTCCTTTCTTTCTTAAATTGTGGTAACATATATACAACATAAACTTTACCATCACAACTATACCCAAGCTTACCATTCAATGGGATTAATTACATTCTCATTATTGTGGTACTCTCATCACCTTCCATTACTAAACTGTCCCATCTCCCCAAACAGAAATTCTACATCCATTGTGCGCCTGCCCCTGGGAACCTATACTCTCTGTGAGCTTGCATATTCTCTATTATTTTCTTTGTAATTACTATGGGGCTTAAATTTAACATCCTAAATCTAAGGCTATAATAATCTTGTTTGCGTTGATATCAGATTAGCTTCAATAGTATACACATACTATGTTCCTCTATCCCTGCATCCCCCCACTTTTATGTAGTACTTGTCACAAATTACATGTTTATACATTATGAGTCGAAAACCACTGATTTATCATTGCATTTTATGCATTTGCCTTTTAGATCCTGTGGGAAGTAAAAAGGGGAGTTACAAACCAAAATACAATAGTACTGGCATTTATATTTACCCATGTTGTTATCCTCACCAGAGATCTTTATTTCTTCATGCGGCTTTGATCTATTTTCTATTGCCCTTTACTTTCAACCTGCAGAACTCTCCTTAGCATTTCTTATAGGGTCAATCTAGTGGTGATGAACAACTTCAGCTTTTGTTTATCTGAGAAGGTCTTAATCTTTCCCTCATTTTTGAAAGAACATTTTGCCAGTTATAGAATTCTTGGTTGGCAATTTTATGCTTTCACCAGTTTAAATATGTCTTTCCACTGCTGTCTTGCCTCCACAGTTTCCAATGAGAAATTGGCACTTAATCCTATTGAGGCTCCCTTTTACTGTGACATGCAGCTTTTCTCTTGCAGATTTCAGAATTCTCTCTTTATTTTTGGCATTTGACAGGTGTTAGGTTTATCCTGTTTGGAGTTCACTTAGTGTCATGGATATGTATATTCATGTCTTCCATTAAATTTGGGAAGTTTTCAGCTTTTATGTCTTTGAATATTCTCGCTGTGCCCCTTGCCCTTTCTTTTCCTCCTGGGACTTTCACAATGTATATATTGATGTGCTTGATGGTGTTCCACAGGTTCTTCAGGCTCTGTTTACTTTTCTTCATTCTTTCTTCTTTCTGCTCCTATGACTGGATGATTTCAATTGTGTTATCTTCAGGTACACTGATTCTTTATTCTGTCAGCCCAATCTGCTATAGAATTTTTAATTTTTGTTACTATGGTCTTCAGCCCTGTTTGGTTCCTTTTCACAATTTCCATCATTTTATTGATATTCTCTTTGGGTTCACCTATTGTTTTACTGATTTCCCTTAGTTCTTTCTCCAAGTTTTCCTTTAGCTCTTTGAGCATATTTCGGACCAGTTTTTTTAAATTCAGTTTTATTGAGATATAGTCACATATCATACAATCATTCATGGCGTACAATCAACTGTTCACAGTACCATCATATAGTTGTGCATTCATCATCCCAATCTATTTTTTGAACATTTTCCTTTAACCAGAAACAATAAAAATAAGAATAACAAATAAAAGTAGAAAAGAACGCCCAAATAATCCCCTCTCCCACCCTATTTTTCATTTAGTTTTTGTCCCCATTTTTCTACTCATCCATCCATATACTGGATAAAGGGAGTGTGATCCACAAGGCTTTCACAATCACACTGTCATCCCTTGTAAGCTACCTTGTTATACAATCATCTTCGAGAGTCAAAGCTACTGGTTGCAGTATGATAGTTCCAGGTATTTACTTCTAGCTATTCCAGTACATTAAAACCTAAAAAGGTTATCTGTATAATGCATAAGAATGTCCACCAGCGTGACCTCTCGACTCCATTTGAAATCTCTCAGCCACTGAAACTTTATTGTGTTTCATTTCACATCCCTCTTTTGGTCAAGAAGATGTTCTCAATCCCATGACTCCAGATTCATCCTTGGGAGTCATATCCTGCGTTGCCAGGGAGATTTACACACCTGGGAGTCAGGTCCCACGTAGGGGGGAGGGCAGTGATTTCACCTGACAAGGTGGCTTAGCTAGAGAGAGAGGGCCACATCTGAGCAACAAAGAGGCACTCACGGGGAGACTCTTAGCACAATTATAAGCAGGTTTAGCCTCTCCTTTGCAGTAAGGAGCTTCATAGGGACAAGCTCCAAGACAGACGGCTCGGCATACCAAACCGCCAGTCCTCAATGTTTGTGAGAACATCAGCAACAATCCAGGTGAGGAAGTTCAACACTTCCACATTTTCCCCCAGCTCTTCGGGGGGGCCCTGCATATATATTTTTATTCTCTGCCCAAATTACTTTGGTATGTGTCAGACCAGTTTTTAAAGTCTTTGTCTTGTATATCCTAGGTCTGGTCCTCTGCATGGATGGTTTCTAATGCATTAAACTTCTCCTTTGCCTGGGCAATCATTTTGTGCTACTTTGTATGTTTTGTAAGCTTTCATTGAAACCTGGAATTATGATATTTTAGCATGTTATCATGGAATTTAGACTTCGAGGCATCTGCATTCAGTTAGTATTGTGACAGAGCTTTCTTGAATGTCAAGAGCTAACAGCGACAACAAAAAGAAGTTAAAAAAAAAAAAAAAGAGAAGAAAGAAAACAACTTTCCCAGTCTTTGCAGATTGACCTGGGCAAATGCTCTCCTTCCGAGTTTACCATATGATGAGCCTAGAGAATAGCTCCAGGCCAAAGCCTAGGGGCCTCCCTGATGCTCTTATTGCATATTTCTTGTCTGGAGCACGTGCATGTGGCCCTAAGAATTCCCATTTGCATGGTTGCAAATGTCTCTCTTCCCTAGGAAACGGTTTCCTCTTGGTCCCAGGAACTGTGCTGTATGTCCCATAGGCAGCAATCCCTGTCCCCAGGCAGCACTACTTGACTGCTTTCCCACACCACTCTGTAGGAGAGTTCTGTGAACTGCCTTTTACACACAGGGCAAGTTTTGGTATGGCAAATCCCTCAGACTACCACCAGGCAGATGGGGCCAGACATACATGCTCCCAGTTTGTGTATGAAGGTTACTCTGCTCCCTCGGGAACCAGGACCAGGGATCCACACTGGCAGCTTCTGAGCCGGTGAGGAGTGGAGGAGGGGCCAGTCATGGCACCATGAGATCCTTCAGCTTTTAAGTAGCCTTTTTCTTGATTTGGTGCACAACCTATTACTGCAGTCCTTTAACTGTTTTCTGGAGTTTTGAAAAGATGTTTCTGCCAGCTCTTGCTGGTTGTTCAAAGCTTCTGTGGGAGGATACAGCCCTGAAATGTCTCACTCAACCATCTTAATCAGCCTAATAGCCTCTTAAATGGTCTCCTTGCTTTTACCTCAGCAAAATGATCCTTTCAAAATTCGTCAGATCATGTCACTCCTCTGCTCCAAATTTTCCAATGACTTCTGCATCTCAAGCATAGTGAAAACCAGTCTTTCTAAGGCTTCAAAGTCCTATATATTTGTACCCTCCTTTCCTCTCTATTTCTCTAGGTGGCTCAAACAAATAACATGCAGAGGGCTGGGAGAAAAATAGGAATTTATTTGCTTATGGTTTTGAGGCCAGGGAAAAAGTCCACACCAAGGCATCATCAAGGTGATGCTCTCTCCCTGAAGACTGTGGCACTCTGGGGCTGGCTGGCAGTGATCCTTGATCCATAGCTTATCACATGGCAAATGCACATGGAGGTATCTCCTGGTCTTTCCCTTCTCTTCTGGGTTCCATTGCCCTTCAGCTTCTGACTGCTCCCTCTGTTGCTTTTTCTCTGTCTGTCTGAATTTCATTCTCTCATAAAGGATCCAGTAATAGGATTAAGACTCATCCTGACTGAGGTGGACCACACATTAACTGAAGTAGCCTCGTCAAAAGCCCTACTTACAATGGGTTCACACCCGCAGAATGTGGATTAAGTTTAAGAACATGTTTTTCTGGGGTACATAGCTCCAAACCACCACATTCTCTGACCCTTGCCCCTGCTGCACTCCCCCTCACTCATGCTGCTCTAGCTTTTCCTCAGCCAGGCCAGCCAGACTCCTGCCTTGAGACCTTTGCTCTAGCTCTCCCCTCTGCCTGGCCCTCTCCCTCCTGTCAGCTGCATGGCTCCCTCCTTTTCCTCCTTTAGGTTTCTGCTCAAGTTGCTTTATAAGAGAGGCTTTCTCTGGCCAAATACAAGTAATGGTATCCCTCTCCCTTCCTCTGATCCTCTGAAAGCACTAAACCTGCTTTCTCTTTCTCCAATGTACTTGTTAATAATCTGACAGATTATATATTTATTATTATTATTTTATTTATTGCTGTCTACCCGAGACTGTAAACTCCAAGAAGGCAGGGATGTTGTTTTGTTTGTAGTCATATTCTGGTGTCTAGAACAGAGTCTGATATATAATACCTGCTCAATTAATATTTGTTAAATGAATGAACGGGTCTCTAGTCAGCAAATGAGTAAGTCATTCATGGATCAGATACTTGCCCTGGTCCAGCCAGGCCACATCTTGCAAAGAACTGGGGGCAGTGGGCAGGATGGGTTCAGCTAGAAGGGGTCCCAGGTCATGGCAAGCCCACACTTGTTGTAGTGCGTGTATAATAAACCATGTATCATTTTCTTTCCTTGCTGTGGACTGCCAAAAAGTGTTTTTATATTCTTTAAGATGTTCCTTGGAAAATAAAGTTACAAGAAAATTCCTCAAGAAAGTTCCAGATGTTATGCACATTCAGAGAAGGGAGAAGTTGATTCCAGCTACTGGAATAGAGAAGCTCTCTGACGAAAGTGCATTTTACCTGAGCCCTGCTGGTGGGATTTGGATATTGGAGATGGGAATGAGCACAAAGGGCATGTCAGGTGAGGAGTGAGAATAAGCACAAAGAGGTGAGAAAGAATGTCTGCATGCAGAAAAGCAGTTCCACTTAATAGATCATTTTTAAGTACCAGTTGAAGACATGTCAAAAAGCCTTATTAACTGCTCTGGTTGTAAGATCAACAAGCAAGTTCAGGTGAGAAATAGTTCAAGCCCTCAAGCTGCCTTTTGCCATGAGCTGTTTTGGTGGCCTGGATGACCCAGATCAACGCTTCTTCTTTCCCCTCTAGTGAGCTCTGCACAATTGTAGGCAAATGTATCAAAATCCCCTTTCTGTCCTGTTTAGGACACTTTTGATGTTCAAGAGATACAGGTGAGATCATGGGAAACCCTGAGAAGTGATGGGAATCTGCACTTGCAAAATGCTTGTCTCCGCTCTCTGAGTGTTTAATTAGTTGATTCTCACATCTTCAACTGCAGAAGGGCACCTAGATAATCCTCATATCAGCACTAGCTTTTTATTCAGATCAGGAGCAGGAGGCAGGGTGGAGAGGGTAAGCATTTGACTGAAACAATTTTAAGCTTGTCAGAGCCATGATTTTCCTCTCGGTGTTCAGTAATTCCACTGCCGCTCCTGATTTATTCAGACCTGACAAAGAACTGTAGAAATAGTTGGTACTGTATTATTTTTCACTCTCCTTTTCTTAAAAATGACCAACTGTTCATTATTTTAAGGCTCTCTTGGAAGAAAAAAGAAAGATTAAAAGATATTCTTAGTTTATGGGACTCGGACTTTTCTCAATTTTTCTCTCCAGTTCTTTCAAAATATTTATCTCTCCATTCCTGCTCATCTCTATTTCTGTCTATCTCTTTTTGTCTGTCTGTCTTTCCCTCTCTGTTTTACTTTTTTTACTCAGTGTTTCTTAGAGACAGTGAAATGCACTATATAGGAAAGAATATTTGAGAACGAGTGAGAAAGGCTAGGATATGGCTTCCAGCCACAGCTCTGTCAGTCAGTAATAGGACATCACTGGGCAAGTTGCTTAACCTCTCTGAATCCCAGTTTTCCTGAACATACAGACTGGAGTTGCCCAAGGTTTGTGGAGGCAGGTGGCATCATAAAGAGCAAGCACTTTTTCTTGGGGTCAGGAGACCGTGGCCTTAAACTTGTTCTTAAATCTCTCTGCATCTCAGACGTCTAACTTGATAGAATGAACATAACATGAGGCTGTGAGGATGAAAAGGAGAGGCAATAAAGAAGCAGTGAGAATTTAGGCTTTGGGTTCAGGCATTCAATTTCTACTCATTATTAGCTATGTGGTCTTGGGTAAGTTACTTAATGATAAAAAATTATTGTGCACTTACCACATGCCATGAACTATTCTAAATTTGTATTTGGATTATCTCAATGGGTCTTCATAATCTAGTGAAGAGGGTGATACCATTATCTCCATTTTACATACAAGGGAATGGAGTTCTGGGAAGCTAAGGTGATGCTCAAGGTCAAAGAGCTAGAACCCAGCAGAGCCGAAGTGCAAATACAGGTCTTCTGACTCCAGAGCTTTTTATTACAGGGCTATAATGACTCTAAGCTTCTGTTTGGGTGTTGCAAGCCAACAAATAGAAGCACATGTATAATAAGTACTGATCTAATTAGTGCTAATGTCATAGGGGTTTATGAGGATTAAATGAGATGCTACATATAAGCCACTTAGCAGTGTCTGGTATAAAGTTATCCTCTAATCAATGCCAGCATTTTGTATATACCATCATAAACATTTATTTTTGGAACATGATGGGATAAAATTTACACGTTTTCATTTATATATATATTTGGTTTGTGACTTTTAACTTGCTTTATAAGTCATTGTCATGATGGCAATCTTGAACATTCCTAGTAGCTCTTAATTCAGCCCTTCTATGACTCATTTTCCCCAGGCTGTGTAAGCTCCAGTGAAAGTTCTCAGACTACTTTATCCAGTGCTGACAAATGGTTCCAGAGCTCTTTGACTTCTGTATTAACTATATGTGAGAAAACATAGAACTGCTTTCTTTTTAACTCTGTACTGACTATTTTTCCTTGCAGCTACACCACTGAAAACAACCTGCATGCAGTATTCTAGTCTTTCTGAATTGTGAATCATGGATCTGTTATTAAAGTCCCATCTCATGTTCTGAAAAAAGAAAGGTGCACTTTGAGAGACAGGTGAGTCGAGAGACTTTGAGTTATTGGTACAAAAGGTCACAGACACTAGGCCAAGTTTTATCTACTCATCCACAAAACATTTAAGTCCTTACTCAGTGGTAAGCACTGGAGAAATAGTCAGGCAAGAATGGGTTTCTGTCCTGAAGGAGGGGAAGGGAAAGGATTGCCCATTTATTGATTGCTTGCTTTGGGCTGGATTTAATCCTTATAATAACCCTGTTGAGATAGGTATTATAATTCCTATTTTGAAGATGAGGGATTGAAGCTCAGATAACCCAAGGGGTTTCTCTGAGGTTACACAGTAGCGAGGCAGAGGGATTGGGACTATTGGTTTTGTCACCATTTTACTCTGTCTGCTCTTAGAAAATCTCATGTCCAAATCACCACTCTATGGAATGACAAGGTTCTAGGGAATTTAGACACTCTGGTACACTTGGAGCCAGAAGGGAGAGCTTCTCGGCAGCTTTTGTGTGACAAACATTCCCAGCTTTAGAGAGGAGGAAGGCAGTCATGCACTCTGCTACCTCTACACTCCTCCCCTTTTTGTAGGACATTTTGCCTCTGCTCACAAAATTTCTTCAACTTCTGAAAGCTTAACTCACATATCTGCTTTTCCATGACATTGTCACAAATCACTCTCTCCTCTGCTTTCTCATAGGACTTCGCTTATACTTCCAGACTAGCACAGAGCACAACCTGCCTTGGATTACACCTAGTCATGAATGTACAGTCCTTAAGAAAGAGACTTGATCATCTTGACTCCTCAGAGCCTGGCACAGAGCTTTGTTCACACAGTACATACCCAATAAGAGTTTGTGGGAGTGACTAGGACACGGTGAAGTACGCACAGTTGGCTTTAGTGACTGTGCGCTCATTTGCCTGTGTGCCTTCAGAACCACTCCCCACCCTTCCCCTGCTCCATATTACAGGGGCCTGATTCATGTGAATCACACTTTCCAGGATCCTTAGCAAAGCATACTCCCCAGGTTCCTTTCTCAGGTTCTAAGCTCACAGCATATGGGCAATAGGAAAACTAGATGCTAATTCTGGCCCTGCTAGTAAGCATCCTTTGGCAACTCACATAACAATTTATTTAGGCTTCAGATTACTCTTTAATAAAATGAAAAAGCTAAACTGTTATTCTGTAAGGGACTAAACATCCATCCATCCATCCATCCATCCGTCTGTCCATCCGTCCATCTGTCCATCCATTCATGCATCCATCCATTATCTATTCAGCCTTCTTTTCTTCATACTCATGAAAAATGTACTGAGCCCTTCCTCTCTACTAGGTGATAGGGATGGTCTCTCAGAAGGACTTTCATTTTTAAAGCTCTCTTGTTAATGCCCAGGGCTCTCCCCTCCTGACCTGCCCCTCAATTCCTGAGATAACAGGTTGAAAATCACAGCTTCAAACTATCTTTCTGCTTTGTCACATGTGAGCAGATCTGTGCTGGAAGGTCCTGCTAGCCCACAGCCCCTCCCTTCCTTCTCTCTCCATGGCCCTGTATCCTGTGCATGTGGTACTTTTCCCCACTTTGAGGGCCCTTTCAGCCCTTGGTCATGAGAGGTTAAGGAGCCAACCTGACGGAGTGGGACTCAGCAGTGTGTGTCCTGGCTCCAGTCTGGCTCTGACTTTGTCACGCTTTGATATTGGGACTTCCCTCAGCAACTGACTCCTAGTGTCCACCTTCCTGACTCTTAGCCTTCTCCTGGAGTCTCCATCAAAGCAGCACAACCCACTCCTGCTATACCCCTCCCTCCCTGGTCCTGAGGAACTCCATTGCCAGGCACTAACATTTCCTGAGTTTCCTGTGAAGTTGGCACAATGCGTATGTTTGAGCCTCACATCAAATCTGTGAGTCAGGAATTAATATCAGCTCTTATGTCACAAATGAGGAAATTAAGCCTCGTGGAGGGCAGGTGACTTGCTCATGGACACTCAGCTGGGAAGCAGCTGAACCAAGGCACAGTTCAATTCTGTACATTTCATTCCATGCCCCACAGTAACTCCATCCCACCTGGCCTGGGCCCAGACTTGCTCTTCCTCGTTGATCCGCCACAGGTCAGGAAGTTCTACTGCCTGAAGGCAAACTTTCTGCCTAGCTTTCTGAGACACAGCTGCCTCTGAATTCCCCTTTGTCTTAATCTGGTTACATACTCTCATGTTTACTGAACCCTTGCTGTGGACTGGGCATGGTTTTAAACACTTGACATGTGTTAGCTGATTCAATTCTTTTAGTAGACCTATGAGTCAGGCATAATTGTTATACCTATTCTATAGATGAGAAAACTGAGGCCCAGAAAGGTTGAATAACACCATTGCACAACTATTAAATGCCAGAGTGAATACAAACGAATCCAGGCATCTGGTTCCAGAGCCTGCATTTGTAACCAAGAGACCACAGAGTTTTGCTGCCCAACTCATCTACTCCACAGCAGCATCAGCTGAGGTTGTGACTCAGGGACACAGGGCCTCAGTGGGGCTTGGTGACTGCCCCTTTCTGGAGGCGTTCAGGTGGTAACTACCCTGACATAGATGCTTTGACACTGGGAAATTTTCATTTGGGCTGATAAACAAATCTGTGATGAAGGGTGTGCACGTATTCTGGGATGGCGAGCAGGGATTTCTCTGCATATTTGGTAGCACAGGATTTTCCCATTTTGACATAGCCTCAGCAAAATGCTTGCTTTGCTCCAGTGAATGGCTGAATTTGTGGGCGACAAATCAATTTCATGTCTTATACCAAATTCGGTCAATTCACAATGACTACTGGAGCCCTGAATTGGGACAGATTCTGAGGTCACATTTGCTCTCAGCAGGAAAATTAGCCATGATCCATTAATAATGTCTGCCATGTTCAAAGGACATGAAAATGAGTTGGTGTAAGACATGATTATCTGATATCCACGAACCAATTTTTTATCCTGGATCTTTCTTGTTTGTTTTAACCTCAATCAGTTAAGTGAGGGCAAGTCTATCCTTATCCTAAGATGTGACCTGAGTTTTGCCATGATCTCCCTCCATTTCCTACCTGGAATTTAAAATGAAAGTATTCCTTGACATTGCCTTGAGATTCCTTCAC